>NC_143436.1:41945833-42271666 GCF_987193195.1 Phasianus colchicus
TAAGATAGATTACAGTTCTGTTGTAATTCTTTTGAAAGGAAGTAAAGCTTTATTTGGAAAAAGACCCCGGATTTTGACAACTACTGCCTTTAAGCAAACTTATGAAAATCACAGCCTTTCATGGAAAAGTGTTTTCAAGAATATGCTTCACTGATAAAGCATTTTTAACATTTCTACCTTGGCCTACTTAATATGAGGTACCTTAAAGTGCATTCTATTTGGTAACAAAATAGTTACTGCTAGTCATATAGGGAAAGGTTAAGCCAACTTCTCTTATTAATTCATTTATTTCAGAAGGAATTATTTTGATCCTGGAATCCCAGTGAGGAATGTAAGAGGTAGCACTGAAAATCATGGAAATTGTGGGAATCACACTGTCATATGAGATGAAAAGATGATCCAAATAAGATTTATCAGATACATTTCAATTCCAAAAAGCAAAACACCCAGGAAGAAGAGATACAGTATTAATGTGGGGACTGCCATGATCAGCTGGATGAAGAGGTTATTTCATTGGGCAGCCTTTTGTGGTTTACACAGAGTTTTATTCACACATATATGTTAATATATATATCTGCAACTGTTCCTGGTTCTCACAGTTTATAACCTTGTGTATTAAAATTAAAAAGATTAAAGTTTGTTTTAGCTTGCTGGACTGTGATTTGTAGTAGTTTCATGGTATTTTCATGCATTACGGTTTTATATATAAATGTTTGAATCTCAGGGGATAGCATTTAGAAAATGATCATATTTCCAAGATGTGTTAGCAACAGTGCCAACACTGTTTCTTTGTATTCTTAAACATATTCTCTTTTTTCTGCTTGGAAATGTTACCCAAGAATTCTCCTTTCCTTGCCAATCAGGAGTTTAACCACTTGGCTAGCCTTTTTGAATGCTAGGACACAGATGTAAAAGTTGACAAGCAGCCTTTTTTTTGACCTGTAGCCATTTTACATTCCCAGATTATCTGCACAGCACATGTGCTATATCTGTCACATCAGGATTAATTGTCCTTGAGCAGGGTAAGTAAAGGTAAGTAAAAATACACAGGAAGACTGACAGTAAAATATAGTGCCCTCTGATTATTTTATAATGAGTTAGATGTCTCTACTCAGACTGTTCTGGATGTGTTGGTTCATTACAAATGTACTACACAATCACCGAAGTCTTAATTTTATTCAGAGACAGGAGTAGTGGTTCCTGCCTGTCTCTCTCCCTGCCTTCCTTTTCTTTCCTTCCTTCCTTCCCTCTGTTCTTCCTTCAGCAGATGAAATTATCACAGGATTTATGATAATTTTGTGGTCACCCTATTATATGAAGATTTGAGCAGGAAGTTGTGATTCTCTATGTAAATAACTGGTATGGATCAGGACAGCACTGAGTCATGTTTTTATTCTCTCCAGCCAGAGAATTTGGATGAATTTTTTAGGATTAAATACAAATGGAACTGTACATTCATTTGCCTGTTTTGTGTTTAATAGCTTATGATTTTATTTTATTTTATTTTTTAAATAATGCATTATCCACACAAAACTGAAGGAGAGGCAAGATGGCTAGGAAGAGGCAAAGCCTTTTATTATGTCTAATTTCTGGAGTGAAAGCCTGTCACTGCCATTGCCAGTGGATGTTTAGCCATGGATTAATGAAGCCAGGACTTAAAGACTCATTTCTTAACACTAGGACTAGCTTCTGGAGACTTGCACAAGAATACATTTAGCTTTAGGATAGCAGGACCACTTCTTCATCAAAAACATCCAGAAATGGAAATGACAGTCTTTGATTTTGTGCAAATGCCCTAGGCCATATTAAAGTAAGCTGGTAAAACTGATGTGTCCAAATGCCTTCTCACTTCCCATCACATGTGGTGTACAGACGAGTGAGGTCCTGTTTTGCCCATCAGTTTCTGAGTTATTTAATCAAGGAATGCAGCCATTTCACCAGCTGAGAACAGCAGAAAGCAGCTGTGGTATAGAAGAATAGAAATGTTGCTCCAGGCTCTTTTTGCACCTGACATTTATTTTCTCTATAAAATTTACAAATAATGATGAACTTCCATTGTGTACAGTTTGCTGTGAAGATATAAGAGTTGACATTTTAAGGGAATGTACAATTATTCCTACTGAGCTGCATGACGTTTGTGTGACATTTTGACTCGCGTAGTCTCTGTGATTCTTTCAGGTTGCTTGGTCTCAGTGGCAGGCACTGCTAACTAATCAACTTGCCTGCACTTGTGAAAGTAAGAGATTTCTCTGAAATAAAACAATAAATCAACTGAATGCAGTATTTTATGCAAATGTTGACACTCTTACTGGATACTGTAATCCTTCTCCTCTGATTGGTACTTGCATTTCTAATCCTAAAATTGTTTCCAGCAATGAAAACCTTGCTTCAGCTTCTCAGTTAATTACTTAAGCTCATTTTAATAGAAATAAGAATAGACATAATTCAACATTTACACGTAAGGTGAGAAATTGTCCTATATGATCTTAATTTCCCCCAAAATATCAGCAGATTAATGAAAACTATCCTTTTTGCTATAGTTTTAACCATCTCTCCTTAAAAGTATGAGTAAAGAAAAAGGACAGATTTCTATTAACATGTTTTTCATAGGCTTGTAAACAGACTGAATTCCCATTTAGTTTCTTGTGTTTTCTTCTCTCGTTTTCCATTTAAATTACATCCAAAGCCTTTAGACTTTCAGTTCAAAATGTCATCTTTGAAGATTTCCTCAGGGTACACTTGACATAATTATATTTTTATGTTGATATCTTTTCAACATCAAGGCTATTTTTCAATGATTTATTTATCCAGGTTTAATTTAATTTGCTTTAGTTTTTACCCTAGTTCAAATGTTTTTTTGCCTACTGTTATTTATCTACATGTCTATATCTACATAACCAGAACACATGCTCAGATAGCATTGAAAAAAAAGTTTACAATTCTGTAATAACCATACACATAATATTTTTCATAATTTTAATAATTTTACAGGCATTTCAGAGTAGATTTATAATCAATATTAAGCACATTTTTAATATGTGATTATTTTTACTGAATAAGTTCTAACGAGGTTAAAACTATGAAGCATGTAGTGGCTCAAATTCTGCTTGGAAAATGTGTTTTATTAATACAAGAGATGTTATAAAAATATAAAAGGAAATTAGAATAAATTCCATTTGATTCATATTTAGGGAACTAATAGAGAAAGAATGAACCCTTATTTTCTAAGTTCTTTTTAATTATTATTTGAGAATAGAACATTTGAATCAAATAATTTAATAAACCTTAATGAGAAAATGTTAAAAACTGTCAACTGAATCTCATCTTTATTAATTTTTCAGTTAATTTCCAGCAGATTTCTAATTATGTCCAATAGCAATAATCTAATCTTAGTCATTTTGTTTGATCTTGTCCTTAGATTGGATGAGAGTAAGGAATGTGAATTTATAAATAAAGATCTCTATTACAGTTTATACTGAAAGGTAAGGAGGTTTAAAATGTGTCTTTAAGAGCCTCGGGAACTGAAATCAATATTAACTTCAGCATAGAGCTATGGATTCATATCGGTGCAAGCATGCAGTTCCTGTACGTGCTTTCAGAGTTGGCTGTGTGTATGTATATCTAGGATCTCCCCGGGCAAGGGTTTCAAAAAGACATGATCATTTAGTTAACCCAGCTATATGGCAACTAAAAATGTCTGAGGTTTTCTGCAGGCTGACTGGATTACTGAAGCAACAAAGCAGCCTGAGTTTTTCTGCATAAACATGATCATGGAAGAGCAAGTTCTTTCAGCCTTGGACTTCTATGTCTCCTGTGGAAATCATTCTCTGCTTTGTATTCTCATAACTAGGATACTGGGATAGTATTTGCCTTCTTTATGTATTACTGATGTATTTGTCAACTGGTCCTCAAGTGGGGTGGACCCACTTTCTTACAGAAAGGCATATTTTTAGAAAATATCAAGAGAGGAAAAGATGAATAGAAGAGAGAAGGGGATCACTTTATCCTCCAGAGACTTTTGAAGGAAAAAGCTGTCTCTAATTGTGAAAGACCTTCAGGAATGGACTCATCACTGAATCACTCAGAAAGTGTATCTAAGATACAGTGAACTGGATTAGTCCCTGAATTACTGTCTGTATTTACTAGATTTCCACTGTCTGTGCCAGGATTATGGACACTGCAGTACCTACTTTCTCCCATAGCCAAATTTTTTAGGTGTCATCATCTGAAGTTGAATTCCACTACACTGTTCAGCCTACCTGTGTTTGGCAGTATTATAAGTCTAGATTTATATTTTCCATTCCCATTTGCCAGACATCAAAGAACCAGGAATTTCTTTGGTAAGACTAGATGTCTATGTTTAGGTTACTGAATCATGCTGCAGATATCTGTAATCTCAATCATTGATGAAAAGTTTTACTGGTGAACTTGACACCAAAATAATTTTTTTTTTTAATGTGGACTTTATGAAAAATTGTAGCTCAGACCTTCACCACTTTTCAGTAATGTCTCAGTTTAGCAACAGCAGTGATACAAACTCTTTACTCTGACTTGTTTGTATCTTCATTGTTCGCTAACAGTAAGGCTGTGACCTTAGTTGATATGTATAGTGCAGGGAATTTTCAGGTGGCAGCCAGATCTACTTAGCTTCCAAGATCAAACAAAAACAGATGCAATACCCTGGTATAAATCAGCACTGATTCAGAAGATATTGAATCTCTTGACAACCCTCTCTTAATTTTCTATCAGCAGTACAAATTTTTTGTAGATCAGATTAATGCAGGTTAAAGCTTCAGTGCAATCTCCTTCCACTGTACCATTAAAACTAGTTCAGTAAGAAACACAGAAGTGTCTATTCTTCAGTTAATGAAGAAAAAGGCGATGAGACAGTTGAGACAGTTGTTTCAGAATGGGTGTATTTCTTTATTAATATTTATTTTATTTCTTTTCTTTTTTATTATGATGTCATCAATAATCAGTTTAGATTCAGATCAAAATCTTCACTAGAAGTAACAGTGGTAATGATGAGAACATGTGTTTTTGCTATATCTAAGCACTAATAAAAAGTGTTTATTACTTTGTCTACAGCAAGATCATTTTAAAAATGTCTGATAAATGATCTCATTATTATCTTTGTAACCTCAAATGTATTCCAGACTCAGTATCTGTTATAGTATCAGGTACTGTGAAAGTAGAAATAGAATGCTGTTAACAGAAATGCATGTAAGTTAATTTCAGAAAAGGGCAGAGGTCACTCCATAGCTATTTCCTCTTTTCTTTTCAGATTACAGTTAAA
Source organism: Phasianus colchicus (assembly GCF_987193195.1). Classification (NCBI taxonomy): domain Eukaryota; kingdom Metazoa; phylum Chordata; class Aves; order Galliformes; family Phasianidae; genus Phasianus; species Phasianus colchicus. The sequence continues at coordinate 41,951,130 of NC_143436.1, forward strand.
TACAGTCTTTCAAGACTATGTGAAAAACTTTCCAGTGCTCTAACACAGAATGAATACAGAAAACATACCACAGTATTTTTTCAAGTATAAATTTCATTGAATCTATTAGAGCTGTTGCACAAAATATATCGTTCTCTGTTTAATCTACGGAAGCAAAGGCAAACTGTAACTTCTTTTATACTTAGCTAGTGTTTTCTAGTATGATCCATAGGTTTTATCATATACTGGGGCCTACAGGAGACTGCAGTGGCACACTCATATATGCAAAGAAACACTTAGAAGAAAACACCAAAAGGGATTAAGAAGTCTATCCATTCTAACAGAATCCAGACATCATTCACAGTTCCTTGGATTCAGTTCAGACCTTGGATTTCTTTTTAGCTTTTGAGTGCATTTGGGTAAATGCCTTTATCTAATTTAACAGAGTACCTTTGGATAAAAGGGGTCCAAGCAGTAACATTTCTCTGGAAAGTATGAGTGTTTCATATGCATGCAAATCCTAATTTTAATCTCTTCCTTATTTTTCAGCATATAGTCAAGTGTTCTATAAACAAAATATTAAAGAAAAAATTATTGAGGCAAAATCCGAGCTGGTCATTAAAAGCCATTAGGGTTTATATCAGCTGATAATTTTGCCCATTTTCTTGCTGTATTTCAGTGATTGTTTTATGCAATGTTTCCTTGTCCCACACTCACCACCTTTTTTTTAACTATCAACATTCAAAGAAAAGAGATGATAACATTAAGTCATTACTATTATTATTTCCCTTGCTTTCTCGAGGTGACCAGTTCAGTTTAATGTGGAACTTTGTTATTCCTTTATTAGATAAGTTCCCTGCTGGTGGAATAATAAAGTATTTTTTTCTGCCCTGTACTGTTTTCAATCTGTGCTAAATACAGGAATTGGAAGTTCGAGAATAAATCACTTTCTGCAAGGGATGTCATTGTGGTGTGAAACTGATGGCAAATTTTAGTTCAAAATAAGAATGAAGAGTCAAGAAAAAGGAAGGAGGTGAGAACTTTTGAGCAGGCTTTGTAGCCAAGACCAGAATTTGACAAAACTTTTGTGCCAATCTTTTTCTCTGCAGTGGGCACTATAGAAAAATGTTCATATAGAAGGAGTATAAACCGTGACTCATGCCCGTCCAGTGAAATAACACACATTTGCAAAAGATTCTGTTGTAGTTGAATCACCCAATCATGCTGTGGTGAACATTGTCAAACTCCTATGAAATTGAACTGTCCTTTTGTCTCTGAGAATTTAACCGATTCAGTTATTAGTTATGTGGAAATAAAGGGTTGAGAGGTGCACATTTTAGATTACTTTTAGAAAGTCTTTTACAAGGGCTGCTCCAAAAGAAATGCCTCTTATACTAGGTTCGACTAGGACATCAGTGGTAGATGATGGAGATGTGGTAGGGGTTGAACCTTCCCACCAATATTCCATTACATTTTGTTGCTGTGTGACAGATGGCAGCAGAGGGGCAGTCTGACAAAATGGCTTCCGACACTGATATGCGTATGAAGTAAAGGTGAATTTCACTGAATTTCTCTAAGTAGAAAAAATGGCACCCACTGACATGCACTGATGATTACTCAATGCTTATGGAGACTAAATAGTGGATGTGAGCATAGTGAGGTGGTGGGTGGTATGTTTCAGCAGTGGAGACAGTGAGTGACCGCTGATGGTACAGATTGTTAGGAGGACAACATGAAGGCTATTGTTCATTGCTGGTGAAAATTGTGGTGACCAGGCTGAAAAACAATGTTTTGTAGCTGAGAATTTGCTCTATCAAATAGTGTTATTTGTTGTATTTTCCATGGAAATAAATAGGAAGCATTACTTTCAGAGTAACCTACATATAAACATCACATTTTGATTTCCAGTGGGTATTTTGAGAGGCAAAAGTTTGGCTACGTTCTAAGGGATATTGCACTGTAGTCCTATATTACACTGTTCTCCATAGGAGAACATCTGGACCAGACTGTCTTGTATCCTATCACTGTACAGTTTATTTGAACTACATTTGGCTCAATACTAATTTCTGTCACTTCTAGTCTTACTTATGCAATGCATTATGCTGTCAGACTGTAGTAAGAGTTTACAACTGAAGTTGCACCTGGGACTTAAAGAAATCTCAAGAGAGCATACTGTGATGTAGTTTTATAAGTTTTACCTCAATACACTGTTTATGGATGAGAGGACAAAATATGCCAGAAAAACCTTATGGAAAGACTGGAAACAGCTTAAGCTGATTGTTTTCCAGAACAATGTCAGAATATACACTTTCCCATCATATTAGTTTATTTTAGTTAACAAATTATCCCGGCCTCCTTTGAAACATATACTAATGCTTCTGTCTGAAGGGCATGATCTTCACAGGTAAGATGGTGCCTAATTTCTCTACTGGGAGAATACAGCAAAAAAGTTATTTTGGAAACACATAGATGTTATCACATTTTGAAGACACTGCAAAAACTCTTCTGCTGTCTGCTCATCTCACAGTGTCACCATGAAGAAATTTTCCATCTGTATTTACAGTAAAATATGAAAAATCCAAATCCAGCCAGAATGTATATAAGGTGCAATTATCCTGCATGAAATTCACTGCATAAGTTTTACAGTGGTTGTGTTATAATATCAAAACAAACAAACAAAAAGCCTATATCACAAATAGTCCTAGAACAGTAGATATGAAGTATCTTGCACAATACTAATTGTGGGAAAAATCAATGACAAGTTTTTTTTTAAGACAAAGATAATCATTATAGTATCTATCTATATTTTTATACAATACTCTCCTTATACTTTGCAAATTTGTGATATGGTGACACTGCCACCACCCCCAATTACCAAAATAGAGAAAAAATGTATCTGATGGACATACCACTTGCTGGATAAGGAACTGTCTGGATGATCACACTCAGAGTTGCAGTCAGTGGCTCAATGTACAAATGGAGACCAGTGATGGCTGATGTTTCTCAGGAATCAGTGACTGGAACTATTTAACTGTTTGTAGGTGACATGGACAATGGGATTGAGTGCACCTGGTGTGGACCCAGAGGGCCACAAAGATGTTCAGAGGGCTGGAGCTCCTCCCCTATTGGAACAGGCTGAAAGAGCTGTGTCTCTTCAACCTAGAGAAGAGAATGTTCCAGGGAGACCTTATAGCGACCTTCCAGTACCTGAGGGGGGCCTACAGGAAAATGGGGGGGGGGGGGGGGACTTTTTAGGAGGGCATGTACAGGACAAGGGGAAATGGCTTCAAGCTTGAAGAGGGTAGATTTAGACTAGATATTAAGGAAGAAATTCTTTACTGCAAGGGTGGTGAGACACTGGAGGTTGCCCAAAGAGGTTGTGGATGACCCCTCCCTGGAGGCATTCAAGGCCAGGCTAGATGGTGCTGTGAGGAACCTGGTCTAGAGGAAGGTGTCTCTGCCTATAGCAGGGGGTTGGAACTAGGTGATCTTAATGATCTCTTCCAACCCAAACCATTCTATGATTCTATGATACAGTATCTCTTCTAAAGATTAAAAATACATTTTTCTTTATTTGGCTTTTGGAATAGAAGAACATAATAACCACAGATAAAAAAACCTCTCAGACATGGATAAAAGCCATATTAAGTTATTCTGCAAAGTCCAAGCCTAAAAAAACAAAACAAAACAAAAAAACCTCTATAAAGATATTCATTAATGCAATAAATTCCCCTTCATTCTTTAAATTACTGCACATGTAATTAAAGATCAATACTGAGTATGAGGGCTACAGAGGTTGTTTCCTTTTTTATTGTTTCTGTGTCCAGTACCTCATAATTTTTAAATAAATCATCTTCTTTTGCATAGTACTTAAGCTTCAAAAAATAGCAGAAGAGAAGACAGATTATTCTCCAAATTCCATGAGCAATCAGCTTAAGCTCAGAAGCCTGAAATATGATTACTCTCATCACTGTCTAAACTTGCTTAGCAACAAATTTTAATAACAGTTATAAAGCTATCCAGTCATTTGCTTAAAGTAACTACCTAAATGATCTCCTGTGGAAACTTTCCTCCACATATTAATTGATTAAGAAAGAAAATGAATTAGGGAAGATCTTTTATCCACACTAAATTTGCAGGTCTTATATTTTATCACATCCTCTTTTTTACCATGATACACTCAAATTTGCTCTCATTAAAGTTAATTGAAGCTTTGCTTTTGACAGTATCATTTGTAAGGATTATATATTTATTTCCATCTGCTTATTCTGAAATCACATATAAAGCTGTCTAGTAAAAAGGAAGATAATTTCTTGAAAAAAAAAAAAGTGAAAAAAATATTGAATAACTTCATGGATGTGAACAAAGGTATAACATGTCAAAGCTGTTTCTGAGTTGTCTACTATACAGAAGAAATTGTAATGTTCTGTCCTACTCAGTATCCTTGTAGTATCCTCTACCATGTGAATCTTACTTCTACCTTGAAGAAAGGAAATAATTAGATCCTGTTAATTACCAAACCAAAGCCAAACAAAATGTGACCATGTGCTTCACAGTGCACCTGAGTGATATGACAAAATTAGTTTTGTTCTTAAAAAGGTGCTGAAATGAACTAGTAGGATCAAAATCTAAAGTCAGGTTGATACAGACTGAACATGTGAATTAGAATTCCCACTGATTTTCATAGGATTCTGTTAATGTAAAGAAAGTACATTTTATAAAATAAACCATGTCTGTGCTGTGCTTTAAATGATTTTTTTATGTTGATGATTTTCAGAAACACTGTTGAAGCAGTAGTCTCATTCTTACCACTACAAACATCTGTGACTCTCCCAGTGCATTAGTCTGTGGCAACTGGACTACAGTGTAATTCAAATTAACTATCGTTAAAGAGAATTAGTTTCCTTACCTTGAAACTGCTCACTGCTAATCTGTAAAGTCCTCTGTACATGTTAGGCAATATTTAAAAAAAATGATGTAAGTGATAAGAAACACATAGAACCATTGCAATTTATTTTTCTCTTCCTCTCTCTTTCTTTCATTCAGACCTCCAGCACTCCAGAAGTTTAATCCATTTCTTCTGCAGTCACTGAGATTTTTTTTTAGTAATTTATCTAGTTTATTTCTTTCCACACTGTTCTCAATAGATGAAAATGATTTCCGTGACAGGAGTATATCACAAAGGAGGCACTTTTCTCATGGTGTAGTTTGAAGATACAAAAATGTCTGGGCCAAAATGTAAGCCTCTTTATTTCATAAAACAAATCACTGTAAAAATGATGGTATTATAAGTAAACCTATACCCAGGCAAGAAATACTCTTAATTCAAATGAAATTCTATGGGTAGAACATTATAGATAGATATTTAATTAACTAAGCAAAGTAAGCAAAACTTTTTAATTTATAAAAGTGAAGAGTATATATATTTTTTAATTAAGAATAGGTTTTTTTTTTTTTTTCCCCTGACATACTAGCTCATTAAAAGCAGGAGCTTTTTATTACCAGTATCTAGCTCATGGCTTTTTCTTTATTTCTTACTTTATAGATTTGGTACTTGAAAAAAGTCTGATTTTCCTCTTTTTTTTTTTTTTTAATTCATAAATGAAACTAAATTCAACACTGTTTAATAAATACAGTATACCTGATTTTTTATTTTATTTCTTATTTTTAAAATAAAATTACTGAAATTGTATATATTGTCCTAAGCTTGGAAGTTGCAATAGAGTTCTGGCAATTTACATTAGCTGAGAATCGTCACTGACTTCTAAGTAGCTTCATGGCTTTCCATACTTACTGTGTTTCAGTGACTTCCAGATTATTATGAAGTTTGCTTAGTACGTATGAAAAGTCAAGTCCTACTACTTTCAATTTTGTTTTAGTTTGGTAGTTATAGAATATTAAACAACAGTATTTTATACTCTTAAATCTTTGGTAAAGGATTCATAAGTTATGTGAATCTGGATTTAGGAGTAGAATGTGTCTGAATAATAAAGATAGTGGTAATATGCTTAATAAGAAAATGTAAAGTAAATTTGAGATGAAAAAATGTTTGAAATAATAGGTAGCCTCTGGAAAAATCTTCAAAGAGCAAAGCCAGTGTTTAAATGTTAATGGAAGGAATGCTGCTGAATTCTTTGCAGCATTTTACAGAAAACTCCAACCACGTACTGAAATATGATTTTTAATGTGTTAAGTGCCATATGGTCTTAAGAATATTAACAGTCTAATGTTAATCATCTTGAGAATACAATCTATGATTTCTGGAGGAAAAAAAGAAAGGCATCCTGAATGAATAATATTTTTTAACTATAACCCAACTTCTAAAAAGACTTATTAATGAAATTATGATAATATGATAAATTCCACTCTTATGTACTTAACCAACATAAGCAAACAAGTAAGGACTTAGCTTTCTTGTGGTTTCTAGTTTAGAACAGAAAAATCCTTTAACCTTTATTTCATATAAGCAAAGAGGAATTTTGTTCCTCGATACATGGAGGTCTCATATCCATCAACAAAGTGAGACAGGATGAAATTACTGGCTTGGAAGATGAGGAAAAAGCCATTACTCCTATAAGGATTTCAACACCAAGCACATAGTGTGGTTAATTGAAAAATGTCTGAAAGGACAGACCAGTATTGCAGTGGCACAAAGACTAAAGTGGTATATGCTATAGGTCTACATTAGTTCTGATTCTGTTCAGTATCTTCACTAATGCACTGGATGATGGGTTAGTTTGTTCACAACCAAAAATCTGAGGAGTGACCGGCATAACAGAAGATTTTGTTACTATCCAGAAGGTCGTTGAAAGGCGGGGCTGACAGGAATCTCATGAAGTTAAACAAAGAGTAGTACAAAATCCAGCTGAGGAGAAACAATCCCATACTTCAGTACGTTATGGAGTCACAGGAGGTTCTCAATATCAGGAAATACTTTTTTAGTTTGAGAGTGACTGAACACAGAAACAAGCTGCCCAGAGTCACTGTGGAATCACCATCCCTGAAGATGTTCAAAAGCCACCAAAACATAATCCTTTGCAAGTAGCTTAGATGGCTTTGCTTGAGCAAGGAGGGTTGGACCAGATGGCCTCCATTGAGCCCTTCCAACCTCACCCATTCTGTGACTGTGAGATGATACTGTTACTTAAGCTTTTTTTATAATAATTTACAAAATTTATCTAAAATACCTCTAATAACTAAACACAAACTTCATATTTTCTTCCTATTCACATTAAATATAGATTAAATATTGCTGTTTCCTTTAATGTACTTCATTATTCACAGTTTAATTATAGGATCACTAGGAGTAAGGCTTATAATACTGTTACTTGTAGAAATTATTTTAGCAGAAAATACCAAAGAATATAAGTACTTTATCATTAAGGAACTCTTTGGAAGTTGTTGTCTTCCATTAGGTTTATGAGAGTAAAAGATGAACACTTTCTATGCACATAACCTATCTATGCATATTGCATCAGTCAGCAATCACTGTATCTTTTCACCCTGTTTTAGCTGTAAAAAGTTTCTGAAGCATCTAAGACTTTCCCTGCTCAACTGACTGTATTTGCTGCCAGTTTGAAAAAAAAAGAAAAAAAGAAAAAAAAAAGATTGAGCTTTTTTCTTTTGCAAGCACCTAGGTTTAACAAAGAAAATTTTCATTTTCTTAAATTATATGTTGTGAAATGACTTTATTGTGTTCAGTTTTTCATGTATGAAAATTGCAAGAATGAACACTCAGCAAATATACAAGCCTTAAATGCTAAGAAGCACAAGATATTCTTAAAACATCAAATTTGTTTAACTATCTTTTCCAAAATTTCAGATATAACATCTTATTGTTGAAATGGATTTGAAATTCCTCTTTTTCTCTTTCCTTATATTTTCCACTTTCACTCTGTGAACCTTTTGCATATCATTAGCAATGCAGCAACAGCTCTTGGAATTAAGCTAGTATTTTGGAGATGCAGGACGACAAGAGTAGTTGCAAAGAATCGTTCTTTAGGATAAATTATTTTAGATTGTGCTGCTCAAAAAAATTTCCTGTATATGATGGATTTGATGGATATGATTTTAATTATACCTGTTTCTTTCCAGAAAACTTTTGCATGGTTTCTTAGTGTGAAATCCTTCTGATATACCACCTTTTTGTTTAAATGTGAAATATAATAAAAAGAATAAGGGATAGTAGAAGGAGATTACGTACGCGTTGTTTTTGTTTATGTTTTGTGATTTGGGTTGCTTTTTCTGCTTCTCCCAAAATACCACTTTACTTAATAATTCTTTAGCTGAATGCACAGATTGCCACTGGATAACTAACTCAACTCTTAATGTTTTGTTATTCCATACGTGAGAACATATGCTGTATGCTTTACAAAAATTATACCTCCCAAAAATAATTTAATTAAAAAAGCATCTTCATCTTGTAACTGGAACAACGTTGTCTTTTTTTCTACGATTATGAAGTTTTGATAATGTCCTATGCAATACAGCGTTAGTATTACCAACCCATTTCTTATGATCATAGAATCACAGAATGTCTTAGATTGGAAGGGACCTTAAAAATCATCCAGTTCCAAGCCCTCTGCTGTGCACTGCCCACAGATTCAGGACCCAGGGCCCATCAGCCAGCCTTGAACTCATTCTGGGATGGGGCCTTATCAGGGTAGAGTAGAGGACAGTTATCTCTTTCCACTCCTCTTTAGGAGCAGCCAGGATACAGTTAGTCTTCTGGGCTGAAAGTGCACACTGATGGATCACATCAAGCTTTCTGTCTACCAAGACTCCTAAGTCCTTTTCCACAGGCTGCTCTCAATGAGATCTTCTTCCAGTCTGTACACGTACCTGAGATTGCCATGACCTAAATGCAACACCTTGCACTTGGTATTGTTAGACATCATTACGTTATTGTGGGCCCACTTTACAAGTCCAGGTCTGTTTGGATGGCATCCCCTCCTTCAGTAGTATCAACAGCACCACCCAGTATCATCAGCAAGCTTGCTGAGGATACTTTCAATCCCACTGTCCATTTCAATGAGAAAGATATTTAAGAGCACTTGTCTTAAGTCATTGTCCACCACTTGGCAGTAGAGCTCTTGACAATAACCCTCTCACTGTGATCATCTAGCTAATTCCTTATTGACTGAATAGTCCACCCTTTAAATTCATACCTCTCCAACTTAGAGATAAACATGTGGTGTGGGACCGAAACAAAGCCTTTGCAAAAGCCCAGGTAGATGACAACAGCTACTCTTTTTTTCCACTGCAAGGACAATCCACACAGGACAATTTGTCCTTCCTGAAGCTGTGCTTGTTGTCTTAGATCATCTCCTTGTCTTACATATGTCTTAACATAGTATTCAGGAGGATCTGTTCCACCATCTCCCCTGGCATGGACTGTGTTCCAGGTCTTTCTTTCTCCTTTCTTAAAAATGGGAATGATGCTTCCCTTTTTTTTTCAGTCACCAGTGATTTCACTTGATAGCCATGATTTCTCAAATCTAATTGAGAGTAGGTTGGTAACTCCATCAGCCAACTTTCTCAGGACTCTGGGATGCATCTCATCTGGACCCTTGAGTTACGAAAATTCATGTTCCACAGATAGTCATGAACTTGGTTTTTTGTTACAGTGGGAAGGGCATTTCTCCATCAGTCCCATCTTCCAAATCATTCACTCAAGGGCTTTGTGAAGAGCAGTTGTCAGCAAAGGCTGAGGCAAAAAGTTTGTTGAGTACCTCAGCCTTCTCCTGGCCCACTGTTAGGGTTAACAATTGATTTTGGAAACATATCAGCCAAGTTTTAATTCAATAACATTAGTTCTGAATCAAATGACATAGTTATGGCAAAAGTGCATGATATGAGAAGATGAAGGAGACTATGAATTTATTAGTATCACTTTATTAGTCTGACTTGTTTTTTCTTCTTTCTTGCTACACATAGGGCATTTCTTACCCTTTATCAATTAGTGAAAGAAGAGCATTCAAAAAAAATCATCCAAGGTAACACCATGTGTGGCAGACATTTCTTCTGCTAGTTCATTTTTGTCTTAAAGATTTGCGATAGCAGTTTTACATGACCCAGGCTGAACCTCCATTAACTGATTTCCTGGAGGAGTAATTAAAAGGAAATGATTTGCTTTTCTGGTCTCTGCTTAGAGTTTACCTTAAGTCTCAGAGGTGAAATGAATAAAAGTGGAAGGAAAATAGGCAAAGCTAAAAATAACACAAAATCACACATTTTCCTTAGTATTTGGTATGTATTGAATTTTATGAGATGGAATTAGACAGCGCTATAGTAAAATTCATTCAAACCCTACTGGAATAATCAGCAAAGAACACAAAACAGTTTCTCAGCCTAGTAAATCCTTTTTTTTTTCCTTCTTCTTTTGACCTTCCAACTTTGCAAGACTACCACTGTATCAGAATAAAATAATAATATGATTTTAAATATTACCTCCTTTTATGGAACCTTCACTCAAATAGAACTTATTCTTGTTTCCAGAAGCTTATCAATTACATTACTTTTTACTAGATTCTGGGAAGTAATCTTTGCTTTCATTTAGCTGGTGTACTTTACTTGCCACCTCTGCTTTTATGTAAGGAGAATTGTACTTTCTTTGAGAGTATGTGCATGTATATGTCTATTTCCCTTCTCCATATTCTGAGCTCTGACTGTGGTCTATTACCTGGAGAGAAACTTTAGAAGCTGTATCACAGTTCAGGAAGCAGGAACTGGCTTTTGATAAAAGGCTTCCTTTTTCTCCTCCACAATACATCTGGGGCCTTTCACAGTCGATTACTGAAATTCTAGCCTAACACAGCACTGACATACAACTGAGAACTTCAACAAAATTTTAATGCTGGAAAGAAAACAAAAAAATAAACATTAAAAGCAGATATATTAATAAGCAAAAGGAGGCTTGCTTTTGTTAATTACTAGTCCAAAGTGCCTCATCAGTTGTCACTCTATCAGGTTTTTTTTTTGTTGTTGTTATTGTTTGTTTTTTGAGATTTGCTTAGAAAATAGTTGAGAAGCCAGAAATATCAGCTTTCCAGAAAGACATTTGCTGCAATAGAATAATTTTTGCCTGAAACTCCAGATGGATCATACAAGAATAAATTCTATACAATTCAAGAAAAATAAATGCAAACATCTCTATGTAAGCATGAATATATTTATAAAGAAAGGTTTTACCTGCTGATTTGACTTGAGCAAAAAAAATCTGTATTCATTTATAATAGGTAATATCCCTTAGAGTAATTTAAGGCTGGGCAAAATACAAGGTCTAAAAAAAGAGAGAAAGAAAATTGATTTATATATTTTTTTTGCCTTAAGTTCTCACAATGGTTTTGTATTTTCACTTTTTCTTGAAAAACTAGAAGTAAATTTTATTCTAATTCATCCATATCCTCATCTTTCTGGCAAAGAAAATTTTTATCAATTAAAAAAAACCCAAATTTATAAAGTTAAGATAACCCAGAATTCCAGCAAACAATTTGTGCTCAAGCTATCTGTCCTTTTGTTACTGTCTCAAGACTTTGTCATAAATTCTGACACAAATTTATATCTGTGGGATTTATCTGTTCCCTCCTTTACTCAAGATAAAAAGTTACATGCTAAATCACATAAATCAGTTGCCAGTCCCTGGGTTTAGGGATCCAATGTTCAATGTTTACTTGTACTTGGAAAAAAAAATCATACCTTAATTAATCAACAAAGTGTTCCAGGTAAGCATTACTACAGAATAGGAGAAGAGTTAGCTGATGTTAAACTGATTTGGAGTACATAAATTAAAAGTTAGCAAAAGAAATGTCATTACATGTAGTATGCAATAAACTCAAGCTTAGTATCAAAAACTTCTTGATTTCTTGATATTTAGAACTGGAGTGGAAAATAAGCCAAAGAAAATGGATGGAGCCTTGTTTTTTTTTTTTTTTTTTTTTTTTTTTAATATACATTGTAGAATAATATTGAATTGGCAGCACACTTAAGAATGAGTTGTATCAACTTCAGCTGCATGCCGGCTTCAGAGGGACTACTCATATATAATATTAAGTGTGTGTTCAAGCATTTTGTAAAAGCAGGTCAGAGGTGTTCTGTCCATGAAGGATTAAGTCTTGACTTATTAAAAGGGACATGACTCTAGTTAATTAGTAAAGGACTGCTGGATGTCAACGGGAGGAATATTTTCATGGCATATTTGTCCCTTTTGTATGGGTAGGAAGTGGAAAAAAAATGCTTTAAAACTTCCTTGAATTGTCAGAGTGTTCAAGTACTAATGATATTGACTCACCTTTCATTGCTTAGGCAATATTTTTGAACTGGTGAAGTTTTTTTTTTGAAAATCAGTCTGTTTCAAGAACAAAACTGTATGTTTCATCATTTACTTTTTTATAAATTAAATCAAAGATACTGAATCTTCCTGTGAACTAGATTTTCTGTCAAATAACACACAGAAACAGCACATTTTGAAAATGATGTTTCATATATCCACTGTAATGTCTTAATTGCATCCTAAGGCAAATATTCCTGTTGATTTTACTTCCATCTCTGTGGTACATATAACAAGAGCCTATGCTGAGCTCCTGCCAGAGTTTGCAGAATATAGATTGAGAATGTAGTGTAACATGGGTTTCTTCCATTCTCAAGTCAGATGTCTACAGGAATTACTTTGAAAACATGTACTCAACAAACTTTTACTATTCATGGCTAAATAATAAGGAACTTATGGTGTAACAGGCAGAGGAGATTCTGCTAATGTCAGAAAGACTAGAGAGATGGCTCTGGGGTCACAGACAGGTTCTTAGTCTAGGAACAATACAGACTTCTGTATGCTATCTGCCTGTAAATTGATGTATGTTCATAAAAATATTAGTGTTTTTTAGTACATGTCTACTTCATTTGAAGTTTCCTAATAAATTATCTTTGAACTGAGCAAGTGTCTGTATTTAGATTAAAAAAAATACAAACAAAAAACCTCCCTGGTAATTTTTGCTTTATATTGAAAAATTTTCACTTTCTAGTTAATATGTACTGACATCTATACATCTCTATTAAATTTGGAATTTTAAACTTCAAATAGCATTGCAGCTCTAGCAGCATTCGTCATTTTTCTTGCATTCAGAGAACTGCAAGTGGAAATGTGCTTTCAAAAATCTGAGCTCATATGTGCTGACGTGGTACCAAGATTTTCTTAAAGTGCAAGAATTTGACACAAAAGAGAAAGTTATTAGGAACTTTCCTAATAAACTGAGATTTTCTGCAAGAATACCAGTTTTTATTCATCGCCGGTGCTGTTTTTGGATAATTAAGTTGAAGAGTTCTTGACAGAAAATTACAAATATCTGCATTTCATAACATATTTAATGATGAAAAGAGTAATTTACATCACTATTACCATGACAAATTTAAATATCAGTTAAATCTGTGAACTGATATAACACCTTTACAACATACTGAGCAGTTTGATGTATCAGTGGAAGACTTTTATCTATTAGTTTTTTCCCCCCTCTTCTTTAATACCCCACACTACTTCTATTCAAGCAGAAAATGGAGTAAAGCAATTAAAAGAATTCAAACTGTTCTGATTTGTGTTCAGAGATACCAGTCTAGGAAGGTGGTTTAACCTTAGTAGGCCCTAAGCACTGCACAGCCACTCACTCATTTTTCTCTCATAGGGATGGGAAAAAGTATAGTAAAGGTAGATATGAAAAAACTCATATGTTGAGGTAAAGACAGCTTATTAGATAAAACAAAAGCTGCACACACAAGCAAAGCAAAACAAGGAATTTATTTGTTGGAAAGCAGATGTTCAGCCACTTCCAGGAAAGCAGAGCTCATCATGCATGATGCTTTACTGGAAAGACAAACAGATGCCCTCTTCCTCTTTTGCCCCAGCTTTTATTGGTAAACATGACACAATGTGATATGAAATATCCCCTTGAATATCTCCTTGACAGCTTGAGTCAGCTGCCCTGCTTCTGTACCCTTCCAGCTCCTTGTGCACCCCCAGACTCGTTACTGGCAAGGCAGCATGGGAGGCTGAAAAGTCCTTGGCTATGTGCAGAACTGTACTACAAGGACTTAAACATTTATGTGTTCTCACCATTGTTTTCATTGCAAAGGTGAAAAACAGCATCATATGAGCCTCCACAAAGGTTAACTCTATCCCAGCCATGAACAAGGTGAAATCAAAATGACATTAGAACACTTACGGTAGTTTACTAAAAACACACATAGAAAATAGTCAATGGAAGTTATGCAGGAAGTTATACATGGGAAAAAAGTTATTTTAAATAAATAAATAAATAACGTTACTTTAAAGTTGTGCAAAGTGAGATGCAAAATGCCAAAATACAATGTAGTGACAATTCCAAACCACTTTGAAGTTATTTTATAAAGGCTTTAGTGATGATATTAAAGTGGAGCATGGGAAGAACAGCCATTTTATTTAGTTTGTCAGATGTTTTCAAGCTTTACTATTCAGATAGGTTTTGCTAGCATTTTAACACCTTGGTTATTTTAAAGTCTACAGGCTTTCTTCTTCCCTTAAAATTTTATGCCCTCTGGCTGCTTGCAGTGTTTTTCCTGTAAAACTGATTTCTGAAAAGCTACATAGATAACCAAAGAATAATGAAACCAAGAGCTTTATGAAAAAAAAAAAAAAAGCTACATAACTGTCCAACTTTTTTTTTTTTTTTTAATTAAAAATAATAACAGTAATGAATCTTAAAAACTAATCACAGGTAAAAATAAATCATTTTAAAAATTTCAGTTCATAATGCAATTTTGTTCTTTTTCTTCATATTATACTCTTTCATTGTCTATGTCTAAGTTTTAGAATTGGAGGTTGCACACACCATACAAAGTATAATTAATTTGCACATGTATGTGTGCAACTGCTTTTAGGTACAGAATTGTAGTGTCTATGGATTCTTTTTCCATCAATCTAAGCCTGTAAGATGATAGATTTTAAAGAAAAGTAAAAGGTACATTTTTACTTCAAATGAATGAAAGAATAGTGATATTAAGAACTCCGCACTAGGTTTTTAGTAGTTACTGAAGGATTACTCCATGGCTGACAGAGCAGCATATGCTGATTAGACTAAATGCTACCTTACTGGTTGCAGAGTTTTCACTCATTTAAAATCTCTTATAATTTGTTTTAAACATTTTGTAGAGCCACATGAACTGATTTTCAATTATTTGTGAACATGTACAATAACATTCTTCATTTACTTTAGCTTCTATTTCTCCTTTTGTAAGAAATCAGTAGAAAAGTATACCAGACAGAGAAATAAAGCTCAGAACTATTAGGGAAAAAAAGCACTAACCCTACCTGCTGAAACTTTCTGCTTCTTGATAACTAAAGCAGAGAAGCCATTGGGAAGGGCTTTTGTACTTTAAAGTTTTTAAACTGTAAATCCTCTTTTCTGGCTTCGTTTATAGTACAATCTTCAAACTAATAGTTTATTTTGATTATCACAGATGGACTTTATGCCAAGGAATACATTACTCAAGAAAAGGAGAAAATAAACACAAAAGAAAGTTTCACATAAATCATGTGAACTTTGAAAATACAAGCAGCATTAAATTGCCTTCCTTGAGTTTGGATGCCTGAGCGCATAGAAGCCTAAGCTTTTCTTATCTCAGACTTCTTATGTCTTTGAGGCATAATCTGTCATTCATATTCAGTGTCTAAAGGATTTTATTTCACATGTGCAGTTGAGAAGAAACAGAATTTAACTATACTTCTAGCAATCCCTAGAGAAAGTGATCATTCTATACTAGGTCAAGACTATCAGATAGATATTCCTCATGGTTCAGCAAAGTGTTTAATCTTATGCTTAAGTGCATCACTGTTCTGCAAAACACTTATTAGGGCATTTGGACATATGCCTAAAATCAAAAGTTTGAGCACTTTGATGACTATGCAGTTACTCCAAGAAGGCAGGGCAGCAAGGTCTTGGACCAAGGTGAAGGGTGGCCTGCTTGGACATTATAACAGTAAATGTAGAAAAAGGGAAAAAAAATTTACTTATCTCAGGAAGGCCTGTACAATCCCAGAGTAGGCAGAGATCTCCAGATACTTCTGCCTCCACTGCCAACCCTTAAATGAGGTTGAGGAAAGGGTGAAGCCAGGATCCACCCCTTTTAGTCACTCAGATGCACTGTTCGAACTTGAGCTCTGCAGAGTTGGTCCTTCCTTCCCACCAGGGGAATCACTGGTTCAAGCTGTAACTTAGCATTTCTATTGCAGTGATGCCTACCAAATCAATGGCTAAGTTGTCGGGTATTGTTTTTGTTTTCAACTATTTGTGAAAGATGTCATTCTTTCTTAGATCGTCATCCTACCTATGTGAACTGCAGGAATACTTTCAAAATGGCTCTCTCTTCCCCATCATCTGCAAAATAAAAATATAGCCAGGCTTTAAGACTTTTTATTTATTCTTCTCTTATCCTGGAATAAAATTCCTATCTTATTTCTGTTGGTTTTTAGAGTTCCTGAATTTATCTAATACTGAAATTGAGTGGAGTAGCTAAAACCTTTCAGAATTCAGACTATTCCTTCAAAATACCTCAATAAATTCCATCTTAGCAATGATGCCTTTCTGACCTGGTCTGCAGATCAACCATACTCTAAATTCATACTAAATTAGCACTGTATTGTATCACAACTAATTACTGACCAAGAAAGTTTTACCAGAACTGCTCAGCTGAAATGTATGCAGTTAAATCAACAAGTAAGCCTTCTAATAGCATTAGATAATCTGATCACAACTCTTTTAGAGTTTCTGTGATGGACTAAAACATCAAGCTGCCATTTAAAATGAATTGAAGAGTCATTGTGATAACTTTCCACCGTATATTTTACTTAACAAATCTATAAAAGCCACTGAATTTAGTACAGCTGGTATAATTCACAGAAAGAGTTTCATCAGAATACTGCAGAATGTAGATCTGTTGCGATTTGAGGTCCACTGAATGTAAGGATTGATGTGACTGAGAATTTTGTTCAATTTGTGTATCGTTTCTCCAAAATTAACATTCACAGATGTATGTCTTCAGTCTTAATATTCTATGAACTGTTTTCCTTCGCATTGTTTTCCGCTTTTCTTACTATTATGTGACTGTAAAGAACACTGTCAGGCCTGCTTTGCTTCACACTTACCAGCATAAGTACTTTGCTATGTTTGGCAACAGCTAAATCTGAGTTTCTCATATCAAGGTGAATACAATTGTAGATCATTTTAGTTGTAGAGTGTGCATACCTACACCACTTGAAATTATGTGAATTTATGCCAGATTCATGAAACAGGCAGGAATTTAGTTAAAAGAAATCAAATTGTTTTCCTGTGATGTTTTTCAAATTATAGAGTTCTATCTCTACAGTGAGAAGGAAATCTTTTTAGAGAGACACACACACACCTCTATTTTAACACATTTTCCTGGTAGTATGATGATTTATGTTGTATTATATAATTAGACCTGAAAAGCTTACTTTGAGAAGCTTTTGTCTACTTCAGAAAAACAACCCCTCAGCCAACTTTGATATGATCAAATAAAAGCCATTATTTTTATTTATTTTATTTTATTTTATTTTACTTTATTTTTTATTTAGTAGTGAAGCAAATTATCAGCTGATCTAAATACTCATATTCAGAAGTGAGAAAAATTTATTGTGAGAAACAGCCCTGCAGATACCAAGGTTAGAAAACGAGAAGTGAGAAGAAATGCTGTAGGTGCCAGAGATTCCCCTGCAGACTGTGTAGAACCCCATGGTGGAGTAAGTACAAATGGTCTGAAGGAACAGCTCATGCAGGAAACGGGGCCACTAGAGAGGAAGTAATGAAGGAAGAGAAGAAAGCATTGAGGAGGAGAAAGAAGTAGAGAGAAACTGTAATAGACTGACTGAAACCCCCCCTTACTTCATCTTTCCTATGCTACTCAGGTGTGGGAAGGAGATAGAGGAGTTGAAAATGAAGAAGTGAAGTTGAACCTGGGAAGAAGGTGGTGGAAAGATTTTAATGTCTGTCATTGTCACCGTCTAAATGTATGCTAACTGGCAATAAATCCATCATATTTGAAAAGTCATGGCTGTCAGGTGAGGCCCCGGATCACTGGAGGAAGGGTCACGTCACTCCTATTTACAAAAAAGGGATCAAGGAGGACATGGGGAACTACAGGCCGGTGAGTCTCACCTCTGTGCCTGGGAAGATCATGGAACAGATCCTCCTGGATGACATGCTTGATCACATGAGGAATGAGTGTGTGATCCGAGACAGCCAGAACGGCTTCACCAGGGGAAGGTCATGCTTAACCAATCTGGTGGCCTTCTATGATGGAATGATAACATTGGTGGACAAGGGAAAGGCGACTGATGTCATTTACCTGGACTTGAGCAAGGCCTTTGACATGGTCCCCCACCACATCCTTATCTCCAAATTGGAGGGATGTGGATTTGATGGGTGGGCCACTCGATGAATAAGAAATTGGTTGAAAGGTCGCAGACAGAGGGTGGTGATTAATGGTTCTATGTCCAGGTGGAGGCCAGTAATGAGCAGCGTCCCCCAGGGGTCTGTCTTGGGACTGGTGCTCTTTAACATCTTTATCAATGACATCGATGATGGAATCGAGTGCACCCTCAGCAAGTTTGCTGATGACACCAAGCTGAGTGGTGCAGTTGACACAGTGGAAGGAAGGGATGCCATTTAGAGGGACCTCGACAGGCTAGAAAGATGGGCCTAGGTGAACCTGATGAGGTTCAACACAGCAAAGTGCAAGGTTTTGCACTTGGGCCGAAGGAATCCCAGGCATCCATACAAACTGGAAGGAGCAGTCCTTGAGAGCAGCCTTGCGGAGAAGGACCTGGGTTTTCTGGTGGATGAAAAACTTAACATGAGCCAGCAGTGTGCTCTTGCAGCTCGAAAAGCAAATGGTATCCTGGGCTCCATCAGAAGAGGGGTGGCAGCAGGGACAGGGAGGTGATTGTCCCCCTCTACTCTGCTCTTGTGAGGCCCCATCTGGAGTGCTGTGTCCAGGTCTGGAGTCCCTAATACCAGACAGACAGAGAGAGCTGTTGGAGAGGGTCCAGAGGAGGGCCACAAAGATTATCAGGGGAGTGGAGCACCTCCCCCTACGAAGACAGGCTGAGGGAGCTGGGCTTGTTCAGCCTGGAGAAAAGAAGGCTGCAAGGTAACCTCATTGCAGCCTTTCAGTACCTAAATGGAGTCTACAAATAGGATGTATACTTATGTATATTTTTGCCAATAGAACCTCATATCCAGAATATTTGTGAGTATTTCAGTGCAAAAAGAAGAAAAAAAACCTGAGGAACATAATAGACTTTTCACTTCAACTGTACTGGTTTCCTGAATGCGTCTTTAGTATAATTGGGCCACAATTTAAATTTGATTAAGAAGTAGAAATTGATGCTAGCAATGAAAAAATTACATACTGATCTCAATTATTAAAGACAGAATATCTAACTTAATTCTTAAACGTACCAGAACAACTGAAATACAGACTAAGCCATACTCCTTTATATGCTACCAGTATTAAAGTGTTAGATCTCTACTATACACCATCCTGAAGAAAGTCAGCAAAGAAATGTGTTCTTTCAATAACTACAAATACAAATGACTATAATAATGCATGTCTTGAAAGATGAAAGCTGTTAGACAGGTATATTGATTTTAACACACATATGAAATTACTTAGACAAGCACAAATCAGAGACTCCATACAGTAACATCTTGAAGACATATTTTATTGTTTCAAATGAAGCAAGTTTGTTTAAGCATTGGGAAGCAGCCATTACTGCTGCTAACTTCAATGACTGCACACAAACAACAGAAATATCATTAGTTGCACTGCATCATCAGTGGGACATTAAGCTATCTAGCAATTTAAATTTTTGAAAAAAAAATGAGTTTTTCTTTGCTTCTCATGCAGTAGGACTTTTAAAACACAGCCCTCTGATTTCTGCCAGTCAGCAACCAGTTATTAATCCATCTCACTGTCCACTTGTCTCCATCTTTCTACTGTTTTTATTATTAAAAGCAAGTTTGACTGATTGAACTGGAAGAGTTTTATTTTACTTTTTGAGATTCATAAAAACATAAATATTCAGCAGGTATTGAGAAAAGTTATTTTATGCTTCGGACTTTGTAAACTATAAAGTAAAAATGCATAGAAATGACAAAACATAAAAGACAATATATATAAGAAGCCACTCATATAGATAAGAAGCTTACAAACAGGAGGGGAATCAACTCTTTGAAAGGGTGATAACAGCAGGACAAGGGGAAATGGTTTTAAGTTGAGGGAGGGAAGAGTTAGGTTGGATATCAGGGGGAAGTTCCTTACAGAGAGAGTGGTGAGGTACTGGAACAGGCTGCCCAGAAAGGTTGTGGATGCCCCATCCCTGGAGGTGTTCAAGGCCAGATTGGATGGGGCCCTGGGCAGCCTGGTCTAATATTAAATGGGGAGGTTGGTAGCCCAGCCTGTGGCAGTGGGGTTGGAGATTAAGGTCCCTTCCTACCCTGGCCATTCTGTGATTCTTTGACTCTGTGTAATATATTAAATTAATTTTCCCCCAGTTGAATCTGTTTGCTTGTGACAGTAATTGATAAGTGATTTCTCTGTCTTTATCTTTCTTGATCTGTGGGTCTTTCATCCTATTTTCTCCTGTCATGTTGAGGAGGGAACCTGGAGAGACTTCTGGTTGCAGTCCAAAATCCACCCACCACATTCGTGAAATTTTTGTGCTCTTTCTGTGTTTAAGATTAAAAAATGAATTCTTATTGTGTCTTTCTTGACATCCTGCTTCCAGGTATTTATCTTTTTTAGTTGTCCTATGTGAAGAGAATACTAAAACATTATACAGAATATTCTGGAAATAATACTATTACTCATTATCCTGGTGTTATTGATTCATTATTAATCATTGCATTTCATGCTCTGATTACTCAGGTAAAAAAAAAAAAAAGATTAAATTCAATGTGTTATATTTGTCACCGCTGTGGTTATTTCTGCCTTGTTCCCAAAGGAACAAAAATCTGTTAGAGAAATCTACATTATAAGATGCAAAGATTCTTTAATTCAGCTATCTTAGCCAATTAAATTTATATCAAATAACAAAATTAGCAATAAATCACTAAGGTTTAAGGCAAAGTATTTAAAACTGATGACAGCCATAATTGTTTAATAACTGTAAAGATCTAATTATGCTGCTAAAACAATTACAAATCCTAATACCTGTACCAGATCCTCTTAGACTTACTTTCGTCTGTGTCAAGCTAGATAAATAATTTAATACCAAAGAACAATCCCTTGTGGCAGTAGTGTTTCCTGAACACAAAATTTGTTTTAGAGAACAGCGTTGCTCAAAATAGAAAGGAGATGTGGGGGGAATTAATATTGAAAACATTAATGGCAGGTTTAATTTAGTAGACGAGTGTGTAATACAAAATCAAAAATGGATGGGATTTTTTTGAATGGTATCTTTTTCATGTTTGTTCCCTAGCTATTTCATCTATGGTTTGCATTGTCAGTTGTCTGTGGTTAGCTGAGATAAATGAGGTTGGCTTGTTGCACAGAGCAACAAGAGCATTGGGAGGTCTGTTGGCAATGCCTTCTCAAATATATGGGGAGAAAAGTCCAGGGTAAAGAAGAGGGCAGGTAGGAATGGGGACATGAGTGCAAGAAGGCAACAGCAGCAGCAGAATCTGGGAGACTGTTAAGAAGAGCATCAATTAAATGTATAGCCAAAACTCAGAGGTAATGAAAAGAAAGAAGCTTTTTCGGGGTATGCAAGGAGAAAAGCTGCACTTCAAGATGCCAGTAGAAACAGGATGAAAAGAAATGAAGGCCTTACTTAATAAAATACTCAACAGACAAATCCTGGGCAGCCTGGTCTAGTATTAAATGTGGAGGTTGGTGGCCCTGCATGTGGCAGTGGGGTTGGAGATGCATGATCCTTGAGGCTCTTCCAACCCTGGCCATTCTGTGATTCTGTGATTCTGTGACATAGGTGAATACTACAAAAGTCTTAAAATATGTGAGATTCTGAGGGTATTCACAGTATGGATCTTCAGAAATACATCAGAGATCTTCACATAGTATGGAAGCTCTGAAACTTCTGAGTTAGAGCTGTATAGGGGTTCCTGCACATTGTGCCAAGCAAATAACCTCATTAGTTATCTTAGTGCAGGAAGAATAAATAATGAGGCCACATCTGGAGTGACCAAATCAGAGCTTCCCAGCTCAAGGCAGAGAACTACTGGAGAGAGTCCAGCAGGGGGACACAAAGATGACTGGAGGCCTGGAGCATCTCCCTTATGAAGAAAGGCTGAGACCTGAGATTGTTCAGCCTTGAGAAGAGAAGACAGAGAGGCTCTTATCAGTATTTATAAATATCAAAAGATGTCAAAAGGATGGGGTCAGACTTTCTTCAGTCATGCCCAACAGCAGAACAAGTGGCAATGGGCATAAACTGTAACACAGGAAGTTCCATCTCAACATGAGAAAAAAACTTTTTTACTTTGAGGGTGTCAGAGCACTGGACCAAGCTGTCCAGAGTGGTTGTGCAGTCTCCTTCTCTGGAGATATTCAAAACATACCTTTCCTTTGTAGCCCACTGTAGGAAACCTGCTTTAGCAAGGAGTTGGAATGGATGATCTCCAGAGTACCCTTCGAAGCCCTATGATTGTGTTATTCTGTAATTACTTTGCTTGTATTTTATAGAAGATGTTATATTTACAATTTCTTCATCAGTAAGTAGGCATTAATATTCATATTATTGCTGTCTGGCATTCTGTGAGTTACTGGACTGAAGTACCAGAAAAGGTCTTACTGACAGAAAACTTTGTAGAGCTTTATCTGTAAATCCAACCATTTGCTTGCTATACATTCTAACTTATTGTATGAATTCTTTGTATTCACCTTTATTCTCTTAATGAAAACAAGAAACTGAGATGTAGGCTATGATGCGATTTCACATGATATATTTAGTGGTTTATGCCAGTAAACCACCTGCTCTTCCTGTATGGAATTCTTCTGGTCTCCTCACTGGCAACCAAACACACCTGCAAATCTTTTTAAGTTCCTGGCAAGCACTGAAATTATTTCTTTGTTCAGAGTTCTGTCTAGTTCAGCTAACAACAGCAACAACCAACAACAAAAAAATAAAAAAGGCCTTCACAGGTTTTCTTTCTAGTGAGAATATAATGAATTAAGAATTTTAGGTTGCATGTATCGCATTTTTTTCATTTCTTTCAGTTAAGCATTTAAGAAAACTGATTAGTTTGTTCTTTATAAAGCCTTCCATGGAATACTTTGCCACCTGTTTTTCATAATCCCAAATTTCAATTTATTTTTTATTAATTAATTAATTAATTAATTATAGTTAAGTAATGTGGAGATGAAGAAAAAGGGAAAGGGAGCTGGATTTTTCTCATACCTCTTATATGTTACCAGCTACTTCACTGAAGCTGAGATTCAAGTAAACATTCAAATTCACAAACCAAACTGTCCGTATATATCTGTAGCAGAAATAGCTAGATGTCTCTAACCTACTTAGGTGTTTCAGGTACTTTAATCTAAATTGTTAGATTTCAGTTAGGTGTCAGAAGTTGTTCACTGAAACTCTTATTTATGTGTGTGTGTGTGTGTGTGTGCACCTGTGTGTGTGAGCACTGACAATTTTTCTTCATGAGACTTTCCTGAATTCAGAGACATGCCTATATACTCAAAGACTCATCTAAACCTCTTTTGAAACTAACACTCACTGATCACACAATGTTCAGATCAAAACAATGAGCTCTTGCTCCTTATCTTCCCATTAAATGTCAAATGAAAGCCCTCTGACTTTCAGTGAGGAAGAAACCTAGGTCGTACCACCTCCAAGAAATGCACAAGGATTCACAGGAACTTGACTTAGATAGTTTGACTTAGTGCCTGAGTGGAAGCATCCTTACCAATTGGCTGCTGAATGTGGAACACTGAATTATGATAAAAGAGCCAGAGAGAACTCTTAGAAAAATAATGGGACTAATATGGGGCTAATATGCTCATAAGACATCAATCCTTTTATTTGGATTTAATGTTCAAAAGCTTTCTCTGTCGAATCAACACTTGCTTTTCTTACCCATTCTCTTCATCACTAAAATGGAGATAAGTTTGATTAAAGCACTGAAATACCTTTCGTAATTGAGAAATGGTGGAGTTTAAATAAAAAAATATCTTTGAAGGCTATTAACATTTTTAGAAATTTCTCTTGTAATGACAATTGGCTTTACTTTTTTTTTTTTTTTTTTTAATTGACATATCATTACATAGGGGGACCTTTGTTTTTCATTTTTAATCATTTTCATTTTAAAAAGAAAAATATCAGTGATTTCAATTCTTGATGGATTTTTGTATGATTTGCTGTTCTTTAGTTTTTTTTGTTTATGTTTCTTATATCCTTGAATATAAGGCATCTGGAGATTTTTCACCACAGGCAATTCTAAATGTTTACTGTATTCCTCTAGCATCAGTTATTTTTCATTCTGATCTTCCTCTTTTGCCAATAACTTATATTAATTAGCTCTATGACATTTCTTATGTCCAGGATAAAGCATCTTATAAACACGAAACACTTTTATTCCAATTATGTGTTCATTCATACACATCTGTGACTCAGTGTCATCTAAAATTTCTGATCAGTAAGTATCTCACTGAAATATTCAGTGATGAAAATCTCATTCTTTCTGATTAGAAACAGTATAGTAAATCCCTCTCTACTGTCTGTCTTGAATGCAGGCAGAAAATATGACGTAATTAGGCTTCCATAAACATGCAGAACAAATTTAGCCTGATGACTCACTGACAGCACAAGAGTGTGAGTGAACTCTGAAGAGAGTGATGCAAACAACAGAAGGCAGCTTAAAGTAGACATATTTTCTGAACGAAGCACATTGATCTTTCTGTTGCTGTTAGTTTATATGAATAGCAATATATAAGTATGTGAAAGATTTTTCAGTATAAGAGACATCCAAATGGTAGAGTAGTTAACATAAAAGATTAATGATATTACTTCTATCTAGGAGAGTAAGAGATAACTCACTTATCAGTCATTCATTGTTGATTTTTTGAGAATACTGATGTTGCTTTGCCATGGAATTACTTGATCAGAAGGACACTAGTTTGCATTAACCATGTATTTAAATTAATTTTTAATGAATATCAGCTTTTCCAATCACTTTTATGAAGGATATTGTAAATCCCTGAAGAAAAGGACAGATTTATTAAGCTAGACAAGCATTTTTTATATTTGAGTGTGTGCTTACTTCAGGATACAGAACACAGTGAGAACTATTTGTCCTTCCTCTGAATAGTACAAGGTGAGATTTTAGATTAAAAGAAGACAATCTGAAGGCTAAATGCCTCCATGTGGAATAGAATAGAATAGTTCAGTTGAAAGGAACTGCCTGACAACTTCAGGGATAACCAGAAGTTAAAGCTAAGGAAATTATCCAACTGCCTCTTGAACATGGACCGGCATGGAAAATTAAACACCTAATGAGGAAGCCTGTACCAGTGTTCAGTCAATATTAAGGTAAAGAAGTTTTTCTTGTTATCCAGTCTGAACCCTCCCAATGCATCTTTGTGCTATTCCCTTATGTTCTATCATAGGTTAACAGGGAGATGAGATTGGTTGATACTTCCCTCACAATTTTCTCTCCTTGGCAATGAGTTCACCTCTTAGCCTTCTTTTCTCCAAACTAGATAAACAGAGTGCCAAACAGGACACACCATCAAACCCTTTTATGAACTTTGTTGTGTTTTCAAGTATCTTAACATCTTTTTTACATTTTTATATTGTGAGCCCAGGGCTGCACTGAGGCTTCACCAACACTAAACATGGTGAGAGAAATCTCCTCTTTTGACCAGCTGGCTATGCTGTGCTTATTGCTCCCCAAAAGACAGTTTGCCCTCTTTCATGTTTATAAGAGGTGCCATGACACACTCTTGCCTTATGCTGAGTCTGCTGTCACCAGCACCCCCAGATCCCTTTCTACTGAGCTGCTCTCCAGCCGTTCAACTCCCTGCATGTTGTTGACCATTATTCCATTCCAGATGCAGCACTTAGTTTTTTTCTTTGTTGAATTTCATGTCCTTGCCCAATGTTCCAATCCACCTTAATCCATTTGCAAAGAATTTATTTCAAGAGAGTCATAAGCGCTTCTCAGTTGAACAATTTTGACCAGGACACTACATGCCTAGTTATGCATTGTCTGTTATTCCATAGCAATAGTCATCAGTAAAAGGTGCAAACTCCATTGTGCTTAGTCTAGCTAATTTAACAGAATTGTTGTCTTCTGTTCTAGTGCCTCTTTATTAGGTTGTCTTTAGAACTGTCTATAATATTTGACAGTATTATGTAGACCCCCATAATCTGCCAGGTTAGTTTCACCCAAACAAAATCCTGTTTGTACACTCCTTGTACACACAGAGTGTGAACCCAGAAGTCTGGTACTTGAAGTGTTTAGAGAATCATCAGTTATCAAGAGATTCCTAATGAATAATACTGACTTTTTTTTTCTGTTAGACCTTTATTCATTATGAAGATTGCTATTTTTTATCATGACAAATTTCTGTGTACACAAATCTATATATAGGAATTCTTTTCACACTGTTGCGTAAGATTACAGTAAAAAAACATCCTTTCATAAAATCCATATTTAATGAACCTATGCTAGAATACTTCTGGTGAATAGGTAATAGAGGCAGTATTGTACAAACGAGGCGCTTAAAGCTTTCAAGAAATAAATCATCACAATTGCATATTTATGTCTGCACCCAAACTTAATTCTGAAATGTAATTGATGGATCACAGACATCTTTCATAGTAAAAATTTTAAAATGAAACAGGACGATAGGAAATTTTTTACATTTTACATCATGACATGGAAGCTCATAATACTTTACTTTGATTTCATTAAAATATCTGATAAAAGAAGTACATAGTATTCTGCTCTTGATAAACCAGGAACACTATTTAATTTTTCCAAAACCATCAAGGAAAATACCAAGAAATTGTAGAGAGACTACTTGTTATGCATGAATTTGTTTAGTGACAGGCATGCTTGACATCAGAATAGCCTTCTGTTTCCTTTATGTCTCTGAGAACCATACACATAGCTGGCCCTGGAGTAACTTGCCTGTGTACCTACAGCATTTTCTTGCAATAATGGTGAGTTCCATTATTCTGTATATTTTTTCCTGCTGTCATTGTTAACGTTATGCAGAAACGTTACTCTGGTGAGTTCCGCTATAACTACTTAAAAAATCTATTTCGTTTCAACTTGACCTGAGTAAATACTACTTAGAAGGACAATGTATAAGTTAGAGGCAGAGTGCATGCTCTTATGATTGCCATAGCAGTCTTACAGGTGAATCCATTTTTGAGCTCAATTTTTGTTCTGTCATTGACTTTGTGGGTGATGATAAGCATTCTCCTACATTCTCCATCTGAACACTGAAGATATAATACACTCACTCTTCCTTGATTTCTCTTTTTCTGCCCCATCCTTTTATCATTCTTAACTGATATCCAAACTTACTTTTTTTCTCTCACACCATAAGCTTGGCTATCTATCTCAATGGCTAATTAAAAATGAACAAACAAACAAACAAAAAACCCAGCTCAATTGCTGTCTCCCTGCTCTGTATAAATAACATAAGAAGCATTTGGAAATATTATGAGTTAGTGACTGTTCTGAAGTTGCTATGAAGTAAATCCAATTAATGCAATATCAGTATTTCCAGATGTTAGAAATTTGAATGCATCATTTTTTTTTTTTGTATATTGCAAACTAATAAAAATGATACTTTCTCCCAACAATCTTTAATACTCATTGAATAATAATGCAAAATCAGTAGCTGTGTTCTTAAAATGCCTTCTGTTCTGTGAAACTGCTATGACCTTCTGTTTTTTCCTATTACAGTAATGCCAAATGAAATTTTTACTCTAGATGTTGTATAGTCATACTGCAAAATCTCTCTGATTTATGATTTATCGCAGCTAGCTGCTCTCATTAACCTGTTATTCTCCTGAGAACTGTATTTGAATTTTTTTTTTATTTTCCAAAAGAGAAAAAGAATTTTAGGAAGACATCTGTGTTGTTTTTTACTACATTTTTTTTTCTTTCTTAGAAAGAGAAAAAGAGAAATATGACCACTGTATTTATATGTTTTGTTTTGATTTTGTGATAATTTTTTTTTTTTGCAATTTTTTTTCTTTTTTTTCTTTTTCGCATCCCTTAAGAGGAATTCATGCAGTTCCTGATGGTTATGGTCAGCTACTGATCCACAACAAAAACTAAAAGGGCTTAAGCTACCTGCCCATTTATCCTTAATTCCTTGTATTTGCAGCATTACTGCAAGCTCACATGTTAAAAATATGCTGTGTTGAATACCTCAGCTGCTTCCCAGCTCTTAAAAACCACAAGCCAGGCTCAGATAATTGGTGTCCCAAATAAATCAAAGAAATACTTCTGCCTATTTTGGAAATGACCACTTTTTAACCTGTGGCTGAACTTTCATGCTGAATTTCACTTGCTAAGACCACCACAGACATGATGAGAAGGCAGTAGCAATGGAGCACAAGGTTTGTTGTTTTACAAGTAGTCCATTAAATGACTAAATCTGATAATACAGTTTCAACAGATAGTGAGTCCTGGAACAGGAAGGGAATTGCAATAGTATTCAGCTCTTAAGAGTACTGTCATGGCACATTGCAAGAGCATGCCCTCAATACATTAACTTTTCTAGAAATGCTGTGCTGTTCACTGCCATAACACCTGAAAGCCTTCAACACAAAGTCAACATCATGTTCCTTTTGAACCTATGAATTAGGTAATGTCACCTTTTTTACTCTTATAACTGTGTTTTTACTGTTATAACTGTGATTTTGTTTCAATATGTAAATCCTATCAAGCTTTCCCAAAGCTGTAGGTATTCAGATCTGAGTTTTTCATTTGGTCCCAAATCCTTTTAAAAGTCTATTAAATACATTCTGAAATTCCGTGATTAAGGATTGATCCTGCAATGTGGTGAATGCTCTGGCTCTAATCCACTAAATCAGTTAAGCTTGTACATAAACAAAGCAGTATCTTTGAAGTCTCAGAAAAATTAGACATGCATTTAGGTGGTTTGTTGGATCACACACATAATACTCAGTATTTTGCAGAGTTGAGCTCTGTGCTATGTATATATATACTCACACATATTTACATACACATTAGTATGTATACGTATATACAATGAATTTTTAAAATCAGAACTGTAATTTGATTTAATTTTACTGATAAAGCATTGTCTGAGCACAAAAATTTCTATATGCTATTCACACACAGTTGTAGGTAAATTTATAATAAGATCCAGAAATTTCAGAAACAGTCTGCTAGCACTTGTTCACTTCTCACGCAATAACTCTAGCTAGATCTAAACAAAATGAATGCTGCTTTTGAGAACCTGAATTCAATAAATTTCCTGTGTCTGGATACAGGAAATGAAGTGAGATGACGTTTCTATCAAATCAAGACAATGTGTTGTATAAGGAAGTCCTGAAGAACAAATCAAACCTACTGTAAGAGGACATGCATTGGCCTGCAGTTTACATTTGACAGTGACACACTGAAGTTTTGCAAGTATATAAAACGCTACATTTCCATATTTATTTAAACCATTTTAAATCATGTACATTTTCTAGCTCCTT
This sequence comes from Phasianus colchicus, assembly GCF_987193195.1. Lineage (NCBI taxonomy): Eukaryota > Metazoa > Chordata > Aves > Galliformes > Phasianidae > Phasianus > Phasianus colchicus. Next base: position 41,980,870 of record NC_143436.1, read on the forward strand.
CAAGACTAGCTTTACAATGCAATATTGTTCAGTTTTTGTGTCATTTATACCATTAACTGGTTGTGGGGTTTTTTGCTTACAGTGTTTTGCATAGTAAATGTATGCAATAAAAGAAACATATTAAGTGAAACAAATAATTTTTCAACTTTTAAAGGCTTTGACTGATAACAACAATCTTCTCTTTTCTTTGGAAATTCTCATTATTGCACATTTGTAATTAAATATCCATAGTAAGCTTAACATAATACTTATCAACTATTTTGTCCAGATAAATAATTTTATCTTAATTATTTTTTGAATTTACTCCCATTTTCATCCAATTACTTGTTCTGGAAAACAAGCACAGTGTTAACCCACATAGCCTGCTGATTGTGGGAGATTCCGATTTATGCTGCTAGTTCTCTATTAGGCAAATGAAAAACTTGAAAATGGATCTCTCTGTCCAATGTAGTCTGTTATATCAAGGGATTATTAAACTGAATCCCATGTAGGCAAGTCAGGCTTCTCTGTCATACAGCTATGCAGTAATACAGATATGTTTTCAGACCTCTTCCTGGATTAAAGTCTAAATCCAATAAAGCCTTATTTGTTTGAAGTCTTACAGGGCCCAAGGCATGGCACAAGGTACTGAATAGCTCAGGCATCCAAGGAGAATGGGGGCTTTGCTAGGGAGTCTGTCCTGGTTTCCACTGGGATAGAGTGCCAGGTTAAACCTCAACAGACTTAGGTAGAAATCTGTGTACCTCAGCCTGCATCTACCCATGCAAAACTCACTGCTAATGCACATTCCTGTGTTAGGGAAATTCCAAAGGATGTAAATAAAGAAAGTTGTGTATAGAAGTCACCAAGCATGATTGACAATCCCCACATAAAGAAAAGCTGAGAAGAATGAATTTGTTAACTTCAAGAATGAAGTCATTATCTATCAAGATTTACAGTCCTAAATCAAAGATCAGATTGTAGGAGCACTAACAATCCATACTGATTCTGATGGTCTTTGCCTGAGCCCTCCATCCAAACCTGAGCTATGTGTAGGTGTACGTGTTTCTAGGCTTGTTTCTGAATGGTTTGGACTTCCTACATTCATCCTGGATGCGACTTGTTACTTTGCTTTTGCCCTTTTGCCTCGGGAGACTGTAATAAGGACTGTCACCACCTGGCTCTGCTCATCTGGCTTAGATACTGTGGGGCTGTTGCCTGGTCCACATGATCACTGCCTACCTGCTTTGCAGCCACTCTCAACTTGACATCCTGCTGATGACTGACATTCACGTTCTGAAGGCCACCATGTTGTTGCTGTCAGAAGGGCAAAAGATAGTGAATAATTTGCTGCCCAGTACCTAAGCAGCACTGGAGTGAGTAGTTTTAATCTGCCATTGGACCATTTGCACTTTGAAACAGTGTCTTAAATTTTTAATGGTGAATGCTGCACCCTCCTGGAATTACAGGGAATTTTAATCTCTGCAATAAGACTGGGCTTTGTATTTCCCCATTTCACACAAAGTTCATAAAATAATGTCATGGAATCTGTAGTTTGAGAAATTGAATTGATTCACCTGCTGTGAAACTAGAAGTTTATATCCTGTAATTAACAAGACGAACCATTTATTACTAATTATTACTAATTAAATCTATTTATTTCATCATAGTTTTATGGAGAGGCAATGGGGGCAATTATAGTACAGCGGCCACAAGTTGAGAATTATACTACCCTCTGATGTATATTCTAAATTTTTATTGTTGAACAAAATGATTATGACAAGTGGATAGCGATTTTTGTTCCAGGATTTCTGTTCTCTCTTTTCGTGTGGGACCACCTGGGTAGGTTGCTGAGGACCATGAACAAAACCATGTCCAGAGCTATTAATGGAGTCATAATTACAGGAGATTTTAATTTTAGACAGTAAACACTGAACCAATTGGAACAAACATATAGCAATGGATAGTTTGGCTCAGTGTATTATCCTTTAACTAATCAGTAGCCCAAACTAACCCTAGTTCTGACTCCAGCTGCAAACATTTTCTTGGTTTTTTAATTCTCTACAGAGGTTGTTAGACTTTAAACTGAAAGCAGACAATCTTCTTCCAGGGACTACCCTAGATCTATAGATTAACACGTATCCTTTTCTCAATTCTCAGACCTCAGATTTAGAAATACCTCTTCTCAAACCTTAGCATTCTTCTTCTGTGCCTGTCACGTGTCATTTTGAATTTATTTTTTTTTCCCTTTGGATGACTGAATTATACACACTTTGTAAGTGTGTATAATAAAACCAACTATTTTGCTTTTTCTGGTAAAGTGAACTGGAAGGTAGTGATAGTGATGTGGAAAGAGAGAAGCTGATGTTAGCTGGGCTTTCTCTTGTTATTCTAGCCATTAAACTAATCTATTCTTCCTAGGGATTAAGAAGATGCAGATAGTATTTGTAAGGAGAAAAGTTTTTTCTTCTATTCCTTTTATTCTCATCTCCAACAAAGGACATTCAACAAAAGACACTGAAAGAAATAGAAGAAAAAAAAAAAAAAAACCAGAAACAGTGAAAGTGAAAGTGAGATGGAGATTCAAAAGGGAAGATAGAAAAATATGCCAGAAAAAAAAATCAGCAAGAAAAAGCTGATGACTCTTAGAAATTTGACTAAATAGAAATGAGTCAATAAAACACATGACTAAGAAATATAGATGATATGAGACTATTCACAGACATTAAAGCTCAGCATGTGGCAGGTATTCATTTTCCCCAAAGGATTTCACACAATTCTTATCTGAGCCTGGGAAAACTTTATTTCAGCTGAAAGAGTAATAATATAACAGATTTTCTGAATAAATATATCAGATCATATTCAGTGACCTTTCTTTCCCTGAGGATGACACTCTTAGGCAAAAACATAGTAATATAACCTTGAAAACGCTTACTTCATCTCTTCGTGACTTTCTTGAAGATTCAGAAGTTGTTATGCAGTCCACTCGTACCTGCAAATGAAGACTTGGCATGGTAAGAATGACTGTCAGATGTCCTGCTCTTACTTAACACATCAAAGAAAAAGGCTTAATGTCCTCAAAATGCTATAGCGCTCTTTTCCTAGCAGCTTTGATTTGTTTTCTAACTGTTCCTACATATAATTTCTTCCTGAAGGAGCAGGGTTGATTAGATGGTTCTTGTTAACTTATTTTTGTGTCTAAGTTTTCAAAGCTCTGTTGTGGAAGTTTCACAAGCAGCATTTCTCGCCATGTAAAAGACGCATTGGAAAAGAGTTTTAATTAAAATATATTGTGATGTTTCCACTTTAGATAACAGCTGGCATTATTTGTGACACTGACAGTGTAAGAGAAAGAGGTCAGGAAAAGAAAACTAATCTCTATTTGCCAGTTGAACTACTTAAAGCATTAACTTTTAAAATCTCTACTACTTTAACTCTTATGTAGGACATAAGAGAGAAACTATAAATTGAACTGGTTTTCCATGATTAAAGCTGTCATTATACCAATATATTAAGATAAACATTCTGTTAAAATGCCAGTAACCAAAACATAGTTCTATTTACTGGGATTAATGTATCTGGCAGAAAATTTCCCATCATCCTTTAGGATTGTTGCTTTTGAAAATGTGAGTAGTTGTAGATTTACCTGGCAGGCAGCTAAGGAATATAGCCGTTCTCTCACTCTCCAGCAGTGGGATGGGGGAGAGAATTGAAGAAAGGTAAAACCATTCACAGTTTTACAGGACTGCAAAGGACAGGAAAAAAAAAATATAATAATAATAATAAAAATAAACAGAACAAATAATGTGGAATGTAATTACTCGCTGCTCAATGACAAATGCCCAGCCTGACCTGGGCAGTGTCCACAGCTCTGGCCAACTCCACCCTTGCTTTATTGTTCAGAATTACACCATATGATATGGGACATCATTTTGGACAGTTTGAGACAGCTTTCCTCATTCTGTCACCTCACAACTTGTGCATCCCCAGCTCCTCACTGGCAGAGCAGTATGAGAAGCTGAAAAGTCCTTGACTTAGTGAAAGCAGTAAGGCACTTCTCAGCAACAACTAAGACATCAGTGTGTTATCAGCATTTCTCCTAAATCCAGAACATGGCTTCATGCCAGTCACTATGAATAAAATTAACTCTATTTCAGACAAAACCAGGATTTGGCATCTCAGTTTCTGCATAACCAATTAAAAAAATAGGGACACTACTGAGCACAGCATGACTTGTTCTGACTGCCTTATTGCAATTTAAAAATAACCTTATCCTTTTCAGAAGAGATTAAAAGATCCAAACTCTGTGTTCCTTATATGCATTCCTACTAAGTATATTTCTTACACACCAACATATCAATATTAAAGTGGAAGGAGGTATATTTAGACTGTATATAAGGAAGCAACTGTTCATAATGGGAGTAGTGAGACATTGGAACACACTGCCCAGAGAAGTTGCTGATGTCCCATCACTGTGAGTACAAAAATTCAGGTTAGATGGAGCTTTGAGCTACCTGCTCTGAAGATTGATGTCATTGCCAATGGCAGGAGGTTTGGACTAAACATTCTTTATGAGTCCCTTCCAGTGATTTTACAATTCCATGATCCTCAAAGGACTAATCATACTGGGAGTAGACTCAATTCTTTTAGTTCTAGGCATCTACTTCATGAAATCCCACCCTGAATCAGATATTTGATATTTTCTTAACAGTCAGTAGAAAGATCCCCTTACGGTACATGTCATCTCATCTGCTTTCACGGAAATGCCACTGCCTTTGCTTGATCAAGAATATAAAGTTGAATATGTTGTGCCATGGCAGATATGACAAAACTGTTATGTGTCATGATACAAGACTGAAAGTTAACAAGACAAAAACATATGAAGATCTTGAAAAGTTATAGTATGGCATCATCATGGACTGATTTTATTGGTAGCTTGTGACTACAGTTACTTTCCACCTCATAAGAGAGACTGAAGGGAACTGTTTTTACAGTGATTTTCAACATCTAACACCATGTAGAGGAGGTGTTCAGAAGGTGGGACCACTACATGTTGGGGATCAGCCAATCAGCCAGAACATGATGCTGAGGCTGATCTGAGCTATTGCCATGTTTCCCCCAGACATGATTGCCAACCCACTAGTGTGGCAATCACTGTGGTCTCAGTTTTGCGTATATGAGTCTTTATGCAAAGATTTTCATGACACAAACTTTCCTTTGCTTAGTCCACTTAGTAAATTGTCTTCAGAAGCGTCAAGTAGTCTAGCATTCTTTTTCTTCTTGTAGCACTCATTACAGATGTTTATGGCTCTCTAAAGAGGCTTAGTTAGGAGAGTAAGAATAAACAGGGTACTTCAGTTATAGATATCAATGCTATCTACCCTTGTCTATTCTCTATATACATGTTGTGTGAATCAAAGTATAATCAATAATGAGCTTGATGAAGACTTTTTTTTTCCCTCCCAACATTAGAATTTCCTCTATCCTTTTCAAAATAGCTGTCTTCTTTAATAGAATCACGATGACTACCCAGAATTGAACATGAAACTACAGCTTCTGAAATCCATATGGAAATTTTTTCTTATGTCCCTTCTGTTTTGTGTCCCTTGAATTCCTGATATTAGATTCCCAAATAGCTTTCCTGATATTCCCAAATGGAAATTTCTCTACTCTGGCTAGCAGACATTTCAAATTAGTCAGAGAGTAAAGATCAGGACAGTCATCTCATAGTGGTCTGTCACCTATTCTCGCTGAAAAAAAATTACTCCTGAGGTAATTTGTCCTCCTAAATGCCCACACAGAAATAAACATGTAGGGAAAGATTTATACTGGGCCTTAAAATGTTTCCTCCTCTCCAAATGATTATGTTCTTCAGACTGTTAGGCTCTTTACCTTTCATGGAGAAACAAGTCTGTTCATGTTATAAACATGAATGCTATATTATGTTTCAAATTATTTGTTTTTTGAAAAATGAGAAAAAACATATTTTTCTCTGTAAAATTTTATATAATTTTTTTTCAACACAATTTCTGTATTTCCTGTTAATCCAAGTTTTTTGTTAATGTATATTTAAGTCAAGTAGATTGGATTCAGAATATAGAGAAATTGTGAATGAAAGCAGTAGAGATAAGTATGAAGTGAAGAGGATGCAGCCATCACAAAATCACCAAGCTTCATTTAAAGAGCAAGAATTAGATCTTCTAATTGGCATATGAAAGCAATCTTATTGTAAAGATTCCTAAAGTGTGTGTGTGCATCTCAGGGCCAGATAGCTGCTGCATGCTTGTGAGTTGACTGAAGAATGGTATGAATCCTCTAAATAACAAGAAAATAAATTAGGAGCACTACAAAATATATGCAACATGATTGGCTTCTACATTTAACTGCAAAGCAAGCCAGGATGTAAGTAAAAGGGGAGAAAAAAAAAATGATATTTTTCCATAGTTACAGCTAGGGTTTTACAACTGTTTCAGACTGTTTACTGAAAATGGAACAGAGTGATTGAAAATATTAAGTCCTAATCTGTATTTCTTTATCTTTTGGAAATGGAAAGCAATAAACTTAGGGATGAAGAATGACTGAAATTCTTTCAGTTGCATATATAAGTCACTTATACTGTATCTCTAAACAAATGTTTCGAAATGATAGCCATTGAATTTCCATCAAGGAGAGTACAAGTTATGTCATGAATTACCTAATTATCTTCTTGAAATTTAAATTCAAACACCCCTTGGCCAGGGTATATGATTTGGAGCAGATTATAGTTTTTAAAGCAGTTGAAAAGATTGAAATCATCAAAGAGGATGTTAACTGCAATCAAGTTGAATGACTGGATAGATTAGAATTCAGATGCAGAATTCTGGAAGAATGCCTCATGCATCCTGCTGGTGACATTTTATTTCTGTGTATTAGCCAAACATTTATTGAGTACTTTTCATCCTGATTAATAGTGTGACATTCACGTTGACCCAAACACAGGTTGAAGAAAAAATTTCTAGTTGACTGTTGTTAAGGGAGTAGTTTAGCTTGAGAAGAGAATGCATTAGCTATGCAAAATGAGGTGTGTGTAAATTCCAGAAAAAAAAAATATATCAAATCCACAGCTTGCCACTATTTAAATAAATAAAAAAGAACATATTTTTGTGAGGCGCAAAAGGGAGAGGTAGTCTAAGCAGTTAGCTATTGGTTTGAAGAGTATTCTTGGTATTGACATGCAAACTAGTTCTTCAAAAAGTTATTTTCATTACATGTTGCAAACCAGAATTGTGGAATTAATTAGTCTGTTCTTCGTGGTTTATCCATAAAACTTCTGAATGTTCATATAAGAAAGTATTTTATTTCTTTAATTTATTCTTCTAACACATTTTCATATATATCCAAGTAAACTTTACATTAGATGACATGAATGGACACAAGAGTGTTAAATCAAACTGGAAAACTGTTTCTAGGCACAGATACACAGAATCACAGAATTGCAAGGGTTCGAAGGGAACTCAAGAGATCATAAGTTTCAGCCCCCAGATAAAACCAGATCCATATGCACAAAGATCTCAGCAAACGTATTAAAAACAAACAAACAAAAATAAACAAACAAAAAAACCAACTAAACACCACCACCAGCACCCAAAGAAAGATTCTTTGCAATCATGGGGAAAAAACAACCATTTTTTTTCATTTTAGCTAAACATTCTTTTTCCAAAAACTGTGGTCAATATTTTGTTACAAGCTTCATGTAACACATAAATGTATTTTACATGTTACATATAACCTGTTATATATCATGTGTGGTGTAGACTGTAAAGTATATACAAAAATACCTCTTTAAAAAGTCCAGATCATAATAGAAGCTCAAAGTTATGGAAGGTAATATTTAGATTGACAATGTATTTGTCTCATTTTCCAAACTTAATCAGGAAGCGAAGACATTTTTAGCAATTTGAAACATGAGGGATAAGGGATGCTCCATTTCCCAGTCAAAGTCTACATTTGCAAGAGGCAGATATAATTTTTTTATATCAATCTTAGAAATTCTTCTTCAACACTCCTAGTATTATATGAATAATTTTATTTGTGGCTTTTGTGCATTTTTCACAGCTCATCCTCTCATTTAAAAAATTGCACAAATTGTATTCATTTAAAAAGTTTCCATAAAGTGAGTTAAATATTCTCTTTTCCTTGAGACAAGCTTGAACTCATTGCCCATGAGCCTGTCTTACTTTACATAAGCTACTATGGGTTGTGTTGCATCTTCTTTTTCTATATTACACAGGTCTGATAAAAGTAAAGAAGGAAAATATAAAAATGAAAAAAAAAAAAAGAAAATTGTATTTATTCATTTAGAAAGAGAAATCAAAGAGACTACACTGCCAGTAGCTCAACAATAATCTTTCTTACTCTGATTTATATTGATTTGAAGGAATAATTACAGAAAATATTCTGTTAATGCTTGCTTGCAACAGTGCAGTAGTCTTCAGATATTGCGGATGATAATTGTGATGTAGTATTGTAGATGGGGAGACATGATGTAAGACTGGTCTGCTTTAACAAAGCAAAAGAAACAACGGAATGCCTAAAATATGACAGACAAGATGTTACCCTTGACTTCCTTAGCCCAGTGTGCAGAGATTTCTCTATTGTCCTTGCATTCCACAGCAATCTTCAGGACAATAGGACTACCAAGAGGAAGTAAACGACATCCAAGGACTAACAATGAACCATCAAGATGATAGAAGGATGTTAGATGACATTGAAGATTGCCAAATAAGGCTATGTCTGTTAGGCAGTCATTGGGGGTGGACAGGTTAATGAATTTGGGAATGTAATGAATATGTAATACCTGTGAAAATATGACCTGTTCATGAGAGATCAACTGGTGGAGTTTTCTTGGAAAGCTATCTCAATGCTGTGCCAGTGCTGCCAATGAAGTATACCTTGTTTAACGGTAGCAAAACTTTACTGTTAAGTTTCTACTCATTGATTTCTTTAAATAAGTATCCTCACAAAGTTGAAATAGGCATGATACTTCCTCATCAAACTTTAAGAATTCAGTGCAATCGTTGTCTGATACATTATAATTATTTTTCAATCTTACAAACATTGGGTTGCCAGCATGTGTCTTTAAATAAATAGATAGATAAGTAAACATGATTTTCAAAGTAGTAAGAGAAGTTTGGGGGAATTGCCATTTGTTTTGTCTGCCTCGTTTGAATGACTCTTTAGTTTTACAAAAATCATCTCTAAGCCTATTGTTAACAAATTCTTAGCAAAGAATCTTGACAAAGACAGCGACAGGCCCAAGGGAAAGGCATGGAGCTGTGTCAGGGGTGGGTCAAGTTGGGTATTGCCAGAAGGGTCTTCACCAGAGGGCAGTGGGCATGGCCCCAAGCTCCGGAGTTCAGGGAGCATTTGAACAATACTGTCATACACGTGGTCTGATTTTTGAATAGTTCTGTATGGAATCAAAATCTGGACTTGATGATCCTTGCGAGTACCTTTCCAACTCGGAATATTCTATGTTTCTATGAATAAAGAAACCTGATACTCTATGCTTTGGATGGATTAAAGAAATAGGGTTTGTTTTTTTTGTGAGACCCGCCCAGAAGGATATAGGTTTTTTTTTTCATGTACGCTCCAGGTTACAGTAAGACAGGTGATGGGTTTTACCCCCACATTGTCTGAGTTCTATTCATAATAATGTATGTCCTGCTTGTGATTCCAACCCATTAGGCACACTATTACATATTTGTAAAGAAAGCACTTCTTACATAGGCAGCTGAGATCAGTAGATCAATTTTTCACTTTAAAAATGAGGTAGTTGCTAGTTCTTCCTCTGAGAAGAGGTCTGAACTCTGTCACTGTCTTCCTTCCTATCCCAGAAGATTTTCCAGAGGCCAAATTTTTAGGACACAGTGCATTTTCTGTTAGTTCTGAGAGAGAAAATATAATGAATTTTGGGCAGTTTGACTTAACCTTATGGTAGATATATATTTATTGTGCATTTTCATGTAAAGGTAATGCACTGAAGCACAGGACAAACAAAGATTTTAAATTTATATGATAAATCAAAGTAAAGCTAAATCATGCTATTTTTTTTTTTTTTACTAAGTCTCTAAGGGAGAATTGTTTTATCAGGACACTAGCCAAAATAAGCAAAAAAAAAAAAGCACACTATCTCAAGAAAATTAATTTAATTTCTTGTGGATTCCTTTGGAGACTATTTTACTATAAAAATTTATGAAAAACTCTTTCCAAATATATGACACACCCATAATACGGTGATATAGTTAAAAATAATATGATATGCTTGATATTGGATGCCTGCCAGATCTCAGTGTGGGATGGTTATGGATCTGTTTTGACCATTACACAGCAAATAGTAACATCTGGAAATTTGAAGTTCACAGGTTATTTTTCTCCTAAAGCTAAACCAGCATGATTCATAACAATCTGATGCTGACCTTCAAATTTAACAAAGTCCTGCTGCTAATATTGCACTGGAAAATACATGGTTTACTTTCCTGAAGTTGTTTTTTTGAGGGGTTTTAGTAAACTTTTTGTTTAGTATAACATAGAAAGGAGCATTTGAAGATAACCTGTTCTTCTAATTATAATGCAGGTGCCTATACAGACAGATTACTGAAGTTGAAAGCATCCATGTATGCTAACTTACACTGTAAAAAAGTAAAACGTTTTATCACTGCCTGGGAAACCCTGAGTTGCTGCATTACACCTCCAATTTTTATTTATTTATTTGCTTTGTTGTTGTTTTTGTCTTTCTCATATATCATTCTCTTCACAGTATACTGTTTAATGATATTTCCTTCCTGGGTTTCTAGTGCTTGACAGAAGATACTATTAAAAATAATATAAATGTATCTCATTCCTTTGGGCTGTGGGGATGTACCGTAGATTAAATGATTTCCTTAGTGCTCCTCCACAACTAGATTCCTTTTCTGCCCACACACCTCTGTTCTGACAAACAGTTGTAGTGGGCATGGAACATATATTCAGTTCTCCAGGCAATAGCTAAGTTCTGTACAATATTTCTCCTTATGTACGTGTGACAGGGACTGCATGCTACCTCATATGTGATACAGAACAGCAATGATTAGTACAACCAAATATACAGTCAGGTAATCTAGGAATGCCTAAGTTCAAATACTGGTTTCCTCCTCTCTCTAAGCTTTCTGTGTTCAGCAGAAAATCCTTGCCTGACATCTAATGGTATTTGTGACACTCCTCTCCTTTCTTTCACTTGTGGCCTTGTTAAAATTAGGAAATTGGGCAAGCAGACTTTTACATTTAACAATGGAAAAGAAAATTGAAGGAAAGCATCCATTATTACAGGGCTAAGACAGAAAACTATTTCTTACACTGTGTCTGATTTGGAAAGAAATAATGAGCTCTGGAGTGAACAACAGTGAATTACCTGTAAGCATAGTTTCTTACTTCCATATTCCCTCTTGCTTGCAGATTGTAAATACCTAGGAAATCCAATATTAAGTTTGGAATTCTATGGAAATGAGAACTATCACATACCTAATTTAATCCTCATTTTAATGAGACATACATATAATTGAGATGACATTAGAATGTTATATTTACTTCATGGAAAACTGACAGATAGTTTGTTCATGTTAAACTTTCATCGCTACCAAAAGCAACTAAAATTAAAAGGACAAAATAAAGGAAAAGGGAAAAGGAAATGAAAAAAAAGAAAAATCACTAGCTAATATCCTCATTTATTTCTTTTGAGCAGCAAAAGAGTTTCCCAGAGTTGGAAGAGAGGAAGGTTATCAAGAGAAGCCAACACAGATTTATGAAATGGAAATCGTGTTTTGACCAACCTGGTAGTCCTCTATGATTTCATCACTGGCTGGGTAGATGAGAGGAGAGCAATGGATGATGTTCAACTTGACTTCAGCAAGGTGTTTGATACTGTCTCCTACAACATCCTTGTTATGAAATTCAGAAAATGCAGGATAGATGAATGAATGATGTGGTGGATTGGTTGACTGGCAGAGCTCAGAGAGTTGTAATTAGTGGTGCAGAGTCTGATTGGAGGTCTGTAACTAGCAGTATTCCCCAGAGGATTGTTCTGGGTCTAGTCTCGTTCAACATCTTCATCAGTGGCCTGGCTGAAGGGAGTCCTCTCTCAGCAAGTTTGCTGAGAATACAAAGCTGAGAGGATTGACTGACACGCTTGAAGGCTGTACTACCATTCAACAAGACGTGGGGAGACTGGAGAGTTGGGCAGGGAGGACCCTGATGAGGTTTAACAAGAGCAAGTGTAGAGTCCTGCACCTGGGGAGGAATAACCACATGCATGAGTACAGGTGAGGGGATGACCTGCTGGAGAAGAGTTCTGCAGAAAAGGATCTGGGGGTCTTGGTGGACAACAGATTGGCCATGAACCAGTAGTGTACCCTTGTGGCCAAGAAATCCAATGACATCCTGGAATACATGAAAAAACATGGCCAGCAGGTCAAGGAAAGTGATTCTCCCCCTCTACTCTGCCCTAGCAAGACCACACTTAGAACTCTGTGTCCAGTTCTAGACTCCCCAGTTCAAAAAAGGAGGAGTCCAGTGGAGGGCCACAAAAATGATAAAGGCGCTAGAATATCTTTCATATGAAGAAAGTCTGAATAACCTGGGTCCCTTCAGTCTGGGGAGAAGACAACTGAGGGGAGATCTGATAGATGTTTATATATATCTAAAGGGTGGTAGGAGGCAAATGGGGGAGGCCAGACTCCTCTCAATGGTGCATAGCAATATTACAAGGAGTAATAAACTAAAACATGAACACTGGAAGTTCATGCAGAATAACCTCTTTATGGTAAGGGTGATGGAGGACTGGAAGCAGTTGCCCAGAGACATTGTGGAGTCTCCTTCAATGGAGACATTCAAGACCTGGCTAGACTCATACCTTTGTGACCTATCACAGGGTACTTGCTTTAGCAGGAGCATTGGACTTGATGATCTCGAGATCCCTTCCAATCCATAATATACTGTGATAAGTACTTCCAAAGTAAAAATGTTTTAGAAAGCTAAAGCATTCTTTACAATTCTATATAAGAAATGATAGCTGCTACTTTTTTTTTTAGGACTGAACTTCAAATGAAATTCAAAAAGCCACAGAGGGTTAAAAAAAGTAAAAAAACACTTGGTAAAAATGCTTGTCTGAATGAAAGGTAGAGTGACATGCTTTAACACATCTCTAAATTCTCTTCTACATTCTTTTATGACAACTCCCTTAGAAAGAAGAGTTTAGAGCAGTAGTGATGACTTAACCTTCAGAAGATTTCTGTTATAATAAAAGATAATCTAATTTAGTAGTTTTGACAGTATGTTTTGAAACTTTTGCTTTTGATAAACACTTCCCCTAGCTGAAAGATACGCTGCCATTAGCAAATAGCTCCATATCATTGCAGGTGTCTATCAGCTTTGATATTTTGTGTAAAAGTTTTTTTTTTTTTTTTACACATTATGCTGTGTAAAAGTTTTTGCTCTCTACAGGAAAAACTTACAGTCCAAAGTAAAAGCATAACATGTACAAACTTTAAGGATAACAATATAAAAGAATAAAAATACTGTGCAGATTTATTGCATATTTTTATATCCAGATACAATCATGTGTTAGTCACAGGACAATTCTTCATATTTTTTGAAATATTTTCATTATGAATGAAGTAAAGCTTCATTTATAGTACCTTTACAATACATTTTCAGCTGTCATGGTTTTATGATTTCTGTTATCAGTATTCTACATTGTAACATTTAGCGTACGGGGAGTTAGCGCTCCAGTTCCATGGACTGCTGATATTTCTGGGTATTTGCTTCTCAGAAGAGAAGAACTACATATCCCAGAGGACTTTTCACTCTGTTTCCATTTACTGTTTAGACAGAAAGATAAAACTGTCTGTGGTCATGAGATGCCCTCTTTTCCCTTTCTGCTCATCTGCAGTGCATGTTCCCTAGCCATCTTGCCTTCAGCAAGAGAGTAAGGCCCTCAGTTTTTAGAAACTCACTTCAATTCCAAGTATATTGTATTATGTTGTGTTATCTTGCATTCCAATATCATACTTAGTAAATCCTCCTCAGATCATTGTGGTTGCTTTTTTTTTTTTTGGCCCGTCTTCCTACCTTTTCCCCTTTTTCCCCTTTCCCTTTATCAGAGCATAGGTCCATGGATGCCCCCACCCCATTAGTGACAGAACCAGGCCAAACCAGCCCATAAATCATTGACATCAGGCCATACTTTCCAGGCTGAATTTTGTGAAGAACTGGCTTCTCATTTACTTATTTTTCCCTCAGCCTCTGTCTTTTTCTGTCTTACTAATTGGGTGCAGTGCAGAGAAACTGAAAGAAATTTTACTTGTTTTTTCTTTTCCCCAGACAGGGAAAAAAAAAAATCAACTTATGCATTAGTTGTATAGTGTGTAACTCTTGAATAATACAACCTTTTAATTTTATTTTCATCAGACCTTTGTTCATTTTCTGAGAGTTATTTACATGCAACTTCTGAAGCAAAAACATATAAATCAATGAAACATCAAAGAAATGGAAGCAAATGATTTGTGGTTTGAAAGGAGAAAAAATTATCTACTGCAAGAAATATTCATAGAGCTGGAACATGCAATCAATAGCAAGAAATTTTAAAGTTTCAGGCTGCTCATTCCAATTCTTTATTATCAAAAGGGTAAAACTGTTCTCACTTATTCTCCTGAAGCTGATTTTCAGCTAGAAGAATCAATTCAGCTAGAGTAGAATCAATGTTTTCCAAATAATGTAAGTTAAAATGTAAGTTAAACAATAAACTTGAAGTATTTCATATCATTAACAGCAGCTTACAAAGTGAATCACCTTGTTAACAGTTCATTCCATTTCTGTGACAAATGGAATCACAGAATCACTGAAAAACATGGTTGGAAACGACTTCTAAGATCATCTAGTCCTACTGTTGACCTACCACCAATATTGCCTGCTAAACAGTGTCCCTAAGTACCACATCTACACATTTCTTGAACACAAAAAGATTAATGTAAAACTATTATCTGTACTTTAAACCTACCATGTCTTTATGTATTCAGAATCAAAATAAATGATAACTTGTTCATAATGGCAATTCCATGGAATTGCTGTTTGATGTTCTATCTTTAGTGATTCCTTTTTTCTGCTTTACCTTCACCTGAGAAAGTAAGACCTCCCTCATACATTATAAGTTATACCCAGAAGATCTCAGTACATTTCCTATAAGTACTCACAATGAGCTTTTCACAACAGTTTGAATGCTGTCAAGCCTGTGTAATTTGCTTCCCCAAACTTACAAGCTCACTTAGAACCATAAAGCTTGCAATCAAGAGCAAACAAAATTCTGCCACTAAAACACCAGGCTATCAATCCAGTAGTAAAAATCTGAGAGCTTCAAACATGACAGCAAAGACTATTGAAACCATTAAGGCAAAGAGAAAAAGCATTGCTTCACTGCTCCTGACATAAGAAAGCACAAATAAGTAAACAAATGAGAAATACTATCATTAGAAGGACCTTCTTTCTAAAAAATTAATTCTTTTGAAACTCATGAATAGTGTTTTGATGCTATACAAATGTTACAACCATTTCTGTAACAGAACACAAAAGGGGAATATAAGAAGCTGATTTTTCAGGGATTAATGTGCAATATTTAATAGTGCCATTCTAGTTATTGTGATGGATTGATTCAATTTGTTGATCTAGAAATATGAGCGTCATCATGCACAATGCAAAATGTCTTTGAATATCCCCTAGGAATTGATGAACTACTACAAACTGCACTTCAGAGAACTGACTAATGATTCCATAAGTAAAAACAAGTTATTGTTTTAGATGTTATGTGGTGACAACAGAATTCTATACATCATGTTTTCACAGTTCATGTTCTTAGGAGACTCAATGTTTCATCAATATCTGAGCTCATTATTAGCTTCAATTTGAAGAGGAAAAAAGGCATAGTGAAGTTGTCCGCTGTTGTTCATTGTGAAGACTAAAATGTTTATTCAGGTTTATTTGTTTCCCGCATAATTACTTGAAATTTATATAAAAAAGTTTTTAGAAATATATCTTGGGTACTGACACAGTACAAAGCTTTCAATATATATTTTGCAAAAAGCTTTAAAATTTTTATCAGTAAAAATCCCCCTGAATACAATACAAAGAGGATGACAAATAAATAATAAAACAAATATATTCTCGACAGTTGCTTTTACATAGAAAATAAAGTATAGAATAAGACCACTCTGAAAGTAATGCTTCCTAATTATTTCTATGGGAATGACAGCAGATGCAACAAACACAATAACAGTCTCTACAAAAATTCTCAGCTATAAAACAGTATTTCTCCATATAGCCATCACCATTAGCTATGCATTTTTGACAGCAATGAACATGGGACTATATGTTGCACTTGTAAAAATTTGCAGCAGTAGAGGTGACCTACTGTTTCACAGCTGCTGTGATAGCACTGTTGTTAGTAAAATGTTGCCCATGCAGTCCATATTTCATCAGCCCAAACAGATGGAAGTCATGAGGAGCCACATTCAGACTATACAGTAGGTATGCTAAGACAGTCCAGCCAAGATTGGCAATGTGCTCCATGCTCCTCAGAGTGGTACGGGACCTGGCATTATCACATTTCTAGAGAAAGGCTGTCTTTTTCTGTGACCTGACTCTGGAAGTTTGAACCTTCAGCTTCATCAAAGTCATTATGTAGCAGTCAGAGATAATGGTTTTTCTGGGTTCCAGGAAATCCAGAAGGATCACTCCTGTCCTATCCCAAAAGAAAGTGCATATCACCTTACTTGTTGTGAGCTGTATCTTTTTTCTTTGACAGGGAATTCATGTCGTTACACCATGAACTGCTGTTTAGACTCCAACTCATAGAGGTGACACCAATATCTTGTCACTGGCCATGATGCAATCCAGGAAACTGTCACCTTTAGCCTCATGTTGTTTCCATAGATCCTGACAAACTTGCCTACGTTATTTCTTTTCCTGTGTGAGCATTTGTGTGACCCACCAGAACTAAACTCTGCAATACTCAAACATCACAACCATCGATACTAATGTTTTGAGGCCAATATTCAGCTTCATACACAGTTCCCTGGTAATAATCCACCAATTCACATGGATGAGCTTGACCACAACACTCTTCATGTTGTGACAGCGGTACATGGCTATCTATAATGTGGTTTGTGTTTCATGTTGCTGTCACTAATGCTGAAATGCACCACCCACCACCTCACTATGCTCACATCTACTGTTTGGTCTCCATAAACATTCAGCAAGTGTCAACAATGTCAGTGGGTACCATTTTTTATGCACGGATGAATTCAATCACGTGCATTTGTTTCATAGGCACTTTGCCATTTTGTCAGGTTGCCTCTTGACTGCTGTCTGTTACATAGCAATAAAACATAGTAGAATGGTGGTACAGCAGTAGAGGCTAGAACTTCACACAAACAACATCCACCCCTGACATCATGGGCCAATATAATAAAATAAGAGGCATTGCCCTCAAGTAATTATGGAATGCCTGCATTTTGCATAAAGCAATTACTGTTGATGATACCTCGCAGTGTACTGAGATTTACAATGAAAAACGTGATTAGAGTTTTGTAAGCCAATACACCAAGATGTTATTGAATGCAGAAACAACATAAAACTGTCAGTGCATGTCAAATGTAACAAATATTTTGAAGTTTGCCACTCTGGTTTAATTTGGGTCTAAACATTTCTTCTTATTTTCAAATATGCTATTTCATATCAGCAACATAAAAGTTCCTAAACTGGAATGATCTAGATTCTCCTGTTGTTTTGGACTGTGTAATACTAATGTGTATTGTTTAGGAAAAAATGGAACCTGATCTAAACAGTCCATAATTTGATCTTATTACAGTGCAGAAACTGAAGTGCATTGAGGACTGTACAATCAATAAGTGTACAGAGGTTAGGCTAAGTAGGATTATCGCGGTGGAAAGATAAATGAAAAATGCTTACCAATGTTGCAGGCTCACAATAAACTCCACAAGGAGCAAACTCCTGGAAGAGATCCTACCTCAGTGGCAGTCAGCACTTAAATGGGATCTAGGAGAGGTAGGGCAGGTGAATTACCTTCACCTGTGCTCCCATGGCTGATTCATTGCTTGGCTCAGATGGTCAATCAGAGGTTCAGACCATGATTCAGCAGTTCCCATACAAAGATTGAAATAAAATACTGTCACAGTGCCTGTAGATTTCAGTTATCCTAATCTGTATAAGGTAGAGAAAAACAGTTTTTTGGAAAACACGTTCCTGTAGCAGCTTCTTATGAAGACATTTTAATGTAAATCAGTCTATCATAGAATAGTTTGTGTTAGAAGGCATTTAATCATTAAATTTCAATCTGTCATGCGCAGACACCACTAGATCAGGTTGCTCAAGTCTCCATACAACCTGGCCTTTTCTTAATTTCTTAAAGAAGGTT
Organism: Phasianus colchicus; assembly: GCF_987193195.1. Lineage (NCBI taxonomy): Eukaryota > Metazoa > Chordata > Aves > Galliformes > Phasianidae > Phasianus > Phasianus colchicus. Next base: position 41,999,348 of record NC_143436.1, read on the forward strand.
ATTTGTAAGGGTTATAATAATAATAATAATATTTTAAAATGAACACAACTGTTATTCCTATGGATTTTTTTTTTTTTTGTAGTCACTGACTGAAATTACTTGTTCCCATTAAAATAATGAACCATACAATTTTGATTTTAATAACATTATTATAGGCTACAGGGAATTCTCTATTTCATATGGACAGGTGTAGTACTTATGATGCACTATGAACTCTAGGGACTTGTTGTAGAAGACCACACTCTAGGAAATGATTAGTTTTCAATTACATTGTCATATTTGATAGGCTCTCTCAGATTCTCTCTTTCACATAGAGGAGATTTGTTACTTGGATTTGTGATATTTTGAATTCAATATTCTGGTTTTAGTGACTAGTTTTCTACTCCACTTAAAAAAAAGTGATCTGATAACTAATACACATCCTGTTTACCATTTTGGATGATTTTATTATTTTATATTGCTTAAAAGTCCCATTCTATCCTGAGAAATTTGTAGAGAGATAAAAAAAAACATCCCAAATTAGTTTCAGTACCTTTCCCTTCCTTGCTCAGATTAAATGACCAAGCATATCCAACAACTTTGAAATAGGGGCTTTACAATCAAAAAAATCTATTTCTACTTATATAATTTAACATCTTATTAAATTCATTGATAAGAAAATAGAAGCAACACATTTTGAGTTACCCAGATACCACACCACCCCTGCATTACTCACATACACAACACTGTATAATCAATGAATATAAAGATGTTATAACTATGAAATATACCAGAGAGATTAGCTAATCAGGTTAGAATAACAAAAAGAGAAAAGATAGAATGCCTACCCACATCCTAGGCTCACTACAAAAATCCAGAGAAGGAATCTCCAGAAGCAAGCCTTTCCCAGTGGTAGTCAGCTCTTAAATGGGTCTAGGAAAGGTGGAGCCAGGCTCCACCCCTTCCGGCAGCACAGGTGAATTGCCTTCACCTGTGCTCCCTTGGCTGACTCATTGCTCACCTCAGGTGATCAATCAGAGGTTCAGGCTGTGATTCAGCAGTTCCCACACAAACACCTGTTATTGCTCTCAGTGTGTCAACACCCAAATAGACAGGGTCTGATTATAGCCAGAATTCATAAGAATTAGATGCTCATATAAGTGAAAAAACTTTACCTCACATTTAAATTCATTAATGAAAGAGCACATCCTTGATTTTTTAAGGATTGAACACTTCTAGATCCTTTTCACTCTTCCATGTATACTGGTTATTACGTAAGTGTAAGTCTCCATAGAACTGCATTATTCTCTCTCTCCCTTTATAAATAAACCAACAAATTTAATGACTTGATTTTTGCAGAGTGATGTGCTTCTCAATTGCTGGTTGTATACCTGTAACATAGATGAGGTGCCAAATATGAATAGTCTCTTTCATGAATCATTTAGTAGTTTTGCACATACAATTTGCCTTATTTATATAAAATGCCTTATTTTTTATGAAAGGAATAGATGCACAATTGTGAAGATACAGCCCCAGAAGGATTCTTTTTTAAAAAGTATCACAGTGAAAGAAAAGAAAACAAAACTACTCCAAAGAATAGTTAGAAAGCTAGGTTTTGTTTAAAGCAGAATTTTAAAAACTTATAGAATTTCATCATATGTTATAAGATTAGCTCTTTTCCCTTCTGCCCATGTCTTTGTCTTGCTGTCTTTGTGTTGGCATGTCTTTAAAATTGCATATATCGAATATAAGCATAATATATTTATCAGAAGAGACTATTCTGTAAGCAAATCTTCAGAAACTGTACAGCCTATCTCATGCTGATTGCCTATATTTCTGAGAATTAAGGAGAATTAATATGTTGGACTGAAAATATGCAGGGCTTATATCATAAATGTGTTTTTGTTTATCTTTTAAATAAAAAAACAACTCATGAACACAAGCTAACCAAAGTAAAATATTAAAGAACAAATCTTGGAATTTAAACAAAACGTTGACAGAGAAAGGAGAATGTATTATAGCTTTGCTGAAAATTTTCTTTATAAAAACTCCAGTCTTAATAACTTAAATTGCTCCTTTATTTCTTATTTTCTTTTCTCTTTTTTTAAATGGAAGGATATAAATTCCTTAAATACATTGATATTACTCGTGCAGCTCTACTGAACAAGAACAGATGGTCAAGTCTGGTGGCAGCTGTGTACTTCAGATAATATACTACAGACATAGATGAATGAGCTCAGAACCATCAATCTAGAAAGAAAATATGTGTTCACTCAGGGGACGCTTATGTCATAAGCTTTCGTAAAACGGGAAGGAGTCTAGACAGATACATGAAAGGTTCTCCTTTCAGAAAATTTATGTGAAAGACACAATTATAAAATGAAGACTTTTTATACATTCTATGTAAGTTCGTTTCATATCATGTTGTTAATGTCCTATATGTTGCATCATTCTTTTGCTATGCATAAAATTTTGTGGATATGCCTCAATTTCTTTCATGAAATTAAGTATACTTTAGTGCTACTTGGAATGTAAGTACTTAGCTCCTCTTTTTAAATACTTGAATTTTCAAATCTGCAGTTACATTTCCTACTTGGTAGAACTATACAAATAAATACAAAACTAAGGGATACCATCTTAATTTTCTGGAAAAATCCAGTTTGCTAAAGATGCATTAGATTCATTTCTCAACTGAATTATGAAATTATGGTACATTATACCTGATGATTGTTCAGACCAGATGTTATGTACATGCTGTAGACAAATGGTGCTTATCTATTCTGGTATTTCTTGGAGGGGAATCTCAAATCATGACTTCAGTCATGAATAAAACTGAAGCTTAACTGTCATGGATTGGCTGCAGCTGCTGAATATTTAGCCAAATTATGTAGTTTCTTAACAGAACTTCTGACTCTAGAAAACACAGCTCTTTACAAGACTAGGCTAGAGTTAATGATGTTGTTAGGGAGTATCTCTGTTTCTTCAAAAAATGTCTATCTTAACAGTAGACTTCAAGGATAGAGACATATCTCACTGTATCCTGTTTTTAGAAGTTGCTTCTGTTTCTTAGCATATTCTGCTCCTTTTTCAGGTTGGAGGCTTGGATTGGTCCCTATTTGTTATCCTAGCTAAGGAAACTTCAGGTGTATTCTATTCTGGGATGGGTTCTAAATCTCTATTGCTAAATTATGTTCCTTTTACCAGAAGAAATGCTTTATAATTTCATGCTTGAATTACCCATACAGGAGCAGGATTTGGCTACAGTTTTATTAACCAAACTCTTGTTATTTCAGTTCTACTCTCCCCGATAAAAGCTTTTGCAAAGTCCATCTTGCCTGAGAGCTTTTTCATGATTTTATTTGGTACTGTAGTTAACATTGTCTGAGATCAAGCATTTCAGTGAGTATTGGTAGACATTTTTTTTTATTTGTCACTGTATCATGATTTATTCAATTGATTTAATATTTAGTTTTATTACTTTGTATTTATTTATTACAATTTGATATCGTTTTTATTTGTTATGGAATCAGAAAAGACATGTAGAAGGGACTCTGAATTTTTCATTTAAATCTAGTTATGTGTTTAGACCAAGAAACTCTTATTTTCTGTAATAGGCATGGTCATCTCATTAGATACGTCTATGCCATAATGTGTAGAAGTCACTGAGTTATTTTTCAATGAGCCAATGGGCAGATCCATAACTGCCTTAAAAAACATATTTAGGCTAATTCTGTTGTGAAATGAAGAGTGTAACTCCAGGTGGGCTCCTTTACTACTAGTACTGGTGGATTACTGTGTTACTGTGCTACTGCTGAAATATATTCAAACTAAACAAGGATACTTTTATACAGTTCTGTATAATCAGATGGGTATAGGGCTCACTAGGTACAGATAAACTTGGAAATTTTATCCCATGGTTATACTAGTTGGGAAACTAGGATATATTTGTTATGTCTGTAAAATCTGACATTCTGGAGGAGAATACAGGTATCTAAAAATGCTATAGACCCTCCTCAACAGGAGTCACTTCGTTGACCTAGAAATGCTCTGAGGATTATATTTAAGTTTTGAGATATCTGGAGCTGATCTTGAATCAAAAGAAGAGAAAACATGTATAGCAGAAACAAAACTTTCTCAAAGATAGGGTGCAAGTGAAAACATCCACTAGGTAATACAAGCTGGCATAATTTACAGTGAGGGGATATTCTGGAAATCCTGGTGGATGCAGAAACTGGTAACCAAGAACCTTCTCAAAGGTGCAATAAATATGAGGTATCAATTACAAAAATGACAAGAGAGTAAGACATATCTTGGACTAGTTTCCACAGATATATAAGAAGGAAATATGAGAAATGTGTTGTGCATTATATTTAATATTTCATGCACTGCCTTGTTTTAGGTGTATCAGTGTATATGGTTCAACTTAATTTATTGGTTAAAATACTGCTACCTGACAGATGGAAAAGAATCAACAATCCAAACAGTGCATTATCTATCTCGGATTAACTCTCATATTTACCTCTAAGCCTTGGAAATTCAATCTTGATGAATGTGTGATTATGTGAACTATATGAGAATTGGGCAAAGCAAGAAGTAAAAATATTTAATATTTAATTAATAAATTGGCCATGTGCAAACTTCTAGAAATTAAATCTGCAATGATCATAATGAATGAATGAATGTTAGCGAGCATAGTAAAACTGTTGGAGTACTTGATTTCCCAAGGAAAATAATGCACAAAATCTGAATTGTATCTAATAAAGCATTCCTTTTCTTCTTTTCTTTTTCTTCCCCCCTTTCTCCCTCCCCGTCCCCCGCCTTTTCTGTTCCTTTTCTCATTCAGCTCTTGGGATCAACCTGCTACTAAAGTTTGGAATCCAGGTACAGTATAGATTGAAAGTTAATTTCAACTCATGTAATTATTATAATGGAACAAAGACTCATTGCTCAAGTCACCCAGTAAGCATAGAAGAATAAAACATCTGTTATTTGTTGAAATTACTATGCATTTCTCAGATTACACTTCCTTTATGCTATCTTTCTGAATCTAATCAGGGAGAAATACTGTTGGGGGAGACAAAGTAGGTGATATTTTGGTGCATAAAATAAAATACTTCAAAATATACTTGTAAATAGGGCCCTGTGAATAGAGAGACTAATGTGGCTTCTAAAAATAATTTGCACTCCACTTATGCTCTGTATGAATCCGAGAGTAAGGCTGGTACAATGCAATTCATCATGAAAGCAACTTCTCAATTTGCAAGGAATTGTTTAACATCTTAGTCTCCAGCTGAGTGTAAAACTTACATGTAGTGTGGTTAACTAACATCTTTTTCTTCCAGTGCTCTGACTGTGTTAGTATATAACTTTTAGCATACGTGTACAAAAGAAATTTCCAGAACATGTTTGAATTTTTGAAATCTAACCTTTTCTGCTGTACAGTCAAATTTTACTTGATAATCGCATGAAATTTGACAAGGCCCAGTGCAAACTCCTGTACCTGGGTCAAGGCAATCCCAAGCACAAATAGTCTTGGCAGAGAATGGCTTGAGAGCAGCATGGAGAAGAAAGACTTGAGGGTACTGGCTGATGAAGAGTCAACGTGAGCCAGCAATGTGTGCTTGCAGCCCAGAAGGCCGACTGTATCTGGATCCAGAGCTGCATCAAGAGAAGCATGACCAGCAGGTCAAGTTAGGTGATTCTGCTCCTCTACTCTACTCTCATGAGAACCCGTGTGAAGTACTGTGTCCAGTTCCAGGGCCTGCAGCACAGAAAGGACATTGAACTGTTGGAGAAGGTCCAGAGGAGGGCACAAAGATGATTAGAGAGCTTGTCCTGTACGGGGACAAGCTGAAGAACTGAGAGTCCTTGGCCTGGAGAAGAGAAGGCTCTGGGCTCACCTTATCGCAGCCTTCAGTATCTGAAGAGGGCCTACGTGAAAACTGCAAAGGGACTTTTTAGGAAGAACATGTAGTGACAGGACGAGGGGAAATGGCTTTAAACTGAAAGAGGGTAGATTAAGACTAGATATTAGGCGGAAATTCTTTACTGTGGGGGTGGTGAGACACTTAAACAGGTTGTTCAGAGTGGTGGTGGATGACCCTCCCCCCTGGAGACACTGAAGGACAGGCTGGATGGGACTATGAGCAACCTGGTTTAGAGGGAGGTGTCCCTGCCTATCGCAGGGGTTTGGAACTAGATGACCTTAACGGTGTCTTCCAACCTAAACCATTCTGTGAACTGAGGTGTTCTTATTTTCTGCTTGGTTGTGTTTAATTATATCTGTGTTATCCACCTTCAAGGGGAAACTAAATCCCTTTTTACCAATAACCTTTAAGAAAATAATTCTCAAATGGTTTTAAAAAAACGTATGTATATATTTTATATTAATGGAAACATAGACTGTAATCATACTTTATTTGATGCAGTGTTCCAAAAAAAAAAAAAAAAAAGAGAGAATAGTTTATATTTTCATATTCATTTGTTGGCAAAACTTAAACAGAGAAAAAACACATGAAAATGAAGAAGTGGTGAGATGGTTCTGGGATTCATCTAATTAAACAAAGATCAAGGGAAAAAGATAACAGAGCTGACCAGTTATGCCTTCCAGCCATGCTTTGTTTCTCAAAACTGAAAGTAGTATTTAACAATTCAGTCAAAATTGAATAAATCTAAAAAATCCAGAGATTGAAATATCAAAGAAGCAACAACACATGCAGCTGCTACAGACCATTCTGTCTTTAAATCCCTTAAGATTTTATGAGAGTGTTTATAGAAACAGCATGCCACCTATATATGTACGTGGCCAAAAATCACTGTTGTCAGGCATTATGCTTTCAGAAAAGCTGCTTCTCTATTTTTATTAAAAGAAGAGACAGCTGTGACTATTCAATCTAAACTACTATAGAAAAAAAAAAAAGGGGGGGAAAAAAGGAAGAGACAGTTGAGTGAATAACTTCCTGTAAATTATACATATGATTCAGTTAGTCCTTTATTCTCCCTGTAACATCTCTATAAACAGATTCTGAATTCCTCTGATTTATTTTTCATTAGATTTTACCCCATAAATATATTTAACCAGATTATTGCAAATGCAATCAGAGTTGCTTCTACGTTCTCATGAGTCAGGGATAGTATTCCTTCTGTAGTTGCTGCTTTAATTTCTGCAGTGTCAATGATATAGCTCTCCATACAATAATCTCTCAACCTGTGTTTCTCTAAAAAAAAGAAAAAAGCTGGAAATATATTTCCTTTTTTAGTCACCCTAAATTTGATGACTATGGGCTTGTTTTTATTAGTCACTAATAGAAGAAATCCACCAACAATAGAATAAAAGTTACTATTATTTTAACCTAGCTGTCCATGTTTGGTGATGCTATGCGGCCAGCTATTACATTTATCCAGTTTCCTATTTTCTCACTAGTGACAAGATACATATTCTAAATCAAGAGGTCTTGAAGTTCATGATACCAAGTGTTTTTAAAGAGCTAGCTAAGAATGCATATGGTAGATCTAGATGACTCCAAATACCATTGTAAAAGTATGCTGCTTATTCTTAGAAAGTAGCATAGTGTGCACTGCAGAAGATTGGTTAACCTGGTGAGACTCTCAATCAATATATAAAAAAAAGTGATAAAATATTCAGGTAATAAAAAATAAATACATATATATATATATTTAGGTAATAAAAAAAGTTACAGTATAGAATCACAAAGAAAACAGTCCACTTGTTTGTATAGTTTTGTCATTTATTTTCTGAGATGGGAAGAGTACAACAGTATTTTTTGTATTTAATGTTATTAGGATTTGTCAAACATCTCATTTTTTAGATTATATGCTTTAGTGAATAGGTAAACTCTGAGTGAAAATTATTACTGTGTCTACATACTGTTGAGAAATTATGGTACTATTATATTACATTCCAATTAAGAGGATCAACAACTTTTAATTATCATTAAGATATCCTTTGATCAAGCAAGTCATACACTCAACCAATTAAGGATAATTTGCTGATTGATCTAATACTTAATTGTCAATAAAGCATTTTTATTTAACAGTGGGTGTTAAATCCATTTCCATAGGCATGGACTAGACTAAAATTACAGTTTTCATCATTATTTAGAGTGAATATAATAAAGCTAGTAAAAAAAAAAAAATATGTGAACAACAACAACACAAATATCAACTGAAAGATATAGGCATCTATTCATAATAGTACAGATGAAACATAAACATGATAGGTAAAAACGTAGAGATGGAGACAAGGCATAGAATATGGACTGAAATGTCTTAATAATACTGGTCCAATTAAAAAAAAAGTAAATGTGTCAACAAGAAATGCAAATCAGACCAAAAAGACAGTAGACCTAGAAGGTTAGGAATTGAATGTTTGAAGGGATAAATAATTTATCTTTACAGAGTTACAGAATCATATCATGGTTGAAGTTGGAAGGGGCCTCTAGAGGTCATTTGGTTCACCCCTCCTTCTTGATTAGGTTGACCAGGACCATGTCCAGGCAGCTTTTGATGATTTCCAGGAAGGGTACTCTACAAGTTCTCTGGGCAAACGCTTACAGTGCTCATAGTAAAAAGTTCCTCTTAATATTTAGATGGAACTTTTTCCATCTGTACTTTTGAGCTCCTAATGTAAAGTTATGGAAAAAATTGCTAATAGGAGGAGCTGATTCTTGCCTCTGTTTATGTTACAGGGAAGCTTGCATTATGACTATATTTTAAAGTTTCTTTGAAAACAAAGATTGAACTTTTAAGTTATTCTCTTAGCCTTAAATAACTGGTTCAACATAAAGAGGTAATTTCCTACTGTTGACTTAAAAGAGATAAATAATTGACTTTGTGGGTTTTTCCAGGTTTTGGAGAAAAGTCCATGAACATCAAGAGGTAGAAAGTAGAACTAAATGAAAAATGAGTATAAGTGCAACATTTTATATCTTGGAATATATAGGAGCATAGATTAATTTGGATGATATCAGAAAAATAAGTGATATCACACAATATTGAATTAAAAACAAACTGATTATGGGAAAGATTTCTTGTGATCTCAGTGGACTCTGAAATAGTTTCTTAGACATTCAGAGAGAAATGTATATCTCAAATATACCTACGTTGCATTTTCATTCACGTGAACGACATTTGGACTAAACTTGAAAATCATGATGAGAATCAAAATTTGATGTACAGTACATTCAGAGAGCTATGAAGGAAGGGAGATGTGTGTTCAGTAGGTACTAGTGATGAATGTAATTTGTTGCAGTAGTTACTCTGAGGTTTACTGATACTTATGAAATGATAAACAAGGTCAATGTCATGTATCATACATTAAATAATTGATTGTTTAATAACATATTGAAAGTATTTAATTCCAATAGAGATTAGCATGAGAACAAGAACAGTCTTTGATTACATTTTAGTGGACAAGTAATAGTGAGGGTATGATATCCAAAGACATAAATGTTCATTTGATCTTGCAGATGTATGAAATATCTGGCTAAAGTAAACTAAAAAGTCATTTTGAAAACCATATTTTATGTTATATTATTCCATTCTTTCTCTTTCAAAAGTTATTGATCTCAGCTACAATGAAAACTAAAATTTTGTTTAAATCTTTATTTCAGACTGTTCAGCTATATTGTTTACCAGTCTACTTCATTATTTTGTTTCGAGAAAACTGTACATGTACAGAAAGAAAAGACAGACAAGAAAGAGGGATAGAGTGTAATGTTTTTAGCAGTACTAGAGATACTCATTTTTGACATTCTTCTCTAGTGTCAAGTTTTGCTTGTTTGTTTAAAGTCACATCAATCTACTTTCAAGATAAATTATATTTCAGTTAATGTAAAAGTCATCAGACTGTAAAGAAAGCATTCATTTAATTCATCTTTGTTCTTTTTGTATGCCACAGTTCTTCTAATACATTAACTTTCTCACAGAATCAGAGTACATTACCCCTGAAAATTCTCTTAGCAGATCTTTCAAATTCTATTAATTCAGTATTCTTCACAAAAGAGTGAGACACTATGAACCTGTAAGTTCATTAAGTTGTGTAATTTGGATCTGGGAGATCATCAAAATGAAAATCTGCAATAGGAAACTCTTTCCTGAAAGGGTATGTCATTCCACAACATAATCCATGTCACTGGCAGAAAAAAAAAAAAAAAAAGAATTAAAAAAGTATATATTTTTAATTAAGTAGTATTAATTCAACAAACCTGAAAAACAATCATACCAATACTGATCTGTTACTATTTTCTGAGACTTTTTAACAATTTTTTTTTTTTTAAAACATTATTTCTGAAAGCATTTTCCCTGCATCAGTTGAGGCAAATCTCGTATTTCCATTGATAATCTTCTTCTCAGGAGACATTCAGACAGAAGCTTGGAGGGTGAAAATTTTCATAGACGTATGCTTTGAATAAATTAGTGGCATAATCTGCATTTTTAATATTAGTTTCATTAAATGGGTAGCAACACATGCCATGATGCCTGAAGATCTGTGTTTGAAATCAGTCGTCTTCCTGTTCAGTACAAACCAAACAGAAGCTGGAGATTACTTCAAGGTACCAGCAGAAGGAGAATGGAGGAGGAAAACGTTCCTTGTGTTATCTCTAGTACCAGTCCCTGAAAAAACTACCTCTTAATTCTGTAAATTTTGTAGTAAGGGGAAGTAGCCATTACAATTAGGACTGGATGTTTGGATAGGAAGATCTGGGAGAAATCCACAAGCTTTGAATAGCCGTAAATAACTGCTGCTCTTACTAGAAATGGGTGTGAAAATCAAGAATGTATTCTATTCTGCATAACACCAGAGCACTGCAATAAAGTATTGCCAGTAAAATTTTGAGAAGTAACCATTGATGGACAGTCTGTAGTGGGTTGCTGAGTTTCTGCCTGTTGTGCTCTTTGTACAAAAAGTATTGGAAGATGTTAAACCAAAAATTAAATACATTTAGGAGGAAATGTTTTCTGTTTTCAGTAAGCATTGGAATTTAACATATCACTGTATATAAAAAAAAGAACAACAACCAAACAAAGCAAACTAGTAAAATAAACCCACCACAATAAGGAATAAAATTAGGTGATGTTTCTTACCAGTACACTTATCAAATTCAGAATGATGGAAGAAAAAAACAACCTAACCAAATAGATAAACACAGCTTCTTTTCCTACTTGTTTGTTGTCCTGTTGTCATCAGTCAACAAACAAACAAACAAACAAAAAACCTCAAAACACTACAAAGCTGTTTGTTTCTTTATTTTATTTCCCGATGTATCTCTGTGTGTATAATGCTCTTTCTCTGTCCTTTCTGCATGCACCAGTTCCTCCATAGTAAGTTTTACAAGAGGATGTGCTGTCATGTATCTCCCTGGTACGTATGTAAATAACATTGACTAACATATTGTTTTCCACTGATTGTATGTGCCAAAGACTATCAGGCAACAAATATATTTCTACAGAATTGCAATAGTTTGTTCTTTATCTAAATCCTCTTAAAAATGACTAATTCCATCTACACTGGAATTCAAATAAAATTTAACAGTTGTCATTAACTTTGGAAATGAACATGACTGCAAATATAGAAAATATTCTAAATCAAAACAATAATGGAATAGAACCTAAGTTTACGAATAATAAAAATAACATAGCAACCATCATGATTTCATGGTTGCACTAGATTTTAAGATCAGCCTTGACAAATAGAGCATAACAATTTTTTTCTCTTTTTCAATGTTATGAGCAAGGAAAACAAACAAACAAACAAACAAACAAACAAAAAGCAGACAGAGCTACCTAAAGACAGAGGAAGTAACTCAGCAGGGAAACTGCTGTCTGAGGTCAAACATTTATAAAAGGAACAGAGGTAAGCAAGCCAAGAAGGTCAGAGAAGGTGAACAAAGGAAACATGCCATAGAAATCAGAATAAGAGTAATCTCCGAAATCATCTTAGCACAACTTACCAAACAAAGGGTGGTAACAATAAAAATGTTTGCTGTTTGTTTTATTCTTTTTAGATGAATAAACAGCAACTTTTGAAATATAAGAGCATAGCAGATTTGTGAAGATAAACCAGTCCTAATACACCTTTAAAGAACTGTACCAAAAGTTGGATTGGGGAAAATTGTTCCCAACTGGTAAACACTAAGAAGAAAAATACTTTCAAAAGAGCATCCAAAAACTACCTGAATATTTTTTGGAATGGATAGAGCCTTGTACATTGCTATATTAGCAGTAAATGATTCATGGAATTAGGAATTATTTCACCTTTAACCTTATTTATCAAATCCCTAGTTACTGATGAGAAAGTCACAAGGAGCTCATGCTGCAGTGGTGAAAAAGACAAACTACGCTGGATAAAATGATCCAGCACAGTAAGAACTTTTTTGCTTTTTTTTTTTTTCTTTTCCTTTTTTCTCTCTCTCTGTTTTTTTTTTTTTTTTTTTTTTTTTTTGACAGAAATAAAATACAACCTACATAGGTTTTTGAAGAGGCTTAGTGCTGTAGGGTATTCTAGAGGGAGACATTAAATTTTATAAGTGTATTTGAAAATACGGAAGATTTCTTCACTCCTTCAGTTCCTCAGGAAATTAGCTGGCTGATTTCCAAATCTTTTTTCATGTATTTAAAATTATGTTGCAATGGACTAGTGTTTTGGCACACTGGCTTAGCTAAGCCAGATCAGGTGGTGGTGTTGATTTACCTCCTTTCTGAGAATCACCTGTTTTGCAAGTGTTTTAATAAGGTACAAGAGACATTTGCTAACTATTGGGTATCAAAGCATTGTGCCAGTTATATTAATAGAGGTTAATGTGTAATTTTTAAATAGAGTAAACTTGGAACAAGAAATAAATATATAAGAACGTACATCAAACTTCAGAGAACAGCTTTTCTTTCAGTATAGTGGTAAGGATTACTGACAGTTTAAAGAATAAGTGGCAACCACTGGGGCTATGATTTGTTAAATATTCTAATAAAATGAAAACTCTTATCATTTATATATTATTGTTACTACTGCTTAGTGGATTTGAGAAGTTTTTTTTTTTTTTTTTTTCCAGAATAAAATAACCTGTACAGAGGAACTGTGAGAAGCTTTCCAGGAAATGAAGCTCTTGACACAGAATCATAGAATCATAGAATGGTTTGGGTTGGAAGGGACCTTTAAGATCGTCTAGTTCCAACCCCCCTCCTATAGCCAGCACACCTCCCACTAGACCAACTGCTCTAAGCCCTGCCCTACCTGGTCTTGAATGTATCCAGGGAGCTATCATCCACAACCTCTCTGGGCAAATCAATATGCACAATTAACATTCTTATTTGCTATTCCATTTGAACTATTTTCATTACATGTATTTACTATTTACACATAATCAATTTTCTTGTTCCTGACTTGAATTCTTCTCTTGAATAATTAGCAATTTGACCCTTTCACTTTCTTCCTACAAGTTATATGTGAAAAAAAAACCAAAAACCTGAACTCTGAAATTAATATTCCTAAATTGGGAAAAAATGATGACCTTCTGTATATTTTCTGACAAGTTCATTTCACAACTTAAGTAAAATCCTGCGCTTTTACTGGAAATTAGCAGATATGCTCTGGTTGCAGAAGAGGGTGTTACTGAGGACAATAAGAGTTTGATCTGGTTAGAAATTTTCAAATGTTCATCAGAAAGGGCAGATTTATCCCTATCTGATGAAAGGGAACTGAAACTTAGCAAAACTGTTAGATTTGTATGGCAAAAAGAGCTTCCCAGATTGAACTGTCAGAGACAGTCAAATTGCATCACTTTTTCAGATAGATTTAATAGTCATACCATTCATAGGTAACATAAATGACTCAGATTCATCTCTGTTTTGTGTATGGTTCAGATTTGAAACTTTAAAATATTTTTTCCTTCTGGGCTATTAATTATTTATAATTTCCTTTGATTTACCCTGCTAAAATTCCAGTGGACACTAACACATGTATTTCAGTGAAAACATGGGCATGTCCTGAGCTGAAGGCATGTGGTATTATCTCCGGACTACTGAATTAGACTTTGTTGCTAGAACAATAAATACTAAACAGCTAGTAAGAGTTTTCTGACCTCACTGAATTAAGGATGCTGTCAGATTATACTTTGCATTTCACAGGTACTAAATAAGGAGATGATTACTTGAAATACTATTTTCATGAATTATGTTCAAGGATTGGAATGTGAATAAACAGAAACAATCACTGGAATGAAAAACAGGCATGTAAGAACAACTTAATGCTTACTGATAGTATCATAGAATCACCAAGGTTGGAAAAGACCCACAGCATCACCCACTCCAACCATCCACCTATCACCAATAGTTCTCAATATACCATGTCTCTCAACACAATGTCCAAATATTCCTTGAACACCTCCAGGGTCAGTGACTCCACCACCTCCCTGGGCAGCCCATCCGAGTGCCTGACCACTCTTTCAGAGAAGTAGTATTTCCTAATGTCCAGCCTAAATCTCCCTGGTGCAGTTTGAAGCCATTCCCTCAAGTCCTATTACTCGTTACACAAGAGGCCAATTCCCAGCTCACTACAATCTCCCTTCAGGTAGTTATAGAGAGCAATAAGATCTCCCCTGAGCCTCCTCTTCTCCAGACTGAATAATCCCAGTTCCTTTAGCTGCTCCCCATAAGGCCTGTGCTCTAGACCCCTCATTAGCTTTGTTAGCCTTCTTTGAACCTGCTCCAGTGCCTCAATGTCTTTCTTGCAGTGAGGGGCCCAAAACTGGACACAGTACTCAAGGTGTGGCCTCACCAGAGCTGAGTACAGGGGGACAATCACTTCCCTGTTCCTGCTGGCAACACTGTTTCTGATGCAAGCTAGGATGATCCTAAGCAGTACCCTGGTTAGTCAACACAATACTTTTCATTTATTTCAGCAGACATTTGGATTAGTTCAACTCCAGAAATTCCTTTCACAGCTTTTGTTGCAAAGGTGAGAAGGTCATTGGAAATATATCATGATCTTCTGAATTTTCAAAAACAAACAGTCTGAAGCTTCTCAGGAAAGAGGAGGCAAAATCCAAGGAGTTAACAATTACTTATTCTTCATTCATTTTCAAATATCACTTTGCCTTTTCAGAATCATTTATAGTAGAAAAGTCATGTCTTTTCTCCTTATCAGGAAAGCAAATCTGTTGGACTTAGAAAGGCCAGCAACGCTAGCTTGTAGGTCAATCTTCTTGGACTCCACTATTGCTTACAAAGCTCAAATTTCTTAGCTGTATGGATGTCTCTGTTTCAAAGTTTGGGGAAGTCAGCAGAATCAGTTCAAATTTGATCATGCCCTGGTGATACGGCTCCTCGATATTCATCTGGCACTGACATTAGGTCCAAATTTCAATAATTCTCATTCCAATTTGTGTCTTAAAGAAGTGAATGCAAGCAAATTGCATCAAGGACCAGGTGAATGAAATTTTACAGACTAGTATAATCTTGTTACTTTATGGAGACACTGAAATAACAACACAGAGCCCTAACTGCACCTGCTTTAAAAAGTCATTTCTGATCACATCCTCATAAGCTTAAGAGAAAAGCAATCACTCTGCCAGTCTTCAGTTTCAAATATTCTTTATTACTGTACTTAGAAATTTCAGTAACAGCCAGAATTTGCCAAAACCCCTGGAAACACTCCCATCCCAGCTGTTTTTGGGGGAAACAAATGTAAGGCATCACACAAATCATTGAGATTTGTTTTTCTATTTGCATCATTTGCCTTTTTGCCAGAAATGTATCCAGGGTATTACATAGAATACTACATGTAAATCTGAAAAGATCTGCACAGTGTATAGAAAGTCGTATAAACACTACTGCACATCTTGTGATGAACTGCTTTCCAGAAAAATAGATGTAAACTAAAGTTACTGAAGTGAGTTTTGGCAAACGGAAGTGTGCTGGCATGCCAGTAGGCTCTTTGCCTAGCTTGAGCTGGTGGTGCCTCTTCTCTTCCTATTAGCATGGGCAGCTTGGTGCTTGCTCTATCTCCAAGATAACAAGTTGTCTGAAATGGAGCAAATCCATCTCCTATAACAGTCTTCCAAAATAGAGCAGACTTTTTATTTGCAAACATGAAACAAAACAGTAGATTAATATAACACATACCGTATAGTTTTGGGCAAATTGGTTGACCTCAGGCTGTACCAGGGTTCATTTAAATTACTAGATTCAGCCCTTCAGAAAAATAATAGACTGTGTCTTCATACTTTTAGCTACCTGGCGCAAAATCTGTGTTCCAGTGTGCTGTTTTCGTGCCCTACTTCATACAATCCTAAAAGGTGACAAATTATCTTTACTCAATCATTTTAAATTCCATACATTTTTATGAAAAAAATAACGTTAGGTAAAAAAAAAAAATTTGCAATTTCTTTATTATTACTCACTTGATGAGGCAGCCAATTTATGTTTATTCATGAAATGAGAAAAGAAAGACTGAAGATTCTTTCTTTTCTTTTAAGACTTCTGAAAATTGTAGGATGTTGCTGCTACTTTCCTTTAAAGCCTTAAACCATTTACTAGGTTCACTGTATGAGCAACATAAAAAAAAATAATAATAATAATTTGCATTTCTGTAAAAAATAAGCAAATTAAATAATCTAAAATAACTGTTACATTTTGTTATTTTTGAGGTGTAACATTCACTATTTTGCCAGCATGAGATCTTATATACATTAGACTTGAAGAAACCCTGATTTGGATATTAGAAATCCAGGATAATATCTGCGGCATCACAAAGTTTTTTGCTGTTGACTTTAAAATTTGTCATCAAAATGTTCAGGAGATTATGGTTGTCCCAGTCCTTAAAATTTTCCAAGTCTCCCTGGACTGTCATTCATTTTGCTGAAAACTAGTTTAGAGTTGTCTATAGATTTGCCTGTAGATACACTTTGTGTCAGAGTCCAAGTGGCTGATGATGTTGAATATAAATGGGACACAGCAGTCTCTAAGACACTCTGATTGCTGGCTGGCTGTCACCCAAACATCAAGTTAATGACTACTGCTACTTGTGCCTGGCAGTCTGGTCAATTTTCAAACCACCTCACAGTCCGTTATTCCAGAGCAAGGTCTGTAATTTCTCAGCTTACAAATGAGAATGCTGTTAAAGATGGTGTCAAAAGCTTTACTTAACAATGATGTAGATAATGTCCAACAGTCTTCTCCTATTCGCATAACAACTTATTACAGAAAGTTTTATGTTGGTCAAACTCTTTGTAAATGTGTGCTGACCAGTCCAGATACTTTTCCTATCCTTCACATATTTGGAATGGAACCTAAGAGTAATTGCTTCATGATCTTTTCTGGGGCTGAGACAATGCTAATAAGTTTGTAATTCATTCCTTGGACTCACATGGGATACTTTGCCTTTTCTGCAGACAAGACATGAATAGCGTTACTGTTTTTTTTCCAGTAGAAAGGCACCTCCCCCCATCAGCATCATTTTTTTTCCACACTGCAGACAGTTCAATTCAAAATATCAGCAGCCAGATTTTTCAGCCTTCTTGGGTGAATCTCACTGTGCTCCAAGGATTTGAATATATCCATCCTGCTTAAGAATTTCCTGGTCTGTAGTATTCCAGCTGTTCATTGCCCTCTTACATTCTCTTTCCAGATCACTCTTCTAAAAAAGTAAATTTTTAGTAATTTCATAACCCTGGATTGATATGGCTTTCCTCTTTCCCACTGTGAACCCCCCATGGCTTTGGAGTCAGATGTCAGGCAAATATCTGTTAAGTAGAATTAAATATATTAGATCTGCTACATCTTGCTACTGTCACATTACTGCTGGTCGTACTCAAAACCAAAAAAACTGTAGATCTCCTGTGTGCTGGCAAGAAAGGTGCCAAAATGTATTTCTTCCAAATAACAACAGCTTTTCATAGAAAGATTTTGCAATTGGTGTTCTAGGGAATTGCATATCTGAATATCTGACAAAAAAAGTAAGATGTAGTTTCGTTATGAGAAGGATTTTGCTTATCTTCAGAGAGTATGTATGTTTTGACTGTTTAAGATATTTGTTTCAGGCTTGGTATGGATGAAAGTCAAAATAAAATGTGACCACAATTGAACATATATCAGTGGTTAGAAAGATGGTGAAGAGAAATGGAACTCTTCTTTTGGAAAGATGTGACTATTGTATCTAGTGGAATTTCTAGTAGACAACTCAAGACAATTCAGAAGTTCATCCAGCAGAATAATATAATTATCTCACTGTTCAGGTCTTGTGAACAAAAAATCACTAATAATAATAGGATTTGCTAAAATGTATGTACATGCAGAAACATATATAATATATTTTTCACTCGCTAACTCTTAAATTGAAATTACTCACTGCAGTCATAATGTCTTTGAATAACTCCATTAAGAAAAACTGGAGTATACTTTCTCACAAAATGACAGAACTCTACGAGTCAGGTCTTACAAAAATGAAAAAAGATTTGAAAAGTTTATAAGGCCTTGCAGAACTGAATGGCAGTTTTCCATTGGCTTCAACAGCACCATGTTTTTGGCACTTATAGTGTCATCTGAAATCAGGGAAGAAAACTCTATGACTCCAAGGTGATGTTAGAGAGCAGCATTCCTTTATTCCTTGCCTTGTGCACTGGGCAACTTGACAAATAAGCACACCCTCTCAGAGTTCAGTTTTTACATTTGTACAGTTAAGATATACGCAGTACACTGGCATAAATACTCATTCTTTTTCAGGGTCTCATAGATATGCGCTAATGTCCCTTTGGCCACCTTCAGTGGTACTTAGGGTAGTCACGTGGCCACATACTTCCCCTTTTTTTCACCATCAGTTTATGAACTGAAACCTTTGACTCATTTTCATTCACTTTTCCCCAGTTTGGAAGATTTCCATTGCTTATTAGGCCACAGTGAGCCACTTTTTAAAAACAATGTCTGTGGGACCCAAGGAAAATGTCCTTGCACATTTTGAGGCAAAAGATAAAAGTATTCTATTGTGACTCCAATACTTCTTGTGAGGCAAAATCAATGAGGTAGAAGATAAAAGTATTCTATTATGTCACCAGTGCAAAATTATTCAGGAAAAAGAAGTCTGCTCACTCACTGAGACTGCTCACTGAAATGGAAAGTTTCAGAACTATCACTTATGGATTCCTTTTGATAAAGTAGTGTATTTGTCCTTAAACTAATGTACTAATTCCTACTGCTAACCAAACCAAACTATATCAATAGTAGTATATCTGCAATTGCATGAAATAGAGACAATTGTATATTTTGCACTGTTATTAATTCTTTAGCAGTTGATACTATTACTAAGACCTTGAAGTACTTATTGTGGCACTGAATCTTTTACAGAATGAAAAAGGTTGAATAAAAGTATCAGGTAAACAGCATTAGATAATTCAGATTTTCCTTTCTAGGGCATGTAAGTCTTGCCTGAGGCAATGCTGTTGTAAAAAACAGAGTTTTGTAAGATTTACTGGCTGGGTACAGAGTTTATATGTAATGTGTCAGAATGCTGTGAAGTAATTGTGTATGCATGCCTGGGTGTAGTTGTAAATGGTGGAGGGATGCAGTCAAACTCTTGTCTGGCTCACTTAACAGTCTCTGTGTCAGGAGTCTGAGGGGTCTGGGATTCTTACTGCCCCAAATATTATCTCATTCCACATAAATTATAACCCTTCGGGTGAGGAATCAACTATGCAAACAGTTGCAACTGTGCAACTGTTTATCCAGCATTAGAAATTATTCAGTTCAGATTTTAATGGCATGGGTTTGAAACACAGAAAAGAAAATGCTTTTTGGTTTCTTGGGAAACAAGTAAATTTTGTTTCAAGGGTGAATACTAATACAGTAATTTCATTACTGTTCTTCCTAGTTTAAACAGCAATTTTTTAAAGGATTAAAAAGATTCAGCACACTGCATGCCATGAAGCTGCTTAATTGTAATGCCAGGGACTGTGAATCATAGGGTTGTGCAACATAAATCTTTTGTGTTAAGAAGAGAGATTAGTTTAAATAGTTCATACTAAGGACATACCTGTTTTATGCTACATTCACATACATTGCAAGCTGCAGTTCGGAGAGATATTTTTCAGGAAGATATTTTATTGATAGTGATTTAGAAGGATGGGGTATACATGACATAATATTTGGCCTAGTTCAAATCATGAAAACAGATTTGGTTTAGTTCAAATCAGTGCTTTCATATGCTTTCAAAAGCACTTTCGAATATTGCAGCCTAATGCAGTCTAATGTCTGCATTAGAAAAGTTATGCACTTTGGGCTGGAGAAGAGGAATTTTGATGAAATTATAAATTAGCAAGCATTATTTCACAATCAGTATAGATCAAGAAGAGCTTGTGTTAACACAGAATTTACAGGAACACAGCCATACTAGGTCATGCCAAAGATTAGTCTAGTCCGGTATTCTGTCTTGGGGGAAAATAAAGGTAGTGGATGCATCCAGTTAAATAAATCCCTTAGTGATACTTCCCCAGATAAATCCTTCCAGCAATCTGCAGTTTTAGGTTTAGATTTCCTGACCTATAGAAAATATCTTTCTGTATAACTGTAATTGATGGAACTTTCTTACAAAATATTCCTAATCCCCTTTGAAATGTTCCTATGTTTTAGATAATCAAAATATCCTATGGCAAAGACTTTCATAGTTTAATCATGTATTGCACATCCTTTTGTTTGCATTAAATCTGCTATTCTGTAATAGTCAGCCTATTTTATAGTCACAGAAGATTATGATGAACATCATAATCTAATTCAAATTACTTCAATAATAGTCAAGAATGTATCTTGTGTAGTAACTTCCAACATATGGTAAAATAAAATAATACTGCGTATTACTGAAATTTTTTGTCCATGTGGCTTCCATCTTTGAATATTCAATTTAAATTCTGAAGAAAATAAGGGGGAAAATAGATGTCCTTTGAAACTGCAAAACAGACAGAAAAATGTTTTACACATACTCCTTGGAGATGATTTTTGGACAAAGGAACTTCAAATACAATGTCATTCTGTGAAATTCAATAGTAGAATTGTAACCCTTGTCTTCTGGAAGTCTAACATAGTCTCCTTCATGGAAATATTTGGCAAAAACTCTGGAAGATACCCCTGTAAAACAGAAGAGTCCACAGAGTTTTTTGATTCTCAAGGACCATCTCCTCTGATCACAAGAAGGATTTCAATGTCGTGGGGGAAAAAAAAGGAGCTAACAGAGATCTGCTGAAATTTAAAAGAACAAAATGCTAAGTCCTGCACGAGGGATGAAGTAGATTTGTGAGAAGATGGGCCTAACTGGCTTAGAAGGCCCTGGCATCCTGGTGGCCAACAAGTTGATTATGAGTCAGCAGTGCGCTCTTGCGGTGGTGAGGACTCACTGCATATTGAGCAGAGGTAGTAAGAGCATAGCCAGGAAGATGAAAGAAGTGATTGTCTCCATCTATTTGGCACCTAAAACTATATTTTGAGTTCCCTAAGAAGGCTGAACAGTAATGTCATATGAGAACAGTTTGTGAAAACTGTTTTTCTTATTTTCTCAGTTTAAAAAGGGATAAGTGCAGTCTTACTTTCCTTGCTGTAAGAAAGATGAAGGCAGAGTCTTCTTAGAAGTCCATAGAGAAAGTAGAAGACTGAGAAAGCTCTGAGCAGTCTGATTGAACAGCCCATCTTTGGGCAGGTCCTTGGATCAGTTGACCTCTGATGGTACTTCTAAATAATTTATTCTGTGATTTTAAGTTATAGAAAACAAGTATCTTCTGAATATGTCTGAGATATCAATGATTCATGTTACAGCACTGAGAAAATATAATTTTTAAGAACACAAAATATTTATGAACCTCTTCTATCTTTGTGTTTTTACTCTTAGATATTTCCAGCTGTGATTTTATGTGTTCATCTAGAAATTTCACTTCTCTTAAATCTTACTATATATACTTAAAATTATTCTTCAGAAAGGAAATTGTGTTCCTTGGAGGGTCAGATCTACTAAATATCACTAAACACACATGAAATATATATATATATTTTCTTCAAGATAGGGAGTTTTAAAGCTTCAGTTCTATATAGTTTGTCTAGCTACAAAGGTCTACTGGGCAGACCTTACACCTCATAAAGCCATGACACTGTTATTTCTTTTATTTTTTTTTTCCTCCACAGTTTGTATGACAGTCTTCTATTTCTTGGTAAAACTGTATTTCAATTCTGTACCATGGAACATGCTTCTGTAACATATTAATTTAAACCTATAGAAGGAACAAATGATAAAAACAGACTAACAATAAGCTGTCATGATTACTGTAATGTGTCTTATGTTTTCACAGTACTTCTGATTTATCAGAGAATGCAAATAGTGTTAGACTAATATCTGCTATTTTCAATGTTTTACTCTAGCTGAGAGTACTGCTCAGATAAAGAACATATACTGAAGAATATATACTACATATATATTTAATGAAATGAGGAGCCACATATAAAAGTATTTCAGAATATCTATTAACAATTATCCAAGTAGCCATTAACCAATTAATCAATACTCAGTATACTGGTTAGAATCATTGCTAACCTAGCCTCTTCTCAGTGAATGAACTCTAAAAGTTATCAGCAGTGTAGAGTTAAGGGTGTGAAGTAATTATTCTCTCTGAAGACAGTATATGTGATTATGCCAATCAAGACTTCAATTCTCAGGCATGTAATTACCCAAATATTACTTTTGAACTTGGAAAAGAAAGTTATGGTTAGGGAAAAATCTTAATGTCTTTCATACCTAGCAACTCTCTCTTATAGTGCTGCTTTACACAGCCTTAGGACTTGCATCTAGTTATTGTCTCGCATGCTTGAGAAGAACATTTCTCTCTTCTTACATCCTCCTTCTATTTACATTCTTTCCTCCTTCCTTTTCCCCCAGATTATCTAACTCATTTCTTTTTTTTACAGGAAAGCATAGGATACATCTATTAATTCCATTAATCTCCATTTGAGAGATTGGCTTGAAAAAAAAACACACAAGTAGTGTATGTGTTTAAAAAACTGAAATTATTCTAACTGAAATTTATTCTATCTGTTTGCAAGCCTAACATGCAAATTTTCATATACGTAGATCTTGTTCATAGCTCATATCCACAGTTATATAGGATAAATTTCACCAAAATGCAGTAAATAGCTTAATAAGGTACATTTTGAGTGACACACTGTTACCGTACTCTAAAATCTGAACAGCGTCACTGAACAGTAAAAATGAGTTTGGTACTTAGTAGACAGGAACGCAGTACTCATTAGGGATTCTGCCAGATGAATCTGTGATCACTTCATTGTGCATTGTTTGGAAAATAAATCCTCTCATATGATTATCTGAATTTATTCAACCAGGAAATTTGATTTTAGGGCTTTTGTCAGGGCTGCTATAATTACGTGCTGTGCTGACCCTCTGCTGATAATTTCACTGTCTGGATGTGCTTTAATTTTCATTATACCAAACTTTATAAGATTGTATTGATCAAAACAAATATATTGTATTCATATTTCCAGAACTAATGAATAAACAGCCCTTAAACTTAATCACTGATTTTAGCTTTTGATAAAGACAACCATTAAGAGGGGGACTTATTCCAGGGACAAGAAAAATGAAGTGAGAAAGGCGTCAGAGAGTACTGAGCAGTGAAAGAAAGAAAAAGTAAGTGGAAAAAAAAATAATTACTCAACCAATCAAAAAACCAACCCAAACAAAAAAACGGAGAGTAAAGAAGCATGCAGCTAAGAAGAAAAGCAAAAGATATATTTTTTAATATCTATAAGTATTCACCACTGGAATTCATTCCAGTGGGAGGAACAATACAGTCCATCAGTGAGGCTGAGAATTCATCTGACCTTAAATGATTAAAATATTTATGTGTCTTGAGACAACCCACAAAATTAATCATAGGCTGTTCTTTTCTTGTTAATAGTATTGTGACAGTGAGCAGAAGCCAGTCACTCAAGAGCAAGAGTTAAAAAACTACATTTATTTGGAGAAAATATTATTATTTTCCTCAATGTTTCTCAGTTTTTCTCCTGAAGTATGCAGAGAGGTGACATTGTAATATACTATATATTACAACTATCAGAACTATCAAAAAATCTCTGTTTTGATAGTTTTTCTTGTTATAGGACATATTTTTCATAGATTGCCCAAGAATTATTTATCTTTGCATGACTGTGGTGGACACTGTTCACCTCAGTCACTGTATTTGCAAAAGTTGTCTTCACATCTAATAGTTAAAAAGAGTTATGTGGAGCTAATAGTTCACTTACTAACACCCTGGGGATTTGCTTATATTTCCTTTATGTTAAAAGTCATGTTGTGCAGGGTAAGAGGGTAAACTAAGACCAGAAATTACAGAGAAAATGGAATGAGAGAAAGAAAGATTCAGCAGCTTCCTGCAACAGATACAAAACCGATTTGAATGATAAGCTACAACTAGGATTGAATACTTATAGATGCATGTTTTTTGTTAGAGGCTGCCTTTACTACCTGTTCTTGTTTGTTTTTTGTTTTTTGGTTTTTTTTGTAGAATATTGGTAACAGGAAAAAAAAAAGAGAGAGAGAGAGAGAGAAAAAAAGAATACTTATTTTAAGCATACAGATTTTAAATGATGCATGTATTTATTTACTTATATTATTCGTCAACATGGAAGTAAATTAAGAGAAATGGAAGTTGAATAACAATCTGAAGAGTCTGAAATTTAAAAATTCAGAAAATCATGGCTGTATTTCATTATTAGGTCAGATTTCATTTAATGAACATGGAAACTATTCATCTGACTGCTATTCCTTGCTCCTTTTTGACAGAGCTGTCCCTATCATGCCTGCAACAGCACACAGTGCCCCTCCAGCCCACTGAACAATCACAAGCAGACTACAGGGCAGGCAGAAAAGACTGTATTGTAGAGCAGTAGAGAGATGCTAGTCCCACAGTGTCAGGCTACAAGGTCAAACAAGTTTTCAGACAATACTCCACAGCTTTTTCCCCTTGTTTGAGATTACAGAATGGTCCTCACCCTCTTGTCTCTTTCTCCCTTCCACCACTGCTTTCCCCACAGTCTAATCTCATGAGGATGGAGAAAATCAGAGTTTCAGGTATCTGCATAATCAGCTTTTAAATTGAAGGTAATGTGCCAGACAATCAACGATGGACAATTCAGGAAAACACTTTAACTAGGCTTATATTTCAACAAATGAAGTGATTTCCTGAGCTACTGTTCTGCTTTGACAAATGACTCTTATCTGAGCTTTTAAATAGCAGTATAATATAACTATCATGGCTTTCTAATCTCAAGATTTTTGGGAGATGAAAAATAGTATGGTTAGTCTAAAATGGAATGTAAAGTACAACTGTAAGGAAATTGGTGGATGCTGGCATATTGAGCTTATATGGCAAGGATTTGGTAGTGAGGGTCTGTGGGCGTGATCTCTGTGAGCAGGGCCCTGCACTGCCACATGTCAGATCAGATCCA
Organism: Phasianus colchicus; assembly: GCF_987193195.1. NCBI lineage: Eukaryota > Metazoa > Chordata > Aves > Galliformes > Phasianidae > Phasianus > Phasianus colchicus. Next base: position 42,024,830 of record NC_143436.1, read on the forward strand.
GCTCCAGTTGTTCCAAAAGGGACTCACTGCTGGCCAGAATTGAGGTCTGGGGAAGTGCTGTAGTACTGAGCTCCTGAAGAGTGGGCTATATGGGAGGGAGCCATGTTGGAGTAACGCTTGGAGAGCTGAAGACTGCGGGAAACCCATGCAGGATCAGTTCAGGAAGGATGGCATCCCATGGGAGGAACCTTATTGTGGAGCAGGGTCAGAGAGTGACCATAAAGGAGTGCCAAAAACAAAATGATGTGAACTGACCACAGACCTTACTACCTGTTCCCTTGTGCTGTTTGAGTGGGGAAAGTACAAGGCAGCAGATGGCGAGAAAGGTGTTTTGAGTATGCTTTTAATTCTCTCTTTTCTAATCTGTTATACATGGGCAATAAATTTCTTTAATCTTCCTATACTGAGTTTGTTTTGCCTGTGATAGCAGGCAATTGGTGGGTGATCTCTCTGTCCTTATCTCAAACCACGATAATTTTTTTTCATCATATTCTCTCCTCTTGTCCTTCTGAGAAGAAGTGAGAGAGTAGTGTGGTGGTGCTGACCTATGAACCAGCACAGCTGGAAAGATCTCCCATCATTTGTTCACTTACTAGGAAGGTGAACGAAAAGAAAAGAAAAGAAAAGAAAAGAAAAGAAAAGAAAAGAAAAGAAAAGAAAAGAAAAGAAAAGAAAAGAAAAGAAAAGAAAAGAAAAGAAAAGAAAAGAAAAGAAAAGAAAAGAAAAGAAAAGAAAAGAAAAGAAAAGAAAAGAAAAGAAAAGAAAAGAGAAAAAGAAGAGGCTCAATCATATTTTGAAGAGATCTCTACATCTAACACTTAATTTTAGTTTCCTCTAGGAGATCTTAGAAAAGAAATGCAATGTATATTATAACTATATTAAATAATATAGATATATAATCATTTACTTACTGCTCTTCAGTGTGATTTAAAAAGCTTTTAAATAATGAACAAAAAACAAGTATCAAAAAAGTTTTAATGTCACCTATTTATGCTATACTTGTTTTTCTCCAAGTTAGGCATTTGACTTCTGTTGTTATCAAATTAAGTAAAGGTATTTTAAGAGTGCAAATTATTTCACCTTAATGCAACAAGATTTTTTTCACAAAGTAAAAAGAAAAACCAACAAAAAAACAACAAAACAAAGAAACAAACAAATACAACTATTTTTCTCCACTGAAAAATTGTATTTTATATGGGTAACGCATATTTAGATATAGTCTTTAACTGTACGTTTGCATACATATCCACATAAACTTTTGCAAGTTTGCTTTTGCTAGTGCAGTCCACTTACACTTCATGTCTCTGCACTTAGAACATCATATTTCTTAGTGATATTTATGCAGTAAAAAGTAAACCCATTTTTTTGCATATGTTTTTATCTCCTCTATTCTCAACAAATTGTAATAGCATTTATGGTTTTAAAAAAAGTTTTTAGTAAGAAGTGTCATCAAATATTCACATAAGTAAATGACCAGAAATTTTCCATCTGCCAAATGTAAGCTCATATGTATTGAGGTGATTAAGATAGAAGAAAGGAGAAATTGCACTGGACATGTGAGAGGGATGATGTTTTTCCTGGCTGAGGTTGCAATCTATAAGATGCTAGACTGATTACAGTCTAAGTGTTTTCTGGCTTTTCACAATAAGTCTTCATTTATGCAACAAAGCTAGTTATCAGCATCAAAATTCTACAAGAGGGTTGTTCAGTGAGATCAAATCATCTTTCTGTTTACAAATGACAAGATTTATTCTGAAAGATCTTATCAGATGAAACTGATCTATCTCACTGACCTACTCCAAATAATTTCTTTCCAAGTCATACGCTGAAACCTTGGTTTCCTTATCAACAAAAGATGGGTATCAATATAACCTGTCTTAAAACACTTTAAAAGCTCCTGTGTTCTGTGAGTACAGGATCCAATAGCTTGATATGGGCATCAAATTTTGTGTTTAAAATATTTTGCAGTATAATCATTTTGTCTCATTCATGTAGTGTTTTACAAGCTTAAATACTATGTATGTGGAGAACTATTAATAAAACATTCCAAATCAAGTATCGCTCTTGATCACATGTACTGTATGGTGCTTTAACCCAACTAATTATGAATAAGAAAAATTTCAAAAAGAGCTTCAGTTTGTAGCATCAATCAATGCTAGCTCTGATAAATCCTTAAAGAACAGCATGCTTGTCATAAAGATACTTTCCTTACAAAATTATTTGATGTGCAAATGAGTTCAATTCTGAGAGTAACAATACGAATAAAGAAATCAGAAAACTTTCTGCTCTTGATAATCATTTTGATATTATCTTCTTATGCTAGTGTCTAAAAAGCCTCACAACAACTTCTTTGAAAAGTGATCACACTTTAGAAAAATAGACTGACTCTTTTAGCAAAAGGCTAACTTGGAGTACATTACCAAATGTTGCCTTGATGGAAGCTGACACACTGTTGGAAGCAGAATAGAAATGAGCCAGGCTCATTTAGTAACCTTTCTTTGTTATGTGTCTTAAAAAAAGGAAAGTGATAAAACCTCTTAAAAGCCTCAAAAGGACTCATAAATGCAGCCTAATTCGAGTCAATACCTGTAACTGCTGGAAGATAATTTGTTTCAGATGTGAGGAGGTAAGACTGAGACTGGCAACCCTTCTGGGGATTTTAACATAGCTCTCTGCAACCACACGCAACTAAGGATGCTGTTTACTCTGCTGATGGCTGCTCATCTCACCCAAATCCTGCTACATGAACTTCTGAATTTCTGGATTCAAATGACCTCACTGAATACATGCAATGTGTTCAGGCTGGGGCTTCTCAATTTCCTATACCAACAAAACTGCAAGGAATAAATGTTCCCCATGAGATAAGATTGCTTTGTGTTCATTTGCTGCAAGTGAGTTTTACAAAATAGAAATGCTGAAGCAATAAAAGTTGTGAAGTCTCCATCACCAGAAATATTATAAGCAGATTGGAAAACTGTCGCAAATACTAGCATAGATAAAACTAATTTTGCCTTTGAGCAAGATTGAAACTTCAGTTAATTTCATTAGCACTTTCATTCTGCGACTGAAGAGTAGCCAGACATTGATATCTTAGAAGGTTTCAGATGAATACTTTTCAACACAGGACCCTGGAATCCAACTCTTTACCATATTTTGCTAGCATAGTTGTGTGTAATCTTGTTTAATTTTCAGTCCCACAAATAAGTGAAATTGAACCTGCTCTTTCTTACTGCTGAGTAGGTATTATTATTATTAATAAAACAGAGGTTTGCAAACAAAGCCTTTTTTTTTTTTTTTTTTTTTCATGTGTGCTGGCATAATATATGTGAATTGTAAAGAAAGCAATACTTTCCCTGGGTTCTGATCAAATTAAACTTATGCAGACCTAATGAAGCTTATGACTTCCATGATCTAGTATGTTGTATAATTGTAACAATATTTGTGTGACATTAATCAGTCCTTTATGCAGTTGCTACATTAGCCTTTTCATAGACAGAAGCTTCTGCACTGGTATTTGACACTGAAAATAATTTAAATCATTTATCTGTTGCTGTCATTGTTCTGCATTCTCCAAACTTTTATAGAATATTAATAATCTGATTTATAATGTTATTTTCTCCTACTTCCATCCTTTCAAAACACTGGAGATGTGACTAGCATGATAAATAATGACAAATTTAAGATTCTCACACTTCAGGAGAAAGGAGAAATCTGTGTGTATGTGAGATAAACAGAACAACAATGATATTCCAGAAAATAGTAGGAAGAAAAACAGAGATATGAACAAGCATGGAAACTGAAATCTTTTTCAGTTTGGAAAACAATAAGTTTTTATATCACGTTAAGTAACTTTCCAAGAAACTGAGCTGGCTGTAATTACAAGTTATGACTGCTTCTAATACAAGTTATTAATCATTGTGGATCAGAATGATATTCCATACTGTGAAAAATGTCATATTCTTGCAATCTGTTTGAAGAAATTTTAACAATTTTTGGAACAACATTGATAGATAAATGTTTTCCCAAAATTTTAATCACTGAAATACTGATTTTCAGGAAAAAAAATCTTAAAGATTTTTCACTAATGGGATAGAATACAAAACTGACTTAAGTTTTTCATGTGTTTTTAATTCTTAATATTATTTTTATTATGAAACTTTTGAGATGCACATGCACTCAACATCTAATGCAAAGTTCTGCAAAGTCTCAATATAAGGAATTGTCATTTGCTCTCAAGAGCATAGCATATGAAGTTCTTATCTTTTATACCTCTGTAATGCATTAATTTAAATGAATTTAGGTTTTGTGTCTGGACTCTGTCATACTACTATAAAATTGAGTTACTGTAGTTTATTTCATGCTCGAAAATTTGTATTTAAGAATTACATTAATTTTATATCATTATGAGTTTCTGTGTAGAAAGAGACTAAATAAGGCAGGAAGGAAAAGGATAGGTAAGAGACAGACAGGAGAATTTGTCTGATTTGATACAGATCACTTCTACTGTATTTAGTCTGCAAGGGACATGTATGTGGGGTGAAGTGAAGCTTATTGCAGTGAGACTGCAGGGCTGTGCAGTGGCTGCTGGGGCCAGGGACCTCACAGGTCTCTGTGACATAAGCTACAGCAGATTGGTGTAATGTGAGACCAGGACGAGAAGATTTTGGGTCTAGTGTGGATCCCTTGGTTCTGGCAAAGGCATCTACTGCCTTCTGGCACTTCAGTGAAGGAAGTTGCCATAACTTTTGACTTTTTCTTTCATTATTGGCCAATGATTAAGAGTTAGCCTTTCACTAGTCCTGAGTATAAATTGTATTGAAAAAGTGTGAAGATAATGAATGTTTCAAGAATACATTTTCTTGTGATTTCTTTTGTTATTGTATGTCTTAAATGTTGCAGGTTAGTTGGCTGTATTCCCAGCTCTCATAAATATATGAAGTCTAGTGATATTTTGCATTTTCATAAAGCCATTTCAATTGGAATTAAAAGATTGCAGGAGATCTTTATGTCAGAAGATAAAGTTTTAATGGTTGTTTAAAAAACCTTGATAAAATGAAACAATTACTCTGTAAGATCACATAAAGCAGATGGGTAATAAAAAGAAAACTATATTTTTTTTTACACTTCTATTTTTAAGCTAATCCTGTGATTATCTGGGATTTGACACACGATTTTAGATGGTTGAAATTGGCAGCAATGTCAAAACAGAAATCTTTCCAGTTTCAAAAGTAATGGTCTGTTTTCCAAAGTGTTCTCCCAGACAGTTTGCTTTGATCTCTACTCAAATGTTTATTTGTTCATCTACTTCATTTTAGTGTATAAACAGTAGTGAAATATGACACAGATGTTTTCTCTTTCCTTTACTTTTTCTGTATGATCAGATTACTAGATTTTGTTTAGAAATGACATTAACTGTGTTCCTAAGTATTTTTTAATAGATTGTCATTACTGCAGTCTGAGAATAGTTAAATTTCTAAAGATTTGGATGCTCTCTTGATGTGAAAGTATTTAACATCTACAATTTCAGCAGGTTGTTTAAAAGCTTTTCAAATGATTCCTCGTCAAACTGAACTTTATCTTTGCAATAATTATCCATCCAATTATTCAGTAAATATATCTTCCTTTTTTTTCTCAATGCTCCCTGGTTTCCAAAGTGAAAATGTTTAACAGCTTAATCAGGATTGTCACATTACACTGAGCCTTGTACTCATATATGACATCTATTGATATTCACTGACATTTGCTGAATGGTTCTGAAAAGCAAACTATAGATATGAGTCTAGGGGGGAGTGGGTGGTGCATTTCAGCAGTGGTAATGGTGATGTAAAAGATAAGCTACATTCTAGATGACCACGCACAGCTGTAACACCATGAAATGAAGACCATCTCAACCAGCTAATCTCATGAATCAACACATTACAACCAGTGAATTGTTTATGGAGTTGAATGTTGGCTTCAATGTGTTGGAAACAATGGTGGCAACATTGGAATACTGCAAAGTTTACACCAGGTGGGTCCTACAAATGCACACTCAGCACACAGGAACAGAAAGAACGTTGTATGCAAGTTTGTCAGGATCTATTGAATGGATATGACACTTTCCTGGGTTGCATCATGACCGGTGATGAGATGTGGTGTAACCACTACAAGCTGGAGTCAAAATGACAGTTCATGAAATGGCTACATGTGAATTGAAGAAAAAGCTCAAGATACAGCTCACAACAGGTAAGGTGATGTGCACTCTCTTTTGGGATAGGGAAGGGGTGATCCTTCTGGATTTCCTGGAACCCAGAAAAACCATCATCTCTGACTGCTACGTAATGACTCTGACTAAGCTGAAGGTTCAAACTTCCAGAGTTAGGTCACAGAAAAAGACAGCCTTTCTCTAGAAACGTGATAATGCCAGGTCCTGTAGCACTCTGAAGAGCATGGAGTACATTGCCAATCTTGGCTGGACTGTCCTACCATGCCCATCACATAGTGTGGATTTAGTACCTTCTGACTTCCATCTGTTTGAGCTGATGAAATGTGGTCTGCATGGGCAACATTTTCCTAGCAATGATGCTATCATAGCAACTGTAAAACAGTAGGTCACTTTCACTGGTGCAGATTTTTACAAGTGTGTCATATATAGCTAATGTATAGCTAGTGCCATAGCTAATAGGCTAATGATGGCTGTGGAAAAGTAGTGTTTTGTATCTGAGAAGTTCTCAATCAGTTACCGATCTCTTTGTTGTACTTTCTATGGAAACAAATACAAGGCATTACTTTTGCAGTGACCTACATATTTCTTTATCTTGTAGCTTTTCCTAGTCTTTAAGTACGGTAACAGGGTGTCAGTGAATCCTTACAGCATATTCATGGATATGGAAAATGGTTGTTTATAAATGCCTGTGAAATGCTCATGCTGTTAATTAGAGTCAATTGTCAGTCAATTTATTCTTTTTATAACATCAGGAAATATACTTCTTTGCTTTATCTGCAGGAAGATGTGTATGTATTTTGTAGGTTTTAATTAAAAAAATATCTTTTGTTCATAAAATAAGTGAAAATTGCTTAAGAAATTTTAGAAAGTATCTATGTTTGAGGAAATAACATATGATTAAACTCATTAAATGACTTCTCATGCATTTCCCATAATAAATCATTGTTAGCAGATGTTTTTTACCAGCTGATAAAGTAAGAAAGTACAATTTACATTTAAATATAATATTACTCACAGATAATTCTGCATTTAGCTTTTTACTGAAAATGGAACTGGGGAGGGTGGAAATGGAGGACAAGGTCACTGAGCTGTTTAATGTTATTTGGCTTTCTGCAGCCAAAGACTGCATCAATGAAAGGAATGTCTCTATAGTTGATTAAACTATATTTGACATTAAGTAGTTTGCATTACATGAAATTTATGTTCAGTGATGTCACTTTTAAAAAAGGAAATTTACACTACATTCTTGGATAAAAATAGCTACAAAAACTCTACTTTCAATCACTTTACAATGTCAGAGGATCTCAGTTTTGGAAATAGCAATTATCAGTTGATTATAGGTATTAAAGAATTTATTTGATTCATCATGAAGTCAACAACATTATGTCAAATCTTATTCTGATGAACACTGTTAAATACTTGTTAAACCGGTAGTTTATCAGTAAGATAAGTTCTGTCTTCAATACCATTCACAATTTAACAAATGGCACCTTTGAGGCATAGTCATAAGGCGTTGCAATCACAGGGTGTTATCCTGCCAGAGTTTCCAATCACCCTGACATCTGTTGGGAATATAGCATGGCAAGCTTTGGGCAATGAAGAAGGCATCCCAGAGCCTTAAGGAAATTGGCTGATACTGTTAAGTTAAATTTTGCAAATCAGGTATGTTTTGCCCATGTGACTGGGAAATAATTTCCTTGCTGTGATACGAACTCAAAAGAAACATCTAGTTTGCACTAAAATTGCTTACAAAAATCCAAAAACATAGGATATTTATACATTCCATTCTACATAAAACTTTTCTTCTTTTGCCTTACAGTAACCTCCAAGGAGTTTACTGTTAAGCTTAGCTTAATTTCATGCACTTTTTGGTCATTCTTATAAAGTAAAGTGCCTGGGAAGAGCATGGAAGAGATCCTCCTGGATGACATGCTTGATCACATGAGGAATGAGCGTGTGATCCAAGACAACCAGCACAGTTTCACCAGGGGAAGGTCATGCTTGACCAATCTGGTGGCCTTTTATGATGGAGTGATGATATTGGTAGACAAGGGAAAGGCGACCAATGTCATTTTCCTGGATTTGAGCAAGGCCTTTGACATGGTTCCCCACCACATCCTTATTTCCAAATTGGAGGGATGTGGATTTGATGGGTGGGCCACTCGATGAATAAGAAATTGGTTGAAAGGTCACAGACAGAGGGTGGTGATTAATGGTTCTATGTCCAGGTGGAGGCTGATAATGAACGGCGTCCCCCAGGGGTCTGTCTTGGGACTGATGCTCTTTAACGTCTTTATCAATGACATTGATGATGGAACTGAGTGCACCCTCAGCAAGGTTGCTGATGACACCAAGCTGAGTGGTACGGTTGACACAGTAGAAGGAAGGGATGCCATTCAGAGGGACCTTAACAGGCTGGAAAGGTGGGCCCGGGTGAACCTGATGAAGTTCAACACAGCCTTCAAAGTGCAGAGTTTTGCATTTGGGCCGAAGGAATCCCAGGCATCCATACAGACTGAAAGGAGCAGTCCTTGAGAGCAGCCCTGTGGAAAAGGACCTGGGGGTCTTGATAGATGAAAAACTTAACATGAGCCAGCAGTGTGCTCTTGTGGCTCAGAAGGCAAATGGTATCCTGGGCTCCAGCAGAAGAGGGGTGGCCAGCAGGGACAGGGAGGTGATTGCCCCTCTCTATTCTGCCCTTGTGAGGCCCCATCTGGAGTACTGTGTCCAAGTGTGGAGCCCCCAGTACAAGAAAGACAGGGAGCTGTTGGAGAGGGTCCAGAGGAGAGCCACAGAGATGATCAGGGGAGTGGAGCATCTCCCCCTACGAAGACAGGCTGAGGGAGTTGGGCTTGTTCAGCCTGGAGAAAAGAAGGCTGCGGGGTGACCTCATTGCAGCCTTTCAGTACCTAAAGGGAGCCTACAAACAGGAGGGGAATCAACTCTTTGAAAGGGTGAGTGACAGCAGGACAAGGGGAAATGGTTTTAAGTTGAGGGAGCGGAGATTTAGTTTGGACGTCAGGGGGAAATTCTTTACAGAGAAAGTGGTGAGGTACTGGAACAGGCTGCCCAGAGAGGTTGTGGATGCCCCATCCCTGGAGGTGTTCAAGGCCAGATTGGATGGGACCCTGGGCAGTCTGGTCTAGTATTAAATGGGGAGGTTGGTGGCCCTGCATGTGGCAGGGGGGTTGGAGATTCATGATCCTTGAGATCCCTTCCAACCCTGGTCATTCTGTGATTCTGTGATTCTGTAAATAGGTTCAATAAACCTAGAAGAAATCTAATAAAGTAACAAAACAATCAGAATACCAGGCAAAACAAAATTTATGTGAATATTTACAACAAAAATTTTAATACGATGAGGTACAACAGACTTAGTAACCACAAGTGCCGGGGCACAGTTACAGGATTACTGGCTGTTTGGTGTGTTATATCGCCATTAGGGATTACTACAATATGTCATGGTTTTGTGATTTTTGGTTATGGGTATTCCACATCATAACATCATGTAGTGCACTGGGAGTTTAACTGTTAATGCTCAAGTTCCAGGTACCTGTCTGGAAGAGAAGAACTACATTCCCCAAGGGACTTTGCGGTCACAGAGAAGAGATATAACTCCTGGCAAGGTCACCTGATGCACTCTTCTTCTTTGGCTCTTCTTCATCTGTTCTTCTTTGTCTCTCTGCTGCTTAACCGGACTGCACATCTCACCTCAGCATTATGGTGAGGCCTATCCACCTTTTGGGCATTCTCTTTCTCATTATAATTGATTTATTAGCTTAAATTCTAATTATATTGTATTATGGTGTGTTGGAAGGGAAATAACTAGCGGAACACTGAGAAAGGCTTGTATTAGAAAAAGATTGGTAAAGTCATTTTTTATTTTAACCCACTTGAATATTCTGAATTTGAAATGTCATCTCAGACCTGAGTGATTGGATTTGTACACTTCTGAGGAAAGAGCAAGATAAAATGAGGAATGACAGAAAAACAGCGATGGAAGAATATGCAGTGAGTTTTGGAAAAAAACACTGGTTAAGTAAAATAATGATATAGCTGATATTTAGAAGTTTGCTAAAAAAAAAAAAAAAATGTCTGCACATGATAGTATTTATAGTGAACGGATTAGATTGAGATTGTTTATTTACAAGTTCACCTCTATCTCACCTTTTCTCCAATTAAATCAAGCCCCTTCTCTTGGCATTTTTGAAATCAGCATATGGAAGATGTTCTTAAACAGTTTCACACGAAGCAGGCCTCCTTTCTTGTACAGCTCTCTTAAATATTGAGCAGGAACATCTGGATTGTTACTGTTAACTCATACAACTTATTACCCCTTCATAATTATTTTTGTGTTAACACCTTGGAATTCATTTTCTTTATTAAAAAGAGATTGTATCATTATGACCTAACCAACTTGGACATGTGAGGTAGATATACGCAATTCCTCAACTGTGTTTTGGAAAAATTGTCACTGAGACAACAAGTCTAATCCTTGACCATAAGCATACATAGGTTTAAGTGATATTATACACCTCAATGCATATACTGTTTTTTATTGCTTTCTCTGTGTGGACAGCAAGAGTAGACTGATCCCAAAGGGAAGGTGAAGTGGAGGCCAAACGTATCAGTAAGGAAGGCAGGGCAGGCTCCTCCCTCACTGGAGTGCTGTTACACATTGCCTAAGCCAGAAGAACAGAACAGGCCCAATAACAATGACTGACTTCATCCAAGAGTCCAATGAGGGCCAGATGAGTGAGTATAAGGTGGAATCAAGATGTCAATTGAGAGTCAGTGCTCAGAATCAGCCAAGCCAAACAAAGCTGATGCAAGGCTCATGCTGTATGTGTGGAACAAGTGCCTGAACGTAAATTCAGCTCTCAAAAGAAGAGTGGAAATAGGTTGCATGTAAGGAAAAAATCTTTTACTGTGGAGGTGGTGAGGCACTGGAACAGGTTTCCTAGTAATGTGGTTGGTGCCCAGTCCCTGGAGACTTTCAGTATGAGGCTGGACAAGGCCCTGGGCATCTGATCTGGGTGTGGTGTTCCTCTTCATTGGAGGGGAGTTGGACTAAATGGCCTGCAGATGTCTCTTCCAACTCTAAGAATTCTATGATAAATGCTGAGTGAGACTTTAAAGCTGTTACTCCCACAAGTTGTAGAATTTCACACAGGAGGGAGGGAGTAGGTGATGAAACTGTAGAGGTTGGTAGAGTGCTCAGTACTGTGATACTTTCTTGTATGGCTGAAAGTACAGTTTAAAGCCCAAAGTTCATTACAGCTATTCTTTTTTACCATCAGGTAGAAAGGTAAATCTCTTGAAAGTTAATAGGAGATAAAATGGTTCTTCCACATTCTTTTTGTATGCATGGAAAATAACTCTTAAAACCACTTAGAATAAGAACCACGTACAAGTGCCTGGGAAGGTGTGCTGCAGCTCACATTTCATATATTCATCTTTTAGTGTATGCCAAACTTTGTTCCTTCTTTGAATTTAATTTGCCTCTGTTCCTTCTATAGCATAGGGACTTTAGAAAGCAGTTAGTTAGTTAGTCAGATAGTTTTTTGTTGTTGTTGTTGTTGTTGTTGTTGTTGTTGTTGTTGTTTTCAGTTTTCTCTCATTTCTGCAAGAAATGTATATTTTGGCTATATTTGCTTATTATACGAATCATGCATTTCCCATATTTTTAGGGTAATATAGACCAATAACTACAGCTCTTCACAAAATAGACATCATTTCTAGCAATAATTAGAACCTAACCCACACTGATTGGATATTTGAGTAAAACAGGAAGAAGTAAAGTCTTTACCCTAAAAAGCTTAATTTATCAATTGGCTGGAATTTGTGATAATAAAAGATTATATTGATGGCTGACATATATTTTGCAAGTAGCACAGTTTTTGCTTTGTCTTATAGGATTGTTTTCCCTGTTCAGTCCTATTGTTTTCCATGATTATCTCTGTATTAAATGAAACGGTGGTTTATGTAGCACACACCATATACTTCAGTATTTTGGATCTTCTGTGGATCAATTGATCAATTTTGTTCTTCCTGGAGCTGAAATGTTATGTAACTGAACTGATAGAAGGACTTAAGAGAAATTACTTAACCAAAAAGTGAAAGGGAATAATAGACTTATAGCTGTTAAGTGAAAACCAGTTCATGTGAGATGCTGATTGTAGAATTTCTGGAAAACATATTTGCTGTCTTCACTCTAAGTAATGATCCTATGAAGACATGACTCTCAAAAAAGAACCAAAACACTTGTTTTTATTCTGCTAACTGATCTTGCCAGCTATTGTTAAAAAGCTATTTTAAAACTACTTTCCTCTGGAAACAATGTTTATGAAATCACGCTATATTTAGAGCATGCATACAGTAAATTTGTGAACTTGTTCTTCAGTGTCAGTTCAAATGTTACAGAATGGTGGGAATCTCAAACAACAACACAGAAACTTAAATTTGGGGAAACTGGAAAGAAACCTTGTAAGACACTCACAATAGGAAAAAGCTGTACCATGAGTTGACAATGGGGAATTAGGTATAATGAAAACAAAGATCTACAGAGGAAAATTTTAAATGAAATTTATATTTCATTAAATCTCAATTAAAAAGTAATAAATTAATTTAAGGAAATTATTCTTCATTCATTAATAGAATGATATGCTGAGGCAAATTTTTGGCTTAGAATGCATTTCTTTATACAGGTGTCCTGTATCAGTTTATAATATAAATATAATTATTTTTTAATGTTCAATTTTTTTTTTATTTTGTTTATTTCTGTTCACTTTTCTCAAATTTCTACCCCACAAATTTTTTTGTTTCTTCTGAAAATTTCTGAGGCAGTTTTATATGAAAATTTTCCCCCAAACTCTGGGCTACATGTAGCCATTTTCTTGTTTCACACTGGCTATTATTGCTCCCTTGAAGCTGACCTAGCCTATTCAGTGGCTTTGTTTAGAGTGGAGGGACAGTGGGAGGAAGTAGAAGATTAAAAAAGGCTTATCGAGTTATGCTTGTTGAGGTTAAGCAGTCTGCCACACAGGAAGCCTTTTCAGAAGTGCTTGTCTTTCCTTTCTGTTCAGCATAGTGCCCAGATGTTCTACTTGCCCAAAAAGAAATCCACACTTAAAAAAAGTGCATCATAGAATCATAGAATGGCCTGGGTTGAAAAGGACCACAATGATCATCTAGTTTCAACCACCCTGCTATGTGCAGGGTCACCAACCACTAGACCAGGCTGCCCAGAGCCACATCAAGCCTGGCTTTGAATGCCTCCTTCACATGAGGGTCCAAAGGCATTTAATCTATTTCTTATTTTGGTTTAGTGGAACGAAAACTACTAGATTCCCCAAGGCACCAGCAGGCCTAACAATCTTCATCTGGGACTTGTCTGTGCACCTGGGGGCTCCCTTTAATACCAGACTGAGGCACTCCCATATTTCCTATGTGATGCTGTGTAACCTGTACCTAGTCCTGCTACCTACTATCCTACATTCTGAATGGGATTGTTAGATGGATTGAGATTATAGTGACTTATCTATTAATGCTAGTAATGTGCACTGAAATGTATAATATAAAAAGAAATTAGCTATTTAAATAACTAATTAGTAGGATTCTGGTTTCTTGTATTCTATTTGATGACATTGGAGCAAAAAACAGCTGTTCTAATTATGAACTTTCTCTGTATTTCTAATGAAGCTTTAAAGTAGCCAGACAGATTGACTGCATAAGTGTTTTGAATAAAATCATCACTACCTATGAGGATAAACCTTAGATTAAGTTTCTCAAAATATCTGGCAAAGAAACACAGCACGTCATTTAGAAAGAAAGGGCAATTTGCTTTCACAGGGTGTCAGATGCATAGTTCTGTCATCACGAAAAACGATTATTAAAATATCAGAATTTAGATATGACTGCCTTATTTAAAATTCCAGTTGATTAACGTGAGAATGTAGAAATGAGTGCAAAATGACTGGTACTGTGTTCCACCAAAAACTCAGCACTTATTCCCTCAGGAGTCACATTGTTTTGCTACAGCTAAAAGAATGTCATCTTCAGATAGAAACGTAATTAAAGTTTTAGCATTCTGCTTTTTAGTTTCAAGGAAACTAAGATGTAATCAAGACTTGATCTTGTTTCTGTTATCGTTATGGTGTCATAAGGAATTTGTCCACTAGTTCCAGGATCACTGACTCAGCCTACTGCCTGTATCACACCAAAGTGCCTGCCTGTGATCTAAATCCATCCCTTCGGTTAGCACTGAGTATTCTATTGCTGCTGTAAGTGAGAGAAAAAAGAAATTGTTATATGGTCTGGCTCCAGAGCCAGTCACTGGGATAACCATGGTAAGAATAGAATATTTCTGGAATCTTGAATTAACAGTATTGGAAAATCTATATTTAATGCTTACTATAGTCTAGTTTTCCTCTCCTCCTCTTTTCAAATTTAAACTATGTCTTCTTGGCTAGGATAGGAAGCAGAAGTGCTGAAATATCTAATCTTGTAAGACTTCCAGCCCAGCTGTGGAAAATCAAGTGGCTTTAGACAGTTGGAATACAGTTCAAAAGAGCATACACAGTTTTTGGTCTTTTTCCAAGGATTCAGACTCTTTGTGGTTTACCCATCATTCTTTGTAATGTATTAAAAAGTAAGCATACTCTGTCAATGCGTAAGAATGATATGAAAGTAAATCTGCTCCTGACCTTGCTGTCCACTTGCAGGCATGACTCTAACTGGCTTTAATGGAAGTTTCACATCAGGAATGGCTTCATGATTAGACATCTGTACTGCAAATGAGATAATATGTATTAATGTATGTGTTTTCTCTCTGGAATCAATTACAAGTGAGAAGAGCAATCTGTGAATATAATAACTTTCTCATGGTCTGAGACTGTACAGCTACTACCATTTTTCTAAGAAGTATGTTTGTAGAAGTAAGCGTAGCAGAGGAAATGCAAAATTAAAAGGTATGAGCAAATGAAGCATGCCATTTTTCATGTGATATCTGAAACTAGAAGAAGGGGAAAAGGACATAAAAAGCCTTTTATTTCTTTCCATCGGAGAGGCTGAGAACAAGCCTCTTAGACTAACCTAGGAGGAAAAAAAAGCTTCCTAGCTTGTGAAAAATAGTGAATCAGGCTTTCCCTGACTGGTACAGTGAAAGATAAATGACTGTTTTTTCCTTGTGCCTTGCACGTAATGAAAAGCAACAAGAAAAGTCATTGTTCTGTTTCCATGATGCTGTGCTAAAATGGACTCAAGTTTTTGTTAAAAAAAATTATTTACCATTATGAATCCAGTGTGATATATTGTGATGGAATGACCAAACAGTTATTTCCAGAGAGGAAGCTCCTGAATTATTGTGGGCTTTACAGATGATTGAAAGGTGTGATACCTTGTAGTGTGCTTCCCCCAGCACTCTGTGCAGTATCTCTCTTCCTTCATGGTTCCCAGTATGAGGAAGGACTCTTCAACGGTAGGCTGGGGGGGCAAAATGTGTGCAGAAGGGGGTGAATATATACTTCATCATGTTAATCGTGTCACCTTGCTCCAGGCTGGTATTCTCAAAAGAGTAATATATGAGGGACACAGATTAGATCCTCAACTTCACTCCGTGGTTTTTCTGCACACGGAAACAGAAGTAGACAAGTAGAATGAATTGACTTAGAGATTCTGTTCTCAAGTGCTCAGAGCACTTGAGAGATTTTCATCAACAGACCTTACTAAATACAGCTGACAAGCTGTAGGACTGGAATTTTAAACAACTTAATAGGTTTTAATATCAAAAGTAATTAAAGCATACCATTTAAAAATAACTTCGTCTGCTCCATAAGATACAGTCTGATTCACATCTAGAAATATATATATATATTTTAAATGAAAGCACTAAAAACTATGCATTTATACTAGTCATATCTTCTTTACAATTATTGGGTTGAGAATTTAAATTCAGATAATTCAACTCTTTGCAATCATTCATTTTGAAAATAAATGCCAGTATATTAACAAAGAATATGTATTTTATAGAAATGAAATCATGCAAACACACTAGATAGTTGATATCTAAATCAAAAGACATAAAGTATAATACTGATCACAAAGCTATGTCAATTTTATGAGTTCAAAGTTATATTTCATTTTTTTATCCTCAATTTTTTAGATTACAGCTTACTCTAATATACATGCCAGTAGGTAAAAATAATAGTAATATAAAAAATGTTTTAAAAAGGTTATTGGATTGTCAGATTTTAATAATATATTACTATTGGATTGAAATAAGAACAATAAGTAGTTGAGGGAAGCCTAAGAAAAGGGAATTTGACAGAGTGTTAATTTAATTCTGTATAAGTATCTTAAATAATATACAAATTACATTTTCAAACAATGACAAATTTTCAGATTTCAAATTTTGTTTCTGGGTGTGTTGATTACATTTTATTTGACTACATGTAACATATTTACAGTTTAGACATCTGTTAATTGGTTGTTGTTTTTTTTTTTTTTAATTGCTTATAGTAAGATACATTAAAGGGGCACATCTTATCAATATAGTTGAAAAATTTATAGGAAATTATGACACAATGTTGCCTTAATTGATCTGTGGTTAATGCCCTGATGTAGTTAATGAGCCTTCTGAAAAATACAGTGCTGCTCAGAGATGACAGTTGTCATGATCATAGAATCACAGAACAGTTTATGTTGGAAGGGATTGTAAAGATCACATGGTCCAGCACTCCTGCTGTGGACAGGGACATCTTTCATTACATCAATTTGCTCAAAGCCCTATCCAGCCTGGCCTTGCACATTTCTGGTGATGGGGTGTCCACAGCTTGCTTCTCTGGGCATTCTCTTCTGGTATCTCACCATGCTTATTGTGAAAACTTTCTTATATCCATTCTAGATCTAATATCTTTCAGTTTAAAATGTTACCCTTTGTCCTTTCACTACAGGCCCTAGTAAAAAGGCCTTCACCATCTTTCATAGAAACCCTCTTTATATACTGAAAGGCTGATATAAGGTCTTTATTTACATATCTATGAATAAATATGTTTGCTGCATTTCACACAAATTAGCTGTTCATATCTTTGCCAGATCTTAACAAAAGACTTGTCGTTTTATCTTCTGACCTCTTTCCTACCAAGTAGGGTGCCAGAGGTTAATCTTAGAGTGAACTGTATTTTCATTTTTTTTACACAAAGTGAGATTCATTTCTGTTTAGCTGTCTTAGAGGATTAAAAGCTCACAACTTTGGAATCTGTTCAGAAAGCAATCTAAATGAGGAAACAGTGCAAAACTGTTCAGTGGATTTATCTAAATAGCTTTCCTTCTTTGAAAGGATTTAATTTTACTTAAAGAATAAATGAAAATTGTTTGAGACATCCAGTGTCCCAGGGGAGCAGAAAAACTACAAAATAAAACTAACATACCTTTTGATAGCATTGGCAGAGTCTGCAAGGACAGTGCCAGGAATGATTATATTTGGAGACCAAATCAACCTTTCACTAGAGGAAAGGCTTTAAGATTATTAGTATTGTGCTGTTAGGGAGTCATAGCTACAAACTGTAACATCATGCTGTACTTAGCCAAGGAATGAAATAAAGACTTTTTTCTCCTAGTGTATCAGTTTATCTTATTTCACATGCTTTTGTTTAAAGCAAATGTTATTTGTTTAATTGAAGTTAATAAATTGATTGGTTTAAAGTATGTATATATACTCTAAATTTCTCAATTATACAAAATTTAAACCAACATGAGATAGTTTTAAATGGAGTCAATAAATACGATTTTACAAAATTACTTTTCAGTTCAAAGCAAGAAAGGTACTTCATACTTTCAAAATTAAGAATTAGGTTGGTCTAGATACATTTAGTCTATCTTTAAGAAGCAAGTTAATAGAACTGCTGCTGTATTTTCTCTCCATCAGAGAAGACCCTTCTGTTTGTTTGTTTGTTTGTTTGTTTGTCTGTTTTAACCATAGAATTATAAATCAAAGTAAGAAAGGTATCTGTGGAAGTGTCTGAAAACCTTCATATGCCTTCATATGCTATCACAGATATTAAATGGGCCTTTAGAAAGCCAAAAACATGAATATGATAGTAGAATGTCTCCATAATTCAAGCTTTTGACGTGTTCTTGTCAGTGTCCATAGCAAGCAGTTCCACAGGATCCTACTTTTCAGTACGAAATGCAGATCATTATGATGTCAGTTTAAGATGCAGTCGTGTTTGTGATTTATAGTTGGAAATTATTATTTTTTTGAATCCTGGAAAATCAGAGGCATAATTTTTTTCTTTCTTACAATCTCCAAAACGTCAGTTTGAAATTTTTAGTGGAATCTTTCCCTTTGTGTAGTAGTCATCTCACAAATTCCACAAATAAAATTTAATTCATACTTCATTTCAGCAGGTTTTTTTTTTTTTTTTTTTTTTTTTAACTGAAATATGTTGTCTATAGAAAAGTCAGAAATAAAAATGAGAAGAAAAAAAGAGCAAAGGCACCATTTTGTTATGGATCCTGACAAAGGAAGTGGATTATTTAATACATTTTTTTTTTTTATTAAATGAACTGAATCAACTGAACTGAGAAGATTAGAGAATTAAATAAAGTTACAGATTGCTTCAAACATTAGTGATAAAAATATAATTGGAACTTGTATCTCAAAGAAAGGGGCAAGTTGTAGAACAGGACTTCAGGCCCAGTTGTATAAACAGACATTTCAGAAAGGTTATTAGGAGCAAGAAAAAGGCAATGCCTTAGAGGTCAGGAAGTTTAGAAGTAAAATGAAATTTGCTAGAAGTCAAGCTGAGTCAGATCTTAGAAAGGAAATTAAAATGGAAAGTAAAACTGCTTTAAGTAAATTATTGTTATTATTACTACTTTTAAGGAACAAAGAAAAAAAAAGAGCAAATTGGCAGTACATTACAGAAGCGAGTAGATATTGATAATACTCTTTCAGTGCTCTCAAGAATACACAAGCCACTTTGCAGAAGATTTGAATGGAAATATATAACATTAATGTAAAAAATTTGAAATATACATATCTCAGAAAGAAAACTCAAAGTGTTTTAATACTTACACTGGCAAAATCAAATAAACTACATCATAGGGTTTTCAGGAACTTTGGTGTAAATTTGCAAATATGTAAAATGTAAAATGTATTTAATAAACATCTTAATGTCAAGATTGTGCTATTTTACTATAAAAAGACTTATGTGATCTCTTTGCAAGAAGTGATTGTGAAAATAGATTGAAAGGATCACATTTACTTCGTTAGAATATGGCATAATATTTCTTAAATGTAAAAAAGGGGAAGTAAATGACTGAAAGAAAATGAAAGTTCTATTTATAAAACCAAATTATGCCTGATCAAATTTTATTTGATACTATAAAGAGAAGTTAATAAGAATATAGTTAATAAAGAAGATAATATTAAGATAAAACAAATGTTGATTCTGTTGTTGATATTGTTATTTTTAAGGAATGAGTAGTAAAATTTAAGTTGTCTGCTGATGGAAAAGCAATGTAGTTGAATAATTGGAGACTAACTGATGAGATCAGAAAATACAACAGCATGGTATGTTAAAGAAAGTGGATAGTGTGGAAATTCTTAAGAACCAGTACTGAGATTGATTTTGTATTAGATATTGCCTTACTAATAAAGGCAAAGAAATGTGTTCTTGATGGACTGTTATTGTTTGTTTGTTTTATATAACCTTGCACTACTGAAATTTGCTGATGGCATGCAGTTGACAGGCATCTTCAATAACATCACCACAGAAAATCTGAATATTCCGTACAAAGAAATAAATGACCTTAAAGTCAAGAGAAATAGAACTGAGATGTTACATAAGAGAAAAAAAATGAAAAAGCATGTACCTGGAGAATATACCTGGAGAATAATCCATTGATGATTCAGCATATTATTAATAATATTATTATTATTATTTTATGAATTGCCTCCTTTAATAAATTTAATTGTGATCTCAGCTTTGGTGAGACTTCACAGACAAAACTTAGGAGATCTCCAAACCAATTAAAGAGCATTGTTCCCCAGCAGTCTCCTCTTCTAACAAGAATAATAGGAGCAAACTAGTTAATTATGTTTAGGATGCAGTTACATTTATAAAGCAAATTACTTAAAGGATATCTAACATGCAGTTCTTACCACCTCAGGGGCTATCCTATATGAACGTAGCTGCATGGCTTCTAGACCAGACTTGGATCATGCCTGCCTAACTTGTCACAAGAGTATACAATTTTGCTTGTTTCTGTACCCATGTTTAGAGATGCAATAGTTACTCCACCACACATAACAGTAATTTTCTTAACTTCCTTTAATCTAATAAGCTTTAGGTTAGATTCACGTGAAAATCTGCATATATAAAGATGAAATCATGAGAATATGGGAAAGTAACAAGTATATTGAGGCATATAACTGCCCACTGACTATAGCAGTCCAGATGGTTCTGTGTTAAGTTGTTCTCCATCTTTAGGAGAGTTTTTATAGCAACACGCTCAAGATGCTTGTTAGCTATGATCAGCTGTGCTGGCAATTGTTTTATTTATTATGAGTAAAAATGAAGTGCACAGTTGGACAGAATTTTAAAAACAGTAGCTTTTAAAATGTTTTCAGGCTATGCATTTATTTGAGTCATAATGATGAGAACCGAAATCAATGACATTGGTTTAATTCTGCCCTTGCCAAAACTTGCAAAGCTTAGTTGTTGAAAAGTTCTTCCATTAAGGCTTCATTTAAAAAATCAGTATGTTACAATTCCACCTGTGATACAGGACTGGGCAACTTCTTATTTCTACTTTGGACTATTGATAGGATCCATTAAAAACTGTTTCACACTAATGCAGCTATTGTTTTTACAATCCTGGCTTTAATAGGACATCAAAACTTCCTCATTTATGGTAGCTGAGGCAAGTATATGTTTTTAGTACTGTAGTTTTCATGTGAAACTTTAGTGATCAGGAAATGATTCGTATAAGAGAAAGTGTTATGAAGAAAAACTTTATATGCATATGTAGGCACCTGCACTAGAGACTTGGAATAGAAAATACTATTATAGGTGTTTCTGACTAATTTCTCCATCACTCAGTGAAAATTTTATTAATTATAAGACATATAATTACAAGTATTACTGAATAAAACCACAGCAAGCATTAATTTTTTGTAGAGGAAATTTTATTATTTACCTCCTCAATGTAATACTGCAGTGAAGCTTCATTCTAGTACTCTGTGAAGGAGAATGAATTACTTTCATATTTGTTTGGATGGCAAAAGTTTGCAAATCAGAAAACATGCAAGCAATACCTGTCCACAGCTGGCAGTCTGTGGACACTGCTCCCTCATAAACAATATAAAAAAAAAAGTTTAGAAATGTGTCTCCTATCAGCATGTCCTCCAGATACAAGTGCTTGGTAAATATTTAAACATGCCAGTTATTTAGCATTTAATTAGTGTTTTGCAAAGAATTTTGAACAAATAAAAAGCAAGGATTATTCTATTACAAAGGAGATGCATTATGAATTAGAAAATATGAAAATGTTGCAGTGAATTAATTTGAATTAATTTGGTGTACAGAGCTTTTTCTGCTGCAAGATAAAGTGCTGCTGGTATACACCTTTGGCGATATATCCAACTGATAGCTCTTATCCAGGTGTTTGGATATTTTTAGGGATATATGCAGCTATTTTAACTTCCTATTGAGTTTTATTAGTATTAGTGTAGCAGAAACTTTCAACTTGCTGCCTGATAAATATTACAAAGTCACCCATATAGAGTACACTTAAGTATTGAAATATAGTTGATATTTTGACTCAATCTGTGTTTTTTGTTGATTTTTACCCAATATTAATTTTGTAATAAGTAATTCTAAACCACAGTATTCAAAGTAGATATATTTCCTTGTTTAGATTCCTGGGGTAATTATATTTGATGAAATTCATCAGAATATGTAAGCTGCAATACTTATAGCAAAAACACAGTGAAATAATTCTGTCTTTACTCTGACAGTGACTTCAGATACATTTATTCACCAGAGCCACTGACAGTGACTACAAAATGATAAAATTGCAGCTTTGTAAACTGTAATGGAAAACTCCAGAACAGACCTGGTTATGTCTCTATAAAACATATTTTTACTTACAAGGCTAATCCATCATTTTGGACAAAAAAAAGTTTCTCATAACTACAATATAATAACTAGAGAGAAAAGGAAAGGTCTTCTAACGGCAGTCTATAGTAGAAAACCAACTTGGAATTGGGTAATCTTAAATTACTGATTGTGAAGCTACAAACTCCATTGAAATAATGATTTGAAGATGGACATCAGTTTTTAATTTGCTTGCCTCCTGCCTATTATGTGTACAGCTGTCTCTGTGAGAAATATAGAAAAATTATCTGCAATATAGAAAGAAATAACTAGGAATTGGACAAAAGTATTGGTTGTGAGTGCTTGGGCTCCTGAGAAGCTTCCACAGAGAGAAAAGATTTACCTACCTCTCCTCTTTGTCTTCATTTCATCTGAGACAGAGTTGTCTTTCTTCAGTGCATCTGGTATGATGCACTATGATGTTTTACTATGTAAAACTACTATGTTTTAGTATCAGGAGAAAAGCAATGTTGATAGCACACTGATGTTTCTAGTTGCTGAGTATTTCTGTATGGAGTCAAGGATGTTTCAGTTTTCTCAGCTTCTTGTACTTTCCTACCAATGAGGTTGGGAGTTAATCAGGCCTCAGGTCTGTGAGTAGAGAGGAAGTGCTTGTGCATCACTCGGTATTTATTACATATATAAATATCGAATTTTGTTTCTCCAGTTCTAGTTCGTGTTGCTATTATTTGTTTGGAGATCACTAATGTGAATGAAATTTCCAGATTATTTAAATTCTATACATTGTAGTTTCCAGTTTTCAATAACTAAACATGAACTGTTCAATTTTAGATTTGATGATCAGTTCTTAGCACAGCGTCATGCTAGACGTTTACAATATATATTTTGTAGTCTGGAGTAAAGCTAATGTGATTATTAATATCTGCACTCGCTCAGGTGAGTGATATTTTTTATTTATTTATTTTTATAAGGATGGATATTTTTTTCTAAATATCACATCAGAACGAGCCATGTCCTTGGGATCTTTTCAGCAGCTGATAAGGTACTAACAATGAAAATCTGCTTTCTGTGCTTCCAATTCTGTACATATATTATGGGTAACTACTCTGGTAACAGGAAAAAATCCCTCAAACTGTTGAAAATCAAATGTGATGTAGAAAGGAGTTAAAACTTCATGAGATAAGTGCTGAAATAGCATATATAAGCAGTTCATGAAGCACAGACAAACAGACTATCTTATTGCTCTCCTTTATTGACTTCTAAAATCTTTCTTCTGATCCTTTCCTTCTGAAGTATCCCACTGACTAACAAAATAATCAGATATTTTTAGTAGACAGAAGGCTAAATTCCAAGTTGTAAATCCATGCAAACTCTACATGTACTTGTTTAACTATTCTTTTTTCCTCCTAAGTCCATGATCTAGTCTAGCAAGAAGCTATGGAATCAAAACATACTCACTGATGTGTACACTTGTCTAGTCTAAAACCTAATTCCCCAAAAAACATTGCTGCTTGAACAAGGGCATTTCACTTCTGTGGTTGCCTATCAGGGTTAATATCACAATTAATTGTCCCATATTTGAATAGACCAATAAAACATAGACCATACATTTAGTACTATGTAACTATTGTCCAACAAAATTGCTGAGTTCAACACAAAACTATTCGGTTGTAGCAATCTGCATAAATAGTTCCTTGAAGTTTTGTGGAAAAAATCTTTGTAGACGAAAAACGAAAAAGTGTGTTGCAGTTTGATATTTCTGCATAAATTATGAAGCTAAGTAAGAGCTATACTTTCAAAAGATATGAGAGTCTAACATATGTTTCACTCCTCTATTATGTTTTATGTGAGTGATTTACTGAAAATGTGCTTTGAGTAAACATACATAATAATCATATGTGCATTTTACTAAGCACTTATTAATATAGTGAGCATTTTTAAAACTAAAATATAAAATATACATATTGAAAATGCTTTGGCAAAAAGAATGTACAATGTAAAGAATTCCTAAAGCAAACAGGGAAATCAGATATCAACAAAAGCAAAATTCAAGTAAAACAATATAGAACTTAAAAAGAGGCCAGGTGATTTGTGCAATAGAAAAGGTAAGAAAGAAGTCGCAAGGAGTCTTTATAGGAAGCAAGAGGGACATAGTCACCACCATGGATCCAGCGAGGTTCGTAGTTCAGTCATTGATCTTCAATAGTGGTGGGTCATCGGGCGTTGTTGTTCTGTTGACAACGATAACCACGATGATGACCATGGCAATGATGGCTCCTTTTCAATGCTTTCAAAGTGGTTGAGTCAGCTGTCTTCGGAGTGACAGCTCAAATCCAAAGTGGTTGAGTCAGCTCTCCTTGGAGT
The DNA here is from genome assembly GCF_987193195.1 of Phasianus colchicus. Taxonomy (NCBI): domain Eukaryota; kingdom Metazoa; phylum Chordata; class Aves; order Galliformes; family Phasianidae; genus Phasianus; species Phasianus colchicus. The sequence continues at coordinate 42,049,523 of NC_143436.1, forward strand.
GGCAGCTTCTGGCTCTGGGATCTCAGCAGAAATTCCTTTGTTCCTACCTTCCGGGCCTTGCCAGCAGATAAGAGGGAGCAGGGATGCCTGTCTGCATCCTGTTTTTCACAGGACACGATGGTACCATTTTCCAATTTTCCTGTACCAGGCTGGAGCTATTTAGTCACAGGCCAGATCTTCCACCAGTAAGCACTCCTGAGCACTCTCTTCCGGAGGTAAGCAACTCTGAAGGAAGGGGCTTTCAAATGTTCCCAGAGGGATGTCAATTGTCACACGGTAGCACCCATCACTTGCATCCTCAACAAATCAATCAGAGTCTTATCACAAGAAATACCTCAGGAATCAAGCTTTGAGCCAAAAAACAAAGAAGGATTCTCACACCATCATTCTACCATTTTTTCCTTTTCCCTTTCCAGGGTGCAGATCTGTGGGTCCCTCTGCCCCGCTATCATGAAACCAGGCCAAACCAACCCATAAACCGTTGACAGCCATATTGGCTCTACTTGCTGACATCATCTGTCAAGAAAACTTTCAAGTTGTACAGTGGATGTGAGATGTACAGAGAGAGTGAATCCCTGATGCCAACAGCCTTGCTTCAAACCAGCTTGAGTTAAGTGCCACTGTACAGGACAACTCAAGGATGGGATGAATTGATGAGATCAGTTTTAGGAACACTTCAGAAGGTAAAGATCCTTAGCAGGCTTTTCTGAAATTCTGAAGAGCAGATCATGTTTCTACTTCAATTTTTATGTCTCAAACATTAAGCTGGTATCTCACTTTTGTTTCCTATAATGAGGAGGGACATGTCACATAGGGACCAGTGGTAGTCTGTAAGACTCCCTCTCACAAAGCTGAGTGTCAGAATCATGCTTGAACTTAAGATTCACTGGGATTGTGGCCCATTTCTTTTTTGGGATTGAATATAAAGCACACAGTATATCTCCATTATTCCCCTAAAAATATAGAACAGCTTTTAAGAATATAAATATTCAGGGTTCTATTCTTCCACATTATTGTGGAAGAAATGACATTTGTCTACAAACTGTTGGTGGTGGTAAATTCAGAAAAATTATAAAAGTATATGTTTTTTTTTCATCAGATGAGAATTATTTCTATACCATTATTTCTGTTTCACATATTATTTTCTCTGGCTGTCAATAGCAAACATTATAGTATGAAACATTTAGAAATTGGTGACACTGCAAACTTTTGACCTTAATCCACCAGTCACAGAGCCACAGCCGGATCAATTACAAGGTTCATAGAACTTAATTGTAACATACCATGGGGAAAAGGTAAGAAAAGGGAGGTCAGAATTGACAGTTTTTAAAACAATTCTGTGATCACAGAAAGTATTGTTTCAGGTAAATGCACAAAGTGATTAAATTCAGGCAGGTGAAGCATCCTCATCCTACTGTAGAGTCCCTCAATATATTTGTTAGAATGTGGTGATGAATGAGATTATCACTGGACATAATTAATTTGAAAATGCCTTTACATTGTAAAATAAGTATTTAACAGTTTCAGCTGGAGGCATAATTTCCTGTGAGAAGATTTGTAACTTTGGCACTCTCATGTATAACTTGATCTGGTTTAAGTATTTCTGTGACTGACAGCTGCTTTTGGATTCAAGGCTCTATCCAAACCCGGATAGGATACAAGCTCTATAATGATACCCAATTAGTGGTTGAAGTCTTTCCATGTGTTGAATCTGATGCAGGTTTGTGTGTGCTTCCCTGGAACTGTGTGTATGCCAAGTATGTGCTGTGTTGGAACACTTTTCTGCTTCTGAGCGTGTGACTATGGATTTGTTAGCACAGGAAAAATGCTGCACATAGTGGTCCTTCCTTTTCCTGAGTAGGAAATAGTTTATATACAAGCTTTTTAACCAATAGACACTCTTGCTTGTACTCCAAAGACAGATCAGATGCATCGAAAGTACAACATTCCCTGCTCAGGCCACGTCTCCTGAAACCTCATCAGGAATAATATAGGGTACTTGAATATATTGTGATTGGAGCTACATCAGCCAAGATTACAGTGAATAACATGTAATACGTCTGGATACCAACTGGAGATAATGTATTACATATTTGAGTGTTTTGCTGTGTTTTTAAAGACTAGGTTTTCAGATCTAGAAGAAGAATATGTTCCTAGAAACTTGCTGAGTTTGAAGCTATTTTTTGGACCTTATTTTTGTAGGATGACAACATAAATGTATAACCTTATATAACGCATAAAAATGAGCACCTAAAATCCCTTCAAAAAAACCTAACATTTATCTTTACTCTTTTAAACTGCTGAGATCAGATGACTGAACGAAGACAAGTAAAAGCCCTCAGACTGCAATTACTGTTTAGTATATATGTACTGGTTCAGGTATTTCCAACCAAACCTGAGTGTTTATATTTTTATTTTGTAAAATACCTAATAGGGTATTGTGAAAGATTTGTTAATATTAGAATAACATTTATTATATATAAGTATGGCTTCACTATTATCCTATTATCTTCTTCTTTTATCCTAAAATATGCTTTCATACAGATTTCTGTCTCACTTTCACAACTCTTTAAATTTCAAAGGGTAAAAGGCTGGAGAAGAAGTAAGTTCTGGGGAAAAAAACAAAACAAAACAAAAACCCACACAGACACAAAATAAAACAAAAAAAACCAACACCAAAGAAACACACACTCATTCTTGAGACTCAAGTCCTGGTTTCAGCCAACAAAGATTTTCTGATGTGACACAGAAACATAGCCTTTAATCTCAAGTAAATAATGATTCCAGGAAAATGATATTACAGAAGCTGAATTTATTTATGGTTCTTTCCCATTTAGAATAAAAGTATGCTTATTTTAATTTTATTTCTAGGACTCAATCCTCTTCTGCTGATTATGAAAGTCTTAGTCACAAATAGAAGCCTCTCTATAGCTCCTATTGGAATCTAAAGTATATTAAAATAAATACAAATATTCACTTCTACATCTTCATTAAAATTGAATTAACACGAATATCCAATTTAACACCTTTAAAGCTGAGTATGATATAGACAGTTAATTGAGTTTAAAGAATCTTCACAAAAAGTATCAGGACAGAACAAGCAGTGATATTGCCTTGGAATTTTAGTAATATAGGTGATAATAAAGGCAAAAGTATAAATTGTTGTCAAAACTTTGCGTGTGGCAAGACGTACATACTTCTGGTAAAGCTGAACATTTTTATTTAGAGATTTTAAGAATCACACATTATTTATCATGTAATAGATATTTTTTATGTCGAAGAATACTGAAGAGTCACTATCTCAAGATAATGGAATACATATATATGGTCAGAGTAGTCTTTTCAGAGAAATCAGAGTGACATCACTGGTGTCAGCATGGCAATTCACTAGGAATGTGATTTATGAGCCCATGTTAAATTTGTTGTAGAAATTGTTGATTCAGCTGCTGTCTGCAAGGTTTACTCCTACAGAACAATTGGCATCTGAACTCCCATCCTTCAACAGCTTGTATTTGTAGATTGACAGTGTGCCTGCATATAGGCCCTGGTTCAAAAGGAGTGCTGAGATGCTGTATTAATAGCTGATGACCATATTCCCTTCTTTATGCCTTTCAATTTAAGAGCATTTTGGTGTTGCAGGTATTTGCAAAAGCAATTTTTTCTAATTATTTTCCTTCTTCAAGTAGGAGTTTCTCTTCAAAATGTCCAAGCACAGAGCATTTGATCTCCACTTTGAGCACAGAAAAGACTAAGAGCGCGTAGTATATCCAGAGGAAGCTATAGAGATGACTGCATATTTTACTGAAACTAAGAAAAAGATACTGCTACAATCAATCAGCACATTCCAACAAATTCCAAAACACATAAAAGGTAAGAATCACTTCCACTAACCCCAGACCTGATTCACCATGAAGAATAATGTATGTGGTGTGCTCCTTCATGAACAATTTAGCTTTGAGCTGTAGGACTCACCAGTATCTGAGAGACATATAAAATTATAGCTGGGTGTAATGCAGACTATTTTTCTACTTGAAAGATCAGGGAACATTATAGCTATACTGCTAAGGAAGAAAGCAGAAAAAGAAAAGAGAGGAGACTAAAAATGTGTAAGGCAAGAAGCTCTACTACACGCTCTTTCTAATGAATTCTCCTTTCATCTGCATATCATCTGGGATTACTATATGACGAATTACATATGAAATAACATGCTATAAAAACAGATTTTCTATTTGATTTCTTGCCTATCATCTGTAAAAATAATACAGTAAACTAATGTGTTTTTAAAACCTTCTATTTAAGAAACAATGGTATTTTAGCGAATGGGAATAAAAAGTTGAAATAATATCCTTATTTTGATTTTCAAAAGCAATCAAAAATTCTATAAATGGCTTGATATTTTTTAAAAGACTGTGCAATCCTTGTTGAACAATGAAAGTCCATAGACAGAAAAAAAAAGTCACAGTCAATTTGAAAAACATCTTCTGCTCATTTCCTGAAAAAATGGTTCCGTAAAGCGAATAATGTCTTGAGTCTCATAAACCTGTGACAGTCTGAATATACAGGACTACAATCATTTCCAATTTTGGGGGTATTTTCTGTGCTTCCTCACCAATAATTTTAAGACATTCATAAGCAATGTGTTTTTTTTTCGTTTGTTTGTTTGTATGTTTGTTTTTTTAAAGTAGTTGTCATTTCAGAGATTTTCCAAAGACAGAGGAGGCTTTACCAGACTTAATACTGGCTGACACAGGTCAGAAATCTGCTAAGAACCATCCTATAAATTTAAAATTGATTGATGACCAGACTCCAGTGGTAGATGGCTTTACTTGTCACTAATTAATTATTATAAATGTAACTTCCAGGTTCCTCTCCACAATCCACCACTCTTAAATAATGCAGGAATTTTCTGTAAATGTATCCATACAGAAAAGGCACTAGGACCATAAAGTTGTTTCTTAAAAAAGCACAAGAGTATGCAGATGTCAGCTAGTCAGTACACAGTTTTCAGTAAAGAATATCTTTGGACACTTTTCCATAGATGCAAAGGTTACTATATATTTGTTTACCTAGTTTATTCTTTTTTTTCTAACAAACCCAAATATATATTTTTCCAAGTATTCTTTCAAATATTTTATTCATATAAAACATATAAAAATGCATATGTATATGGAATATTAAATGTAGATACAGAACAACATATACACAAAGACTTGTTACATTTTCTGAGTGATAAGACATTTAAAAATTCCAGAATGTAATACATTGTCAGAAAAATAAATAGGAATGGATCTATTACTCTTTTTACTTAATTATTTTATTTTAAAATTAGTTCTTAACTATCAAAAGTGGTATTGAAAACTTTTCATTATCTGGAATTCAAAACCTGAATGTTCATGAACTTTGAAGACAATAAATTTAATCAAATTACATTTAAATTTACAACAATGCTGTATTTCCTACTTCCTTGTGTATTTCAATAATGTGGCAAAAGGATTTTTGGATGATTAATACAGTGTTCTGTTTTGTTGTTTTTCTTTTAACCAACATAAAGAATGTAAGCTGGAGTTTGGTTTACATTAGTCTCTGGAACTCTTTCTTAGTTGTAAAATCTATAAGTCTTTTTGACTCTGATGCGTGTTGCATTGGCTAATCAAAGCATTAAGAATTCAATAAACACTGTACAGAGTTTTCAACAGTCTTAAATCGGCTTGTGAGAGAAAAGTAATATTTTCCATATTTTAACATATGTTGTTTTTGTAAAATGTCTTAATATGCAAGCTGAAGTGTGACAATCATACAATTTTTATTGTACAGTGTGATAGGAAATTTTAGTACATGACGGAAGAATTGCTCTGGATGTACGTAAAATATTACTCTGTGGTACTGGAAGAGTTACATAAAGGCAGTAGATAATTGTTTTTGTTTAATTTCCAAACATTTCTGTGCCTTTATTAACTTAAAATTAAGTGCATACCAAAGTAATTTTCTTTGCATTATTCACAATTGCAATACTTTGAAACAGAAAATGAGTCAATTTATTTTGTTTTCTTTTTTTTTAACTTGTCGTTATAATTCCATTGATAGAATTTTACACAATAGAAATACATTAGAATAAGGATCAGTGATCAGAATACCACTGTACTATGAAAAATAAGGAACAGAGCAAGCCCCACGCTAAGTATCTCCTAATAGTTACTGTCGAAGCTCTTAATCTTTAAAGGCTGAAATTATGACACAATATTTTGAGGAGCATCTTAATATATATTTGGCAACAGAAAGGCCTATTTTCATAGCATCTCTAGTGCAAAGTATATGGTTGTGGTGCTTTTGATCTGTATTCATATTTAGGATTTCATGATTTGAATTTCAACACCTCTCTCTGTAATAAATCAAAATAGGCAGCTAGGAATTTACTTACAATACATGAAACCAAGACACTGAATCATGGAGACACCACAGAAATCTGCAGTTTCCACATCTGAGGAGCAAACCAAATACTTTTGAAATTGCAAACTCCTGTCAGCAAATGATGCAATAGTAACACTACAACAAAACAGCCCTGTTGTACAATTAACATTTTTCACCACGTCTTAACATGTCAGGCTAATGTGAAACAGTGAAGACAAAATGTGAAAAACATCTCAAACAACTAAGCATTTCAAAATGGCTACAAAGATGCACAATGGGACTGGTTTAGGAAATTAAGAGTTTTAAGAATTAGACTTCTTGGAAGAAAGATATAATGAAAAAAAAAAGAATTGATTTAGAGTACAAGTATTGCAATCCTTATAGAATGAACACAAGTTCATTTCAAGTTGTCTTTATTGAGAGAGGCTATGGCATCCTGCTCCTGGAAGTAATTCATAACCCAGATGAATATGGCTCTAAGCAATCTGCTCTATCTGACCCTGCTGTGACCAGTGAGGGCAGACAAAATGATCTCCAGGGCCCCTTCCAACTTCAATCAATATTTCCCCTAGTACTAAAAGAAGAATTCTGAAAGTGACCATCTTACACTTCCTTTGACAATCTAAATGTTTGTAAAAAAAAAAAAAAAATTAAAAAAAAAAATTGTTTCCAAAATTTAAATATTTTAGAAAAGAATTGGTTTTATTTCTGTACTTAACAAGCATGTTTCACTGAAAGCAAGTTTTCTTCAAACCTGACAAGTACTGATGTTGTGAAAAAAATTATGAAATGGAGAAAGCTGGATTAAATACTTAAGCAACAATGTACTTTATAAAGCTTCGAAAGAAAGCAGAATAAGAAAGGAAGGCTATATCTTATTTTATTCTTAAAGTCAAAGCACACACAAAAATTATTGTACGGTATTCCTCAGGCAATTCTCTCTGTTTAATTGTTAGTTTGAAAAAACATATGAAAAGAAAATCATAAACAACAATATTCTGTTTATTCTTCATCATAATTGTGTTTCTCATTTAGGTAAGAAAGAAAACATAAGAAAGATGCCTGTGTTGGAATGCCATCTGCAAGTGAAAATAAATCCATTTACTGCTGAATGCTATCCCCCAGGGAGGGATATTTTCATAAGGGACATAATTTGAAGAAGAAAGCAAGGAGGCACATTTAATGTTACTGTAAGTTATTTCCATTTAGCTGCAAAGTAGAATGTGACAAAGCTGTAAAGTGAAAGTAACACATAGCAGCAATTTCTTCCATTTCTCCTTTCCTGATAGCAATACCCAATCCTCCCTACTCCTCTTCCATGAAATCAAAAGAGATCTCTGAAAGGACCCAACAGATTTCAAGAAGATTTTTTTCTTATTAGAAAATAATCTCACTCTTGCACAGAAAAAGCAGAATAATAATCTTAAATAAAGTATAATAATCTTGAAGAATGTGGATACTTTGATGATTTTATAAGGCTTCATGTGTTCATTAATTCTATGATACAAGCTTTTGCCTATTCTGACCTTAACAGAGAATCTGTTTTCTTATGCCATATACGTAGAAAACAGAAAAAGGGAAAATACCAGCAAGACTGGCATGATGGTACCTGTGAGAAGAGGAAAATGTGTAGTTATATTTACCTGGTTGAAGCACTGAACAACCTGATCAGAATTCAATGTGGGAACTACCTTTGAAGTTGCCCCTGCTTTAAGCAGTCAGTCTGAGTAATGTCACCCAAAAGTACCCTTGATTCAACCTACATAGCTGAAAAAACTCCACAAAGAGCTGCTGTAATCATGTGGATATGTTATTTCTAAGACTTTTGTCATTTTTTTTTTTCATAGTTTTCAAACAGCTATCTTTTATTTTATACATTTTCTTCTTTATGCCTTTCATAAAAATATAATTTTCATTTAATAAACAACATGGAATTAAAATTGATTTTAATCAATTCTAAGTCCAGTTAAAATTGATTTTCCTAGCATTTTTTGATATGGACATCAGAAGTATTCACAGAAAATTATTTTTATAATTTCATAGAAATTAACTATTTTTCTTATACACACACACACACACACACAAACTGAAATATTAATAAAAATAGAAAAGATTTTTTTCCATAAGTTTCATACAAATTATGCAGAGAATTTACAAAAGAGGGGTGAAACTCCCAGAGAGTATATGCATACCTCTTTGGCATATTTTATTATTCTGATAATCTTTGGCATAAAATTACTTTGGCATACATCTAACTAGGCTTCTGGATTTTTACAGGGTATATTTTTATTCTTCTAGAGAGTATTACATTTGCTGATTGATATTGTGAGAGAAGTATATCTAGATCTTAAAATGTGTTAACAGTTTTTTGCCACATAGTAAATTAATATTGCTTCATAGATTAAATATTTCAGGAGAGGATGAGAAGAAATGATCCTCTATCATAATTATAAAAATAAAGATCTTAAACTCTTACACTCATCTGATACTTTGATGAACTGTTTTTGATTATTTGGTCTGTAGAAGAAACGTTTTTTTAAGATACTTTTTATGACACAAGTAAATAATGTGAAAAAATGTGAGCTATTTCTCAAGGTGTTGTAATGTTAACTGAAATCTGTTGCATGACTGAAAACTGACTGCCCTTAGTCTGCCAGTACATCCAGATGCTATTTAGTTCAGGAAATGACTAAGGAACGATTAGACAATACTACTACAGCATTAATGTGCTGAATTCCAACTCTTACTATGGGTACAACAGAACATAGGAAACTTTTCTCATGGTTGGGACTTCTCTCTCCTCTCTGCTGGGCAGTATAATGTAGAATAATAAAATCATCTTTTTCATATCCATACAGAACAGGCCAAATAATCTCTGCTAAGTTAGATGTTATTTAGAGCAAGTCCACAGCTTACCTATTTGCGAGAGAAGTTCTTTCAGATTTACCATTCTACTTAGGCCTTGTGTAGTGTGGTTGTAACTGTCTGCTTTGTTTATTTTTCACTTAGGTATTGGTTTGCCAGCAAGCATTCAAACAAGAAAGTTGCAAAGGAATTGATACTTTCCTGTGGCGTAAAAGCCAGACTGGCTAAATATTAAAAGAGTTAAAAGAGAATCTGAATTGGTTTAATTGCTGTAAATGTAATGTAAAGCCCATAACAGATACAAAAAGAAAAACAAAACAAAAAAAAAACACCACCAACAAAAAACATTCTGAAAGAAACCAAGAACTATTAATTCTAATAATGAATTTGAAACAGTAGAATTAAACGCTCATTTGTAACCACTAAAAAAAAAAAAAAGCATTTATCATTTGTATCCCTTGTATACATTCCATATTTGTTTTCATCCCAAACAGTGTAAATTTCAGCCTTGAAATACAAAAAGACATGTCAGACTTTAGGATGCTTCACTATAAATGTAGAGATGTCTCTTTTTTCCTCTGTTGTAATCTGCTAACTTGAATGAAAATGAAGCCACTACCTATTTAATTTTAAATTATGTCATTTGTTTTATGAATAAGTAGTAGTAAGGAAAGAACAATCTCACTATGTTTGCTGGCAAGATTTTGTTAATTTTTCTAACATTTATTTTGATTGAACCTGGCTATAAACTTTCTCATGGAATTGTTTCTTACCGAAAATGACCTTCAGGCAATTTCATGGTATTCTTTGATTTTACCTTGTGAAATAATTTTTTTTTTTCCTATTTCTTGCTATCAGAATATTTTGATCAATTTAGAGTGCATTATTTCATTTTTATTGATCAAAACATAAACAAAGAATGCCAGGGTATTCACTGATTAAAAGATTTTGGTTTTATTTTACAGAAGACTGAAAATGTAATCTTAAAATCTTGAGTTGATGAGCTGTTTTTTCAACTATTTTACTTTTCTCTGTTTTGTTTCCAACTGACATTTCTTGATGTGTTTTTACAGCATGTACAAAAGTAAATATTGATTATTTTTGATCTATTGGTAAATCCTTATATAAGATGTAGTAGGAACTTTGAGCTCAATTTTTAACATATGAATTAAATAGACATTAATGTTTGAGTATGCTGTGAACTAGCCTGTTTATTCTTAGTGCTTGTTTTTTTGTCAAATAAAATTTCAACCCTGGCAAGTATTTATTTCACATTGTGGATATCAAATATTCATAACAGATCTTGGTGATTGACATTTATAGAATCTTTGAGTAAGCTTAACTAATTTAATTCAATTGGCACTTTTCTGTATATTGCTCCAGTAGTATGGAAGACATAGTTCTATAAAAAGATAGCATTTTCTTGGTCTATGTATTTCATTAGTCCAGATTTTTTTTTGCCTAACTGCTTAGTTCCTCTGAGAAACTCCTTATCTTTACTGTTTCCTTACCTGAACACCAACAGTCTTCCTTCTGTTGCCTCATAAAAGTTTTTATTTGCAACCATGAAGCCTAGCATGGGATGAGCACTGAAAAATGTGCTAAGATATACATATTTGCATTCAACTGTACCAGTGATTCTTCTATATTCCTTTGTGATATCTAAAAGCAAATTTACTATTGATAAGAGATGTTAGAATAATATTACCTCCTTAGTTTCCTTTATCTGAAGTAAAAGTCTTTAAAGTTTTCATCAGTATTGTATTTAAAATATTTTTTATGTTTTTTGTAACCTTGCTACTTGCAGTCTGTGCCCAGCTACATGTGTAAATAGCAAAACACTAAATTTATTGTTAAATACTCCATCACTAATTGCTGTTCAATGAACCTCCTTAACTTTGTCTCTGAGGCCCAATTTACATCATCTTTACAGAAGCAAAGGAGCCATAAATCAACCAGAGCTGCCCCCTTCGGAAGATCACTGGTGGCATGTGGCTGATGGAACAAAGCCTGCTTTAAACACACCTCCGGTTGTGCCTGCAGGGTGCTTGGATGTGGCCAGTGGAGAAGGTGGTAAAAGGAGATGCTGTGCTTTACTGCTGCAACAGTCCTTTGCTGTTGAACAAAAGTTGAGAAGGGTTTTGCCTGCTTGAATTTCTACTGGGAACCAGCCTGCTTTCCATACAGACTGGACATATATTTTATAACCCATACCCCTTCAGCTATGTGACATTTTACATCACAGAAAAATAGCAGTTACAACACAATGGATGGTGAAAGACAGATGATTTACTTAAGCTAAGTTCAACATTTGGGATGAACACCTTGTTGATATGATGCATTTTTCCAACTTGTCATTGGTAACATTTTGCTTCCCAAAAATATACATTTATGATTTACAGTAAGCTCAAGAATTTCATCTGCAAGCAATGCAAATTCAAAATAGACAAACACAATAGTCTAATATTTATTCTAATAAAAAGCACATTTGTCCTCTTCTGTCAAATAAAATTGCAATGGATTTTAGGGAAGGTGGAGTGAGTCATAGTATTTGACAATGAAGAAAGATGTTCAGCTGTGGCAACTCTAAAAAGCACATTAATCAGATTATAGTAGGGATCCCTAAGCACCAGACAGGATCCCTAATCACCAGACAGTATAAATAAATGTGTTTAAAACTTGTGGGTTGTTTTAAACTTTTAATCGAAACTGCAAAGATAACTATTGTACTTCTTATTGCTTTCTAAAGATGAGCCTGGCTATTCTTTATTTGAAAACGAATAGCCAATTCCATATACTTCTTCACTCTGTCCTTATTTTCTCTCTTAAATGTCAGTAATGCAAAATACGTATGAAAAAGAAAAAGTCATAGCAACTTCATCTACCAGCTCCCTCAAGACCCTCAGAAGAATCTCATCAGGTCCCATTGGCTCGTGCACATTCTAGTTTCTCAGATGGACTTATACCTGATTCCTAAATTGAGCAGTTCTTCATTCTCCAAGTCCTTGCCTTTGGATTCTGGGACTTGGGAGGTTTGGCTAGTGCAATTACCAATTTTTCCAGTGAAGTCTGAGGTAAAATTTTGAATACCTCAGCCTTTTTTTTTGTGTCAGTTGTAGCAAGGGCTCTCATTTCACTTATGTGAGAGTGCGTTTGTATGTGGGGGAGGGTGTACAATTTCTTTTATCTTCTTTTACTGACCTACATATTTGAAGAAATCTTTCTTGTTGTTTTTACATTTCTAGCCAAGCTAAGCTGCACCTGTGCCTTGGCTTTCCTGATCCTCTCCCTGCACTCCTGAGCCACAACCCTGTAATCTTCCCAGGAGGAATATCCCTGCCTACACTGCCGATTTTTGTGCCTTATTTTTCTAACAGGTCTTGCTTAACCATGATTGTCTTCTGCCTCACTTTTTTGACTTCTTACACTTTGAAACAGAGAGCTCTTATACCCTAAGAAAAATGTCTTTAATGTCACTCTGTTTCTCACAATCATGTGAACATCCTGGTTTAGGTTCATAATGCTATAGGTCTATTTTTAAGTACATTAATTCTATTTGTACAGGATGGACATATAACATTTGTCAAATGTTACAGTGTCTGAAATTGTCAGTTTCTTTTCATGCTGTTTTGTAAAGTTTCAGTTCTACCATTTGTACCGAGGCTCACTCATGGAGTAAGGTCTTAAGTCTTGCTGGTTATACTGAAAAGATGTAATTTGTAATGACCATGTAAGATCCCTGTAGGGTAGTGCAGTATATCTTTAACTAGGATGTTTTCTTTTTGGTGCCGTGAAGAATTCCTTGTGTTTTATGCATTTGTCAAAATGGGAGACGTTTTTTTTTCTAGCACACAGAAGAATGAAAAAAGCATTTAGCACATACCTTTAATGTTGGCAAAAATTGCTGAAACTGAATCTTAGAAAAAAGCTTGATAGACAGAATGTATGCAAACTTCCACTCACTGTTTATATAAGAAACATTTTTATTATGAAAATGTAAGTGCTTCAAGCTAAATGAAATCTAAAAATTCTGGGAAATTTCACAGGCTAGCAGAGTCCTTGTCACAAAAAATTTGAGAAGTTACTGCATCTTTTTTTTAGATAACTCTATTGCTAGTCTATCTGAATCAAGCATATCTTACATCTATAATTTATTGAGAGATAATTAGTTAAATCTTTAACTATTCAAAGAAAATTTAGAATAGAATTGTATGTCAGTAGGTGATAACACTTTGATATTTAATGTAGTAAATACTTTGCTATGATTTGAACTGTTAACCAAGAAGCATGTACAAATGATTTTTCTAAAACAAAAACGAAAACAACAAAAAAAAAGAGGTCTCCAGTTCTTATCATTTCTGTGAGAATAAGCTAGTTTATAATCTCCAGTGTCTACAAAAAATAATGGAGACTTTTTTAGCAATACTTTCTGTCTGTAAAACTATTTTTTTTCATCCAGTTTCAGTCAAAGGTGAACAGGATGCGGGAGACTCTGTCAGTCTGTTGAATAGTTGTTGCTGAAACAGCACAAGCATACAGGAGAGACAGGCTTTCAGCAAGCTACCAACATAATTAAGAAAGAAACTTGCCTGAAAAATTCTCTGGGGAATCTGCAGTAATGTTTGGAACCATAGATTGGGTTTAAAACATTTCCCTGAGTGTTTAAATGTAAACTCTAGGAGAAGACAAGAGTATTTATTTATTCTGGAAAATATGGAGATTTATAGTGATAAAACTTTTCTAGCTAACTAGGAATAGTGCAGCTATTTGTTGGGGTTTAAAGCACATGGTCTTAAATGCTCTGAGCATCCACAATTCTTCCTGTGATCAAACAGCCTCTTTCCAGCTCATGTCTGCACAACCTTGAACCTTGTCAGAGGTGCACATGCCTCTGGCCTTGTCTCTGGCATGGGTCTTGGACCTATACTGACTGTTTATTGCACCATCCTGTTTCTCCTCATCAGGTTCCCTAAATGGATCTTGGAAGGATACTAGACTTGATTCAGAATCCTCACCCTTTCTGATGCTGTCAATGGGCATAATTGCAAAAATCCAGTTGTTCTTATGATGCTGAGAATTAGTGAGATCACATCCTGTTGGTGAGGTCACAGCACCCTTAGTTCCTGCCTTATTCACCTTGTAAAGCAGACCTCCAGATATTGAACTAGGCGAAAATTACAGCAGTAGACTGAATAGCCTAAACTGATATTTTTGTGTGTGTGTGTGACACATTTCCAATAATCGTACATATCTAATAAAATCAAGATTGTCACATGATATTTGAGAAATCCTTAATAGATTTTTAATCTCTTTTCTGCTGCAAGACCCAAAAATATCATTGTAAACAGTGTAATGGGTAGAGGAGTGTCTCTTTAAAGTAGTAGGAGCAAAACCTTAAAAGTAGAAACCGTACCACATCAGCAGAAGCATGATGTACAAATATCAGGTATGCTTTGAATCATGACCTAAGGTTTCAAAGAAAAGCAATCCATCTGTATCAGTCTGAAGCTGGATCACACAACTTACTCAAAAGACTAAATTAAATAAGAACAATTACTACATTTAAGTTGATGTAATGCACAGTTTTTTTCTTAGATCTAAGTAAAATTTTTTGAAGTTCTTCCACTGAGATTTTAGTTAAAAACAGATTGTGGTAAGATGCTTGATCATAGAACTAATGGAAAGTAAATTGTTAAAATGGCAGTTTGTGATGTGAACTCAAAATTGATTTCAGCAACTGTGCACTAACAGTTTAACATTGGACAGTTCTCTTTTATCTTGCTCTTTAAGACCGTTTCATATATTCTAGTCATATCCATTTATCGTGCTATAATGAAGAGCTCTTTCAAAACATGGATGTTTAACTTAAATCTTTAGATGAGAATAAACCCAAATATATTAGTATACAGTATAACTGTGTGATCAGTGGGACATATTTTGAAATCATTAAAAGTTAGACCTACCTGAAAGTAACATGTTTTAAAAATACATTTCTATTATAGAATTAGATAAATCTTATGAGTTGCAGTTAGGACACCTGGGAGGCCATATCTAGAATTTTTCAATCCACATAATAAGAGGGATGTTTCCGTACACATCTCTGCTTATTTTCTGAGCCACTGATAATGTTTCAGAAAATTAATGGGAGTAGCATTTAAAAATATGCAATGCCAAATGCTATACAGTGTATCTCTTAACAATAAATGTTCTGTAACCTTAGGTTTTTATGTCAGAAAGACAATTTAACACTGAATCCTGTACATATATATCATAGGTTATAGAACTGAACATTAAAACATCTGGCCTGTAAGTCCACTTCCCTACATCAGTCTTTCAGTCTTAAATTTTCTCTCTGACTTCTAATTTAAAGAAAGCTAACAATAAGGAGTGCAGTGTCTTCCAATGGACTTGCAACCAGTCATTCATGCATACAAAACTGGGAGTTCTGTACTTAAATTACCTGCTTCTAGTCCTAGTTACATAAGGAGAGGTGCTGAACTCTGTGCTGAACTCTGGGCCCAGTTAAAGCTGCGATCTTTAAAAATTTCATCCCTAAAACTTGGGATAGAAGAAGATTGTTTGATGGCCCTTCTCTCCCAGTTTTGATTTTGATGATTTACACATTACTTCTATTTTGGCAAGTTCTGAGTTACAATGGAAAGGATGGGAATTACATGTAAATTTGAAATACCAAGGGAGAGGACTGGAATAGATACTCTGCTTATGGATCCTGAAAAACTGCCAAAGATAATACGTTAAGTGCTCTTCAAGAAAAAAGGTGAGAGGACAGAGTAAAGTGACTTGTACAGAGGAAATCAGTGTGAGAGATGATTTTTGCTTGAGTGTTAATTCTAGGGATATCTTAAGTCCCTAAACCCTGGGCACAGCATGAATAAGCATGGAAGTTAAATTTTTTAAAAATTTAAATTTTTAGCAGAAATGGTGAGGTTTTAAGTATTTTGCATTGTTTTTGTTAATCTGTGAGTGAATTTAATGTTCTTGAAAAGGAGATGAAAAGAGATACAGCCAACTGTTCTGCAGGCAAGTGCTTTATTTTCATCAGTCAAATGCTGATGTACTTCCTCTGTTGCCTGAAGGACCTGGCTCAAGTCTTCCTTGAACAGCAGTTGCCAATTAGATGAAGTTGTGCAAAATTGCTCAGTGGATTTGTAATACAAAAGAAATAGGGTAGAGGAACAACTGCATAACCTTGATTGTCACACTGGGCAAATTCAGGCTGTTTGTCAATATTGGAATAAGGAGGTAAAAGGCTTCTTCAGTGTTCGTGTGTCATCATACCTTAATGATTTCTGACTTCTGTATTCCTCTCTGAATACACAGATAATATGAGTAATCTGTTTTGAGACTCTGTGAACATAATTTACATCTCAAAAGAAAGCACAAGTTAAAGCAAATAACCAATTATGATCAAGACATACATGGTTATAAAGAAGAGCTCAACATTTAACTTTTGTTAATCTTGCCTCCAACTGCTTACGATATACTAAGTTGGATGATAATACATAAAAGAATTTAACACTGATGTTGTTCTTGTTGTTCTTTCTAAACGTGTTCAAGAATATTTATAGTTTCATACATCTGCACATGGCTACCATTTTTAGACATCTGTCATATAAAGTGATTTTTTTTTTTTAATTTCATTTTTACACAAGAAATTGTAGCTATTTCTCTTTGCCACTTTTCTGTGTGAATAATTAAAGGTGGTGTAGGAGTAGGCTGATGATCTGTGAACCTCTAGAGTGACAGCAATCATAAATTGTTCAGGAATTTCTATCTACTGAGACATATGTTTGAGGTACTTGCCTGTATTGAAGGGTGGATTACTTTGGACTGATAGTGCTATAGTATATACATGTATAAATATATGTATGTATGTATACATATGTATACAGATACAGCAGAGGACTAGAGAAGAATACTGTACTCACTGGGAAAAATAAAAAAGCCATCTGATTTCAATGTACAAGAAGTTTGTAGTATATACTAAAATATGAAGAAATGAATTTGTTTCTTCCTTTGTTTAAAAAAAAAAAAACACAAGTTTTCATTTGATAATAAAAAGTTTGTTTCAAGGAATTTTTCAATTACTTCTGTTCATTGCTGTAGTTTCAGAGGCATATATGATTTTGTTGATGTAAGTGAAAATATTGTTGCTAGAAGGCTTTGGAACTAGTGCCTGAAGACTTTATCAATAAATATAAAATAAGTATTTGAGATACCAGGATATTGCTCTTAGTATTAGAAGCTGGGCCAAAGGAATGGTTTTTCAGAAAATTATGGTTTTTTATGTTATCAGATTTGGCTTTATTTTTTTTCTCCTCTCAGTCCTTCCAAGTAATCTGTCCCACTTCTTTTTTTCCACTTTTTTTTTTTTTCTCTTTTCCCTTAGAAATAGTTTAGACCAAATCTGGGATCTTCTGGCAACTCTTAATCCTTCAGTTTTCCACTGAAATCTCTCTCCTCGTGTCTCTTTTAGCTCCAATAGAGCTGGCAAGAATATATTTTTTCAGTGAGTACTTGTGGAGAGAGTAGCAGATGCACACCTGGCTTCTGGCTGAAGACTTGCTGAAAACCCAAGCGTGCTTGCGGAGCTTTGAATGACATGAATGCTTCATCTTCACACATTGCTAAAAATAAATAAACCTCCAAAAAGCAATCCATTAGATGATTTAAACAAAAGATTTAGGGCTCAAACGTAATGCTTTTGCTTGAAAGATCTTCCCCTTTCCTATCCTTCCCCCCCCCCCAACTGTTTTCGCTAGATGATTTTCAAACAACTGTTCTCTGAATTACAGAATTGCCAGGGTTGAAAGGATCCTCAAGGATCATGAATCTCCAACATGAATCTCCAATTACTAACACTGTAATTCTGTTGATAGCAACTGAGAAGTATATCCATGAGTAAATGCAGCTTTCCCAAAATACATCAGTTTTACATGATTTTTTAAGTCTTTGAAGGCTTAAAATGTTACAAAATGTATAAATGTAGCCGTAATTGTACAAAGCCAGCACACACATTTGTTTTCAAGTTTCATTTAGTCTTTTAAGCCAAAACACGTGAAGACTACCAACATCAAAATATCCTTGTCAAAACCAAGGAACATATATAAATGCTATATATTACTGAAAGGTCAAGATACTTTGTTAACAAATAGAAATTGAATTATGTTCATTAAAAATCTCTTAAAGTAAAAGACTGCAACATTTGATTTTTTTTTTTTTTCTAAATTAGACTTTTTATTCTACTTTGGAGAAATGTAACTAGTTTAGTGTAACTAATAACTAAAACTCATTTCTGTCTTCAGACATTTACTCTCTATTTTGTCTCTCTCACAGTAATAGAATGAACAATAATCTCTTGCTGAAAGAGTCTTTGTGTGCTTTGACATAAATTTTATGTCTTATTATTTATATTTAATATATAATTCATGTACTGTTTCTAATCATTAAACCAATGTTTTCAAGATAATTTTAAAGACTTCATGTTGTATGGCCCTCAAAATAGTAAGGGCCATCTAAATTGTGAAGATTGGAGGTTTCGCAGAATACCATTTTACCAACATTGTTTGTACTATATTCAGAAGGCTAACGATTATTTAAAGCTTTAGTAACAATGTTCTGTAAAAATTACCCAATCAAAATACATTGATCTTTTTCTATCCCTTCTGACACAGTATGAATTACTGAGCTCCCAATATTATCCAAAGTACTCGTTTTTACACTGATGTCAGCAGTTACTTTGAAAACTTTAGCTTAGGCAGAGAAAACAATCTCCAGTGAAATAGACAGAAGTAGTACAACACAACGAAGACTTGGATTTCAACTCCAGTAGTTTAATTGCTTCTACAGATTGAGACAGAATTAAACACTCAGTGGAAATGACTTGTTTTTGTGTTAGTCCTTGGTGTTACTGACAGAACATACACTCATTAAACTTTTGATCTTAAATAAAAAAGCTCAGAAAATATTTTTAGTGCCAGGTATCTTGCTCTATTGTTATGGGAATATGGAAAGAACTTTACAAAACATGAATATATATACATGTATATATATATTAAGAGTGTAATACCATAGCTATATCAAATATATCTTTATAAAAGATAATCTAAGAAGTGTATTAATCTGATTGTAGCATACAGACTAGAGAAAGATTCTAAGGCTCATTAAAACAGTTTTCATATCAAATAATTGTAACAGACTTTTTTTCCTTTTTTTTCCCCTCTTTCCAGGTAAAAGTAAGGATTTCACAATATCATAAATAACTTCCTGTAAATAGAATCAGTCATAGCAAAATACCACCCAAGAATACATAATCTGAATTTCTTGATATAAAATAATATTTATGTGATCACTTACTAGGCATACATGTAGATGGATATAAATATATTTATTAAATATAGCTGATTAAATAAAGAATATAGATCATCACCAGTGAGAATTAAATTAGCTTTCGTCTAGGATATCAGTAGGATATGTTTTACTTTTCTTGATTTTCAGAAAAAAAAGTCAATAGAATAATTTGAAAATTGTCGGTGCAGAACAGCCAGGATTTAGGAAGGGAATCCTGCCTGAGAGAAACTTTCTCAATCTGTATTTATCTGATCAAATTGTTGAAATAGCTGGTTGCCTGACAGCAGAACAGGCTGGTTGTTAAGCATCTCTAGAGGCCATAGGTTGCTCTCAGAGTATGTTTGCAATTTGGGACAAAAACACTGAAGTTGTTTGCAAGACTGTGGAACAGTTAATTACTACTGCCTTGAGACAGAATAAATTAGCCAGACCATAAACTACCATGTTAGTTTTACTCTGACCCATAGCAGTACTTCTGTTATTGACTTTCCTAGGTCAGTATTAATCAGGTAATCCTCAATGTATCACTATGTTGTGCAGTGCAGACATGTCCAAATGTGTGATTTTAAGATACAAATTCTGTAAACTATCAGTTACAGCTAAAAGTGAATAAAATATCTCATTGAAGATCCTGACATTAGGGAGCACAGCTACTTTCTTTTCAGAGAAAAAGTACTACCATAAGGTATCTCATGCCAATGAACATGTCTTTGTTTCTCAACATTTAAAACTATTTTAATTGGTAATAAATTAAATTATTTTTTTCCCAAGTTTAGTCTGTTTGCTTTGTGATGGAAATTTATAAACTCTCTCTGTGTTTTTATTTCAATACATGAGTTTTTCTATTTTATTTTCTCCTCTCATCCTGCTGAGGAGGGGGAGTGAGGGAGAAGCTATTTTGTATTAGCACACTTTCAAATTTCATAGTTTATCTAGAATTATTAAGGAGCTTTCAGATGAATCTTTAGTTGCATAGGCAGGAGACAGTAACTTTTTACATACTATCCTAATAAACCATAACTAACTGTTCAGCAAATATGTCAACATGTGCTATTATATTGTTATATTTGAAGTTGAAGCCCTGTAACCAAAGTCTATTTGCCAAGAAACTACTTCTGTCAGCTACTCTGTTAATGGAGTTAGGTTTGAATAATTTACACTGATTCTACTAAATAAAATAAGAAAGATACATATTTTACCCACTTACATCTGCACATGCATGACGAGGTCAACAAACTTAATTCTCGTCATAATTTTTCTGGGCATAATCTTCACTCATCTTGGTAGATACTAGTGACATTTTAAATGCCATTGTTGAACTCTGTTTTTTACAATTTTGATCTATGTGTAATTCTAAATAATTAAGTCTTCCAGGATGTGGCTGAATGGGAATTGAATGTCTGCTTGATAACTTTACAGTGACTCTTGTTCCATAGGTTTACAAAAGGAGAAGTGGAGCTGCAGAAAGACTAATTTGATCAGGATTTTAAATGAGCAGAGGAACTGTGACTTTTAATTCCCAGAATTAATTCAATCATGTTTTCCCTTCCATCTGTAATCAAAGGCATTCTTTCATTTGCTATGTAATACCAGACAAATATCTTTCATATAATTTTTTCAGCCCTGTTCTCTTGCTGATTACTCTGTACTTCCATCTATTGGAAGGATGCAAATACTACATTACTATTTTTTTTCTTTAAAATCCAAAAGTGTTCTTCCACAGTCACTGTAGGTTTAAAATACGTGTTTGATTTAATCATGTATTTTTCTATTTGATTCATAACTCTTAATTCCTCCAGTTCTCCATACGGCACTGGGAGGCAGAGCTGCAGAAGTCAGTATATTTAAGAGGAGGACAAAATCTCTGGATACTGTACCTTTTCAGTATTCAGGATATTGACTGCGACAAGATGCTTATGATTGGATTTATTTGCTTGCTTGTTTGCTTTGAAAGTATTTTAAATATATAAGCCTGCAAAATTGCAGTGAAATTGGGTCAGCTTAATGAACTTTCTGACCTTTAAGGGGAATTTAATAAAAATACTTTTTTCCCTGTGATTTTATAATAGACAACTGGAAAAAAAAGAGGTAGGAGAATGCCATGAAGATAAAATTTGAGATGCAGATCTCAGTGAATCTGAGTGAGGGAACTAAAATTACTCCTGATTTTTCCTTACTGTTATACATCTTCTGTGATAAACTGATTGCATACTGGTGAATAACCAAAAGTTCAGATAGCATTATTTGCTCAAATTTGACTGCCTACTTTATCTTATTTTCATTATTTTATAATAGTTTAGTTAATAAGCAGTGTTATATTAAGAATCCATTCTTTGAAGCTCGGATATGATGGATTTGAAATTGTAGCCTGCTATATGACAAATGTGATTTTAAAGTCTTTCATCTGTTTTCTTGAATTTAATAAAAATGGATAGTAAAACACTAAATAATTTTGGGGGGTTATTTCTCAAAATTTGAAAAATCACCTCAATAAGCATTAATGCTCATACTACAAGAAACTGAAAAAAAAATGGTCAAGCCTGTAAACAAGAGTAACAACTCCAATCTGTTAAATAGCATCTCTCTCAAGGTTCACCTGTAGTATGTATTACTCACAGCTGCAAAGATGGTGACAGCCTGTGTGAAAGTAATAGATATTCTTCAAAAACAGAGTAGCTAACCTGCATATTATATGTGAATATATTATATATAATATATATTGTATATATTTATTATAAGTTATAAAATCAGATGCTTAACTCAGGTTGCATGATAATAAAGGTATGGATACTTTTCTGTACAAAAGAAAATTATTTTACAACAGAATTCCAGAAACGTGTTAAGTTTGTACTGCTTCTGATTATCATGGGTACTATTATACTTGCCTACATTGATCAAGATAATTACTCTGATTCTTTGTCAGATATGCACCTAATACTAAGAAGTTTCATTACTTCTTAGTTCAATGAAAAAGTACTTTTACATCCTGTTACGAATTTCCCAGTTTTAATACCACCGAGTTTAATATTCTCAGTCCATTACTGTTTCCAAAGGAAGAAATATTACTCTACTAATCTGCGTCTTTTTCAAACACAGTGACTTCCTTTAAAAAATGAAGAAACAAACAATATTAAAAAATTGAGTAAAGGATTGATTTTTTTGAGTGACAGATGCATATATCTTTAAAGTTACATTCACAGATGCTGGATGCACACTGTTTATACTAGAGGCTTCTGAAGGTGCTCATGGGTTCTCTAGTCTTCAGTTTGCCATTTTGTCTTGCATATAAGAGAGAAACAAAGTGTATAAGTTAGAACAAGAGATGTGAAAAGTTATTGGTAGACTAAAACTTAAAAGATGTGTGATGAAAATTCTGACTTTTCTGAGTATGTCTTTGGAATTTTTATTTCTCTTTCTCTCTCTCTTTTTCTTTTTCTTTTTATCTTGGGGAATTTGCATGTATTTTTCTTGTCAAAAAGAGAAAATAAAATATGAATTATGACTAGAACATGCTTTACATAAATATTTCTGGCCAAGACCAGAAAAAGGCCTGAAAATCAGGCCTTTTAAGCAAAACCCTGGTCTCAGACTAGTTCCTCAAGTCTTACTTATTTTGAGTATTTTACCCTTACCACACATCATATTGATTTCAATATATAAAATTTATTAAATTAAACCATCATACTTCATAAACATCATACACCTTACTTCAAACCATAGTATCATTAGGAAAGATTAATTAAATGTTTGAGACCCTATTGTAGCAATGTTAAAAAATAAATTCAAAGTTGCACCAGTACTGAGCTTATTATTTCTATAGTTCCCTGGTTTGGATGTTAATATAAGCTGAATATAACATTATCCTTTTTTTTTTTTCCTTTTTTTTTTTTCTTTTTTCTTTTTAATTCAGGCTAAGAATTTTATGAACATTTTGACACATTTAGAACTAAAAATATCATGCATAGGAGTAGTATCCAGCGTTGCCCGTTTCAAGAATGAAAATATGATGGACAGAATTCATAAATATTGGTACCTTCCAAATTAGAGATCAAATATTCTGTGAATAATAAGTCGATCCTACAATGTAGTTATATGTATCCATAACATCTAATAAAAATATGTAATGACTTTTGAAAATACAAAAGAATTTAAACACAATTGTATAAATAAAGAGTATTAAATTTAGAAGATCATGGTTCCTCTAATAACCTTGTGAAATTTGGAATTATGTTATCCATAGAAGAAACTTAACAAATGTGCAATCAGATTAATTTTGATATGTAAAGCAAAACAAATGTCCTAAGTATTTCCTTGTGTTTGATCAGAACCAATTACACAACAGTAAATGAAGTCTCCATATGGAACTATTTTTAGTGCATTCCCAGTGGCATAAATGAGGCTAGAAATAGCAGAAATAGCATGTAATTCAATAGCACAAAGGCCAAGGTTATTCACTTGGGGGCTAATAACAGTTTCTAGTAGAACTTAACAGCTTATCATTTGGAGACAGAGGAAGAGAGAAACTTGAGAGCATTAGTTGATCACAAGATGACTATGCACCACCAAAGTGCTATGTCTGGAAAAAATGCAAATTTAATCTTAATGTACATCAACCATGTGTTTTTGTTGAGTAGTAATAAGGAAGTGTACTTATGTACATTACTGTACATAAGTTGCCCCAAAAGAAATGCCTCCTATTTGTTTCCATGGAAAATACAACATCTACAAAGAGCATTATAACTCTAAGTGATATAGCAAATTCTCAGCTACAAAACACTCTTTTTCAATATAGCCACAAGCATTAGTAGCAAGCAGCTAAATACCACATAGCTTTTCGCTCACTCTCCTTCCTCCCAGTGAGATAGGGGAAAGAATCGAGGGGAAAAAAAAATGAAAAACTTAGAAGTTGAAGGTTGAGACAAAATTTGCTGAGACAAAGGGAGGAGAGAGAAAGTAACATAACGTAATCACAGAATCACAGAATTGTAGGGGTTGGAAGGGACCTCCAGAGATCATCGAGTCCAACCCCCCCTGCCAAAGCAGGTTCCCTACACCAGGTTGCACAAGTAGACATCCAGGCAGGTCTTGAATATCTCCAGAGAAGGAGACTCCACAACCTCCCTGGGCAGCCTGTTCCAGTGCTCCGTCACCCTCACTGTAAAGAAGTTCTTGCACACATTTGTGCGGAACTTCCTATGCTCCAGATATAATGATAAAGTAATGATAAAGTAATGATAATCATAGAATCACCAAGATTTGAAAAGACCTCTAAGATCATTCAGCCCAACCATCCACCTGCCACCAACATTTCCCATAAGAGCACAGGTCTAGAGTCACTAGACTTAGTGTGAAGACTTCAGAGCATTTTACAGGACTGATCAAAGGGATGAAGATGAGAAAACAAGAAGTAATTTCAGTGCAAGGTTAATTTTTTATTTTTTTTTTTTCTCATGGGAAAAACAAAAGTATGATGAGGCAGGAGTTAAAAGTATCTTATTACAACTTTATACATATAAGCAGATCATGGCACTGTGACCTCAATTGGAATCTGATGGAGTCTGCTGGGATACTGCATGTCTATTATGGCAACTGCCCTCATTTATTTCTACTCAAAAATAAGATGTGAGTAAATGTACTGAGCTGGATAGTAATTTAATTTATGAGAGACTTTTCCATGAGATTCTCCCTAGTATGAAATAAAGAAATATAATTCTATAGATTAGCAAGGGAAACAATTACTTCAGAATAACATTTATGACCAAGCATGTATACAGACTTGTCACTCAAGAACATAGCAGACAGTACATACAGACTCTCCAAAACTTAGGTATTACTTTCCAAGGCACATACTGGTAGTAGTATTTGTTCAGTGGAAAAATATTTGGAAGGGAAAAAAATAGAAGAAAAAATAAATAAATTTCCAGGATATGGTCAACATACTGAGTCAAAAGGAAGACAAAGTTAAATAGTTGTTTTTCTAGATTTAAGTGATGAATAGTATTACATGTAATAACAGAGCAGGAATTTTCAGCAAGGAAGACACTGCCAAATCTTACCTTTGGTGATGCAAAGGCAGCCACTATACACACTGATAAAATTGTAGTATCATGGAACAACAGAATGGCTTGGAAGGAAATCTTAAAGATTTATCTCATTCCACTTTCTCTGCCAGAGGTAGGATTGTTACTCACAAGGTCAGGTTGCCTAAAATACCATCCAGTCTGGCCTTGATTGGTCCAGAGATAGGGAATCATCAGATGGACAACCTATTCCAGTGCTTCACCACTCTAAACCACTTTTTATACAACTATGCTATATATAATCATGCAAAGGGAACAAAGAGTAGTTTGATTCCTTTTTCTTTCTTTCTTTATTTTTTAGCTACATGCAGTTTCCTCCTAGCAGCACTGAAGCGCAGCAATATTAGATCCAAGACATGATATATAACAAAATCCTAGTCTTCAAAAAGAGCAGGAAAGAGGACTCAGGCAACTACAATAATCTCAATTGCTGGAAAGCAGATAGAACGGCTTATCCTGGAAGCCATTCCTAATCATTTAGTATGCAACAATATGATCAGTAGAAGTCAACATAGATTCACAAAATAGAAATCATGCTTAAACAACCTAACTGCCTTCTATGATGGGACAACTGGTAAAGGGAGAGCAATGGATGTTGTCTACCCTGACTTCAGAACGACTTTGGATACTGTATAACACCACAATGTGATGGAAAGCACAGCAATAATAGCAGGATGGCAAATTCCTAGGCTACAGCAAGGATAAAACCAAATGCAGAGGCAGTGAACACAAAAACAAAGGAAGAAAGCTGCTTACCCTTGGAAGGCCTCAGGTAGGCAAGATCTCTAGTAAGATACTTTTGGCCCCACTGCAAACCCTTAAATGAGATCTGGAAAGGGATGAATCCCTGGGTTGGCCCTGCCTTCCTCATAGAAAATGTGCATGGTAGATTCCATAATACTCTGAGGTAAAATGGAACTAATTAAAAATCATTTTGGAATCTGAGCATATCCTTCAGAAATCTTCCCCTAACAGCCCACAGAGGGATGAGAAGTCTGAGTTGCAGATAAGGACAAAAAATAGAATGATCATTTTCTTGTAATTTCAGTCCAGCTCAGTATGGCTTGTAGTTCATTACAATCGTTAATAGAGTTGAAAGTGAAACCTACTTGCCGTGAAGGATAGTAGTCTGCAGTGCAAAACAGAAGAAGGGCAGTCTTAAACACAGATAGTCAGTAGTTATCTTTGGAAAAGCAATAGTTGTGAAGAGCAAGCAAGGCTTTGCTGCACACCTAATGAGAGAAGTCACATTCAACTCTTGATATGCATAAAGCATAGTCCGTCTAGCAGGAGAATACCTCTGACAGTAGCAGAAGCTACAGGGATTGATGCTATTCTCTTCTTTACCATTTATATAGCAGCATCTCTATCCTTACGTCCCATGCACAGTAAAGAGAAGTCAACAGGACACCTGACAAGTTTCTCCCTTTTCTCTGTTCAGTGCCTTACTGTTTGCAATATTTCTTTTTTTTTCTTTCTTTTTTTCTTTTTTTTTTTTTTTTTTTTTTTCTGGGAAGAAGGGCATTGGAGTTGAAAATTCCTTATGTGACAAAGTGTTCTTTGGAAGGTTAGAAGTTCAGCTCCAGTAAGAAAGGTTAAAATTAATTTATTTCCTCCAATAAGCCACTTTGCATAATAGAACACCAGATCAAGCAGTTAAAAAGAAAAACTGTTTCAAAATTAATTTATTCTAATCAATATGACTTATGTTGAAAATTAATTTTCTTCAATTTCAGTGGTAAACAATCAATAGCTACAATCTTTGTGCTGCAAAGTTTGACTAAGTGAAGAAAATATTATGACAAGGGTATACACAGAGTAATGAGAAGAAAGGCTGTCCAACCAAGAAAGGCAACTATGTCATGATATGTAGGAGTGCATGTTCCAGTGACCATTGTTAAAATAAATATTTTTTGTTTTGATAAAATCAACCTACTTTATTATGGTAACCCCGTATGTGCAGTGCTGCAGTCTGTGCTAATGATAAGATTACTCTGAGACTCCTGGATGAAATGACCTTCCTAAAGTACTTAACACAAAGATTAAGAGTCAATTTAATCAACATTTCAGTTGAGTAAATCAAGTAAAAACCTCTATTATGCTTTGACTTACTGGTGTGGTTCAGAATGAAAAATATAATCCTTTATTTGCAAATATGAATTGGTAGTAACTTGAAATAGGTAAATGGCTTTCTTTCTTGCATTCAGTTTATAATGATTACTTAAAAGACAATGAGAAAAAAAAAAATCTAAATCACAGAAACGATCATTCAGGAAGGCTGCTCCAAAAGTAATGCCTCCCATTTTATTACATCAAACCACCATGTCAGAGGTGGATGTTGGTGCTATGACAGTAGAGTTTGAACCATCTCACCAATATTCCATTACATTTTGTTGCTGTACAACAGATGGAAGCAGAGGGGCAGTCTGACAAAATGGTGTCTGACATGGAAGAGTGTATGAAGAAAATACTAAATTTCTTTGTGTGGGAAACATGGCACTCATTGACATTCCTCAACACTTGCTAAATGATTATGAAGACCAAATTATGAGTATGAGCACACTGAGATGGTAGGTGGTGAATTTCAGCATTGACTTGTCTTTCACTTCACTATGAAAGATTCCATGATCCACTCCACAATCTGAATAGCCATGCACAGCTGCCACATCATGAAACGAAGAGCTTAGCAATCAGTTCATCTGTATGAATCAGCACATTACAACCAGGGAACTGTGTATGGAGTTCAGTGTTGGCTCCAACACGTTGGAAACAATGGTGGCAACACTGGAATACTGCAAAGTTTGTTCCAGGTGGGTCCCACAAACACACAACCTATGTCACCTACAGTGATAGTGAAAGAACAACCTATGTAAGTCTGCCAGAACCTATTGAACAAATATGAGGCTGAAGTTGATAGTTTCCTGGATTGCATCATTATCAGTGATGAGACTTGGTATCACCTCTACAAGCCAGAGTAGAAATGGTAGTCCATAGAGGGGCGGCATAAATATCTCACTGAAGAAAAATTTCAAGACACAGCCCTCAGCAGGTAAAGTAATGTGCACTGTTTTTTGGGATAGGAAAGGGATGATCCTTCTGGATTCCCTGGAATCTCTTATCACAACGCTGACTGAGCTGAAGTCTCAAATTTCCTGTGTCAGACTAATTTATTATTGATAGAAGGTGAAGCAGTTCTATTGTTCTACTGTACCCCCAAAATTGTACAATCTAAGAAACTTTAAGAGGCTATCACTTTAAAGCTTCAGCAATATTTTCAAACAGTGGATGATGGGAACAATCTGCTGGCATATACAAGTTGTGAGGGACAGAATTTTCCTAGCAAATTTAAAATCATTAGAAACAGGCACAGAATTCCTTATTTACCCCTAAGTGGCATTCATTCTTCTGTCAAGCACCAAAACAAGACAAATTTGCTGTTTATAATTAAAGTCCTCAATTATAGCCTTTATAAAGAGAACTGGGATTTTGTCTTTGAAGTGTTCTTCTGCTGGGAAATGTTAATTCGTTCAGTATAAACAAGCAAAACATCCAGACAAAGCCATTTTCAGAAATATTTATATTTTAAAGATTCAGTTTTTTGTTTAAATTAATATACTAATAGCCAAGAATTTAGTAGACTAAAATTAAAGGCCATTCTTTCTGATACAGAAATGCAGAAAACTTAGCACATCATAGTGGGAAAAAAAAAAACTGCAATGCATTACCTGCAGTATTATGGGGTATGCAGTATAAGTAGGATTTAAATTCCACATTCAAATCAAACAACATTAAGTATAAGATGTCTCTCATTTTTATGATGCTTTCTGAAAGAACACCTTCTTTCTACACTGGAATGAAACCGTATTTAAAAAAGAAATCTTACACTATGTCTTTGTAGAAATTGTTAACATTTTTCTGACAGTCCTATTTACTCAAGTTGTTCATTAATACTTTGTTGTATCTTGAAATGCTCCCTACATGTAAACTGAAATGGCCTACAGTTCATTCCTTCCTCAGTTCATCTAGGACCAAGTAAAGAAAATAAAGTCTTGCAAAATGGTCTTATTGTTTCTATTGACGTGTTCTTTTTTCTATATCGCTTTCTGCAAGACTTTCAGTACTGTTTCTTATCCTCCTAAGTGAAATGTCCAGCATACAGCAAGAAAAAACAAAAAACAAAAAACAACAACAACAACAACAACAAAAACTGCCGTAGTATGGTGGGTGATCAATTGGCTATTGAGCTGGTCTCAAAGCTTATCATAAATGGGGTTACATCAGGCTAGCAGCCAGCCAGTTATGAGGTTCCCGCAATTTCATTTCAGGGCCAGTGATATGCTATGAAATAAGAAGTTTAATGAGAGAAAGTGCCAAATTCTGCATTTGGGTTGGGACAACCCTTGTTGTATACACAAAGTAGGGGATGAGAGGCTGAAGAGCAGCCTTGTGGAAAAGTATCAAAGGGTTCTGCTTGATGACAGCTGAATGTGAGCCAGCAGTGCACTCTGGCATCCAAAAGGGCCCAAGGTACCATGGGGTGTACCAGGACCAGCACTGCTGGTCGGCTGAGGGAAGGGTTTGTCCCACTCTGCTCTGGGCTGTCACATCTCTAGCACTGTGTGAAGTTTTGGGTGCCGCAGTACAAGAAGGACAGCTAGAAAACTATTTGAGAGCATCCAAAGGAGGCCTATGAAGTTGTTGAAGTGTCTACAGGTGAAGACAGATTAGGAGTGGCTGAAGTCACTTGGTTTGTTCAACGTGTGGGCTTTGAAACTGCTGTGAGACATCATGGCAGCCTACTGCTTCCTCATGAATGGAAGCAGAGGCACTGATATCTTGGGTGACTGATGACAGATATGAAGGTGCTTAAGGGAAGGTTTAAATTGGGTATTTGGGAAAAGTTCTTCGCTGAGAGAGAGATTGATCACTGGAACAGGTCATGGCAACAAGCCCACTGGAGTTTAAAAAGTGCTTAGGGAATGCTTTCAAATGTACAGTTTAATTTTTAGGTAGTCCTATGTGGAACCAGCATGATGAACCTGTTTGGATCTTTTGCAACTCAGGATATTCTATGATTCTTGGGAAAATTAACTTTCTCACTAATACAGAATCCTTTTTTTTTTTTTTTCTTTTTTCTTTTTTCTTTTTTTTTTTTCTTCTTCTTCTTTTTTTTTTTTTCCTTTTTGTAAGTCAGTTTTTCATAAGAATAGAAGACATTCCTTTGCCTATCTTCACCAACGGAATCAATACTCCAAATACTGCAAACAGATCTCTTGTCTATGCAGGTAGAAGTAAAAAGACAAAAAGACTTGAGAAGCAATTGTGATTAAACATTTTAGTCTCCCAAACCTGAGTTTTTCTTCTCTTTTTATCCTCTTTGTCTCTTACAAATATGGTTAATGTTTAATGCAATGTACTGCACATGAATTGCTAAAGAATATTCAGTTCAAATCTTTCTCTGAGATAACCTGAAGGTATTTTCATTTTACAAACATTTGCCTGCTACTTGCAACAACTCTGAATAATGGATTAGAGTTCTATCAAATGAAAAAGGATAAATGTTCACATCAGGGATGAAAAGATTTGTATTTAAAGTGTGTACATTAAAAGATGCTTTTCTCTATCTACTTCATAATCCAAGAACTATGAAGGAAAATATGGTATTAATAGTATTTCAGATTTTCAGAGCTTTCACTGAAGAAAACCCCAGATAAAATGAAAGCTAGTCTCAGTAAGTACCTCCTGTGCAAATAATGTTTAACAGGATTAAGAAATGAAAGTTGAAAAGTGCATAGAATATGCCTAGTCTGTGTGCCCAGTCATGTTTTCAAAACATTTCAGAATAAAAACAAGAACAAAATATGAAAATGTCAGACCTTTTCTTCTTAGATTCCCATTTTAAACAGGATGACTTAATAAATTGTATATATACAGAAATATTTTGAAGAGATGTCCAGTATCATTTGTACAACCCAGAACCATTTTGAAGTACTGACACATTTGTGATTACTGTAAATAGGAAATGAGTTCAGGAAAACACGTATCCTGCACAAAGAGATTAGGGCCCACAGAAACATTATTTTTTAATTTTGCTGAAGAGATTTCACAAAGACACTCCTAAAGCTGTCAGTCTCTACTAGCAATTAGAAATCATTCCGTAAACAAAAGACAATCTTGCCTTCACAGAATGTGATACCGTGCTATCTTACTGTTTTATCTCTTATCATAGAAAGCTGATTTTATCACCTATGAGAATTTTGGTGTGATTAATAGTGTGGAAAAAATCTCCTTTTTAATGGAAATAAGAGTATCTATATTTAATCTAGCAGCACAGGCTAAACTGCTGAATTGCTTCTTGGTATTTTCTAAAAATATTATGAAACCAGTTTATATTTGTTCATATTATTCCATAGTATCATCAACCCTAGTACTGTAATTACGTTACAAATTAACTCCCAGCAGTATTTGGTGCAAAAGATATTATCTTTTCAAAATATATATCAAAGGTGGGATTTTTTTAATATGAGCCTTAAGTACAGTTGGCGATTGGATCCAAAATCTACCTAGGGTTAATCTAAATACTAAAAGCTTAAGACAAGAAATTATTCTTAGTGGTAAGTCAACTCTTATTAACTAAAAGTGCCTCTGCTTCAGGCCTCATGTAAATAAAATATAACTCATTGGCTAATCTAAGCAGAAACAAAAGTCATAGAAAGGGCTTTTTTTTTTTTTTTTTTTTTTTTTTTTTTTAATTTAATATGACATAACACCCTGTACAGCATAGTAGCAAAGAATCACAATCAAAAGCATAACAGAACTCAGAAATTTTAAAATATGAACATTTTATGAGACAATTAGCCATAAATAATTTGAGATTGAAGTGCCAATGGAAATCAATTTTTAAAATTCTTATTGCTGCAACATATTTGTACAGAGAGAATATATCATAAAACAGTACTGACAGTTTTGGTTTGAGTTGTTAAAGACTTTTTAATGATATTTATCAAATTTTATTTTCTTTAGACATAGTTTTAAACTTGCACTAGATGCTTTCTATGCATCTGCATAATGAGAATTCTGACTTTTTGCAATTTATATGTTCTATCTTCAGTAAATGACAAAGAACAGGCACATACTCATATCAAAATATGTAATAAATGAAATGAATTCATGATGGTCAAAAGTCATAAAAGAAGACTGGAAACAGACAATTAAAATATATATTTGTCTGAAGAATGCATTTTAGAAAGACTGTTTCACTAAGTATCTTTTTTTCTTTCCTGACATACCATCAATATAGATGGCTTTACTTCAACTCTTGTCATTTCAGTTCAGGAAAACTATTCTTGAAAAGATTATTCACAATTAAAATCTGTAGCTTTCAGAGCAGTAGTCAATTACAGTTAAACTTTATTACTTAAACAAACGTTATTTAGCATTTTAAGATATTTATTGTCAACTTTTACCCATGAAAGCAAACAACAACCTTCCAAATATTTGATATAACTCAGAAGGGAAAATCTTCAGTACAGAAAGGAAAAAACACCTAAAAAACTACAGGTAGTACATGCGTAAGAACAAAACAATAAATGAAAAGTTGATGTTGACTGTGAAAATAAATACCTTACCACACACAACAAATCTTTTTTTTTTTTTTTTTTTTTTTTGTAGTGCCACTGATTTTTTATAATGCATCTACAGAGTGTAAATTTCGAGAGGGGAAGTTCCTGTGCACTCTTCATTTCTGTGATAGGTAGCAGTTTCCAGGCATTCTCCGTTCCTGACACAATCAATTAAAAAAGCTAGATTATGGAACACAGTGGAGAACAGACAATTCTTTAACTTATCTGAAATTATAAATGTGTTTACTACATTTACAGTACCTGAAACATACAGTTTGTGCACTGTAGGCACTATGTCTTAAAATTTCAAGTCATTGAATCACTATGCTTTAGATATAATGCAACCACAGTGAGTATATCTTCAAAGACATTTGTGAAACATAAAGATTTCTCCTCTGGGCTCTTACAGTTCTTAAGAATTTATATTCGATATTTAGTGATCAGGAAATTATATTTGATACTTTTTTAATATGGTTTCTTAAATTAGTTTGGATACTGTTACAAGTCAATGTGTTCTGCCTTTTTCTGTAAGAAGTCAGTGGAAAGAAGTTTCTTTTAACTTTCAAATTCAAATTTTCATACAAATGTTATAAAGTCATCATCAACAGTAGTTGAGCATTTTACCAAATAATCATGATGTGTACTTTCATTAGATGTATGACATTGAGCTTATATGTCTAGGTGCTGCACAGAGGCAGCTCAGCTTCACCGTGGTGAAGGAGGAGAGGCCAGGAAAGAACCAAACTGTATACAGTGGGTTTCTATGGCTCCAGGGGGGCCCCACTACAGGAGATGTCTGGGTCCTTCAGCCGCCCTGGAAGCTCCCAGGGGAAAGTGTTTTTAAAGAAGGTGAAAAAAAAAAAACGAAAACAACCACATAACAACAGACTGAGAAAGAAAGAGAAAAGAACAAAGTGAGAAATAGCAGTTAAGGAGGAATTGTTCTAGGTGATGCAGAGGTTCACACTGCAGCCCATAGTGAATCTTTGGCAGAGCAGATGAATATTCCTGAAGGAAATGTGGTATGTGAAAATCTAACACTGCAGCAGAGGAAAAGCTGGAGAAATATGAAGCAACAGAAAAAAAACATTATGAGTTGAACAAATTTGTGAGTAATAAGCAAATGAAAGATTTGTGTCTGTTGTGACCATAGTGATTTTTTTACGAGTTGTTTAGAACTTTTGGAGGCAGGTTTCTGTACCTTTCACTTCAGAGTCATTGTTTCTACCATCACTGCATAGATATCAAAAGTCAAAGATTACAGTCCTCATTCTCTCCACTTACTGAAGCAGGTAGATAAAATGAGTTCCAGAAAGTTCACCCTAAAATATCTGATTATTGAAGACAAGGCAATTATTTTAACAGCATGATTAATAATGTAAACTTTTTCATCATCCAGAAAGAAATGTCTGAAACTTGTCTATTTGTTACAGAGGACTACAAAATATTTGCCAGGATGAAGGCCTAAAACATTTGATATTTAGCTGCCATAGAGGATTTCTTATTCAGACCATTCTTCTACGGTCTAGTTTCTGTCGTTTTCTCTGCAAATTTAAATAAATAAACTTTGAACTGTGCAGTTACAGTAAGTTTTGCATTTTTAAGAATGCTAAATGAGAAAAGCTGTATTAAGCCTTACAGATACATTGTACAGTGGTTACTGAACAGTTTAAATTTACTGTGTGACTTAGCAATAGATACATCATAGTACACAGGGGACACTTTAAGGAGTCATTATTATTGCAGTTTATTGGTATAGAGTTTCTATTGTTGTTGTTTCCTAGTGTAATGTACTGCACAATAGAGTAATTGCTTTCTAAAGAAAAATAAATCTCTCTCCCCAGTGAGGGTGAAAAAATATGGTGTTTAAAATTAACAGGCAGTGATGCATTTTTTTTCTCTAGGTTTACTTAGCTAATTTACTTTTATCTCCTCTTTTACTTGAAGAAATCTTTTGCATTAACTTTGCTACTTGGACAGGGTCAAGTCATAAACTCAGGTAGATTTATTATTTCCTTCTCTAATTCTTCTATCTGGTTTTTGCTATGGAGAAGAGCAAATTACAATACTTTGAAGAGGCACAAGTGCATAAAATGGTACTCTAATCATATAATGAAATAAATACGGTGCATTATAAAAAACATTTAGGCATTTCAGTTGTAAACGCTGGTTTAACCAGTGGAGTGTTCGTATCCAATGCCTGTCTAAGTGGCTACAGAATGCTTTAGAAATGCTGGTTTCTGATAAACTACAGCATACACAGGAAACTGATGAGTTACATCATACTGTGCTGATTTTAACTTTCAGATTGAAAATAACACACACTAACTGGATCAATTAGAAACCAAATATTGGAGTTATTCATAGCAGATCCCTCTTAATTGCTTTGCTAGGACATGCTTAGGGAGTAGTTAGTGGCTAAAATTATTTTTGACTAAATGTGCATCCTTATTTGAAGAT
Organism: Phasianus colchicus; assembly: GCF_987193195.1. Taxonomy (NCBI): domain Eukaryota; kingdom Metazoa; phylum Chordata; class Aves; order Galliformes; family Phasianidae; genus Phasianus; species Phasianus colchicus. Next base: position 42,085,329 of record NC_143436.1, read on the forward strand.
TAAAAAACCTAACACAGCATATCATAACATAACATAGTAAAAATCTCTAACAATGTGATATCTAATCTAAATGTATTATCCATGCAATTTGACAAAAACTAGATTGTCAATAGTAAGATGGATGATATACCAATTAATTTGAATTCTGCTCAGTAGTATAGTAAACTGTCTAAGTTTGTGATGGGTGCTACATACCGTAAATTTAATCAGTGTTACTTACATAATGGACTTCCACGACCATATACCAGTTGGAAATCGAGCTAAGAAGGAAATGACATTTTTATTTGGCAAGAAGGTACTTTCTAGAAAATGACACAGCAAGCTATGAAGGAGTTCATATCATTGATTTCTAAACAGGCCACTTAAGGTTACCTGCAGTTTATATGTAATCTGAGGACTGAATATTTGGCAACTATGTTTTGAATGAATAAAATAATTAAATGGAGGAACAGGGATGGGAAGAACAGCCATTTAAAACTGGCTTAACTAGTGAAATAACAGAAAAGATAGATCAAATTTTGAACAAGGTTATGGACCAATCTTGATTGCTCTTCCTGTCACATTCACCTTATAGTCCATATTTGGTGCATTCTTTGGCTCATGAAAGATGGACTTGAACAATATTTTCCTAGCAATTATTCCATCATATGTAGCACACGTGAAACAGTGAGCCACCTCTGCTGGTGCAGATTTGCACAAGTGTGGTATGCAAGCAATAAACAAATAGTGTTTCACTACAAAAATTATGTACTTTCAAAGAAGGGAAAATACATTTTTTAAATTACCCACTACTACAGTGGAAATAATTTCATCAAATATGCAAGAATTGATTATGCAGTCCCATAAACTGCACTGATCATTTAGTCATGGGTGGTTAAAAACTAAGGTGAAGAAGCAGACAAGAGACTGGCTCATCATGAATTTCAAAAAGGGTGTGAAATTCTTTTTCATGTTACAGGATATTTGAATTATCTCAGTTTTCCTTTAAAATGCAACCTAAAGCTCTCTTTGTTTGGTGACCAGCTGAACTAAAAGAATGGCCTTCATCTGGACGATATGTTGTGATTTCACTGTGATTTTGTAGATGCTACTCTGCTCCTCTACTGAACATTTCAACTGCAGGCTCTCTACCCTCTCCTGTAACTCTAACTACCAGTTTTAAGAAAAGGGACAGAAGCAGGAGACAACTTTTGACCGTTACATAGATCTCTGACAACTCTAACTTAGACTTCAAGGGAAATGCATTATTTCAGTTAAGAGCCTTGCCACCTATAATGCAATCTATTGTGTAGAAAAAAAGAATTGTTTGGTTGATCTAGTACAATTTATGATCTAGTAAGACTTGACTTAAAGAAAAGAAATAATTGAGGAACTGTATTTACTCTGATCATTTAATTTGGAGGAGATGAAATTAAGTACCTGTATAATTGGTTCCATCAGTGATCAGCATTTGACCAGAAAATTCCTTTGTAGCGTATATTATCCAGTCTTTTTTTTCCCCTCCCACTCAAGAACCTTAATAGTTCTCAGAGGTTTAGGTAGCAATTTGATACCTTTTCCAATCTTAATCACTCTTCTAAAAATTGCAAGGTTCTCCATCAATCACAAGTAGTTCTTCATTTAAAAACAAAATCATTAATTACCTTATATTCTATAATTTATAAATACTTAAGATCTTCAATATGGTCCCCCAAAAAATCTTTCTCTCCAATTTGGAAAGGTATAGATTTGATGAGTGTGTTGTTTGATGGACAAGGAACTGGTTGCAAGATCGTACCCAGAGAGTGCTGCTCAGTGTCTCAGTGTCCAGATGGAGGTCAGTGACAATTTATATCCCTCAGGGATCACTACTGGGAGTAATAATCTTTAATATTTTCATCAGTGACCTTGACAATGAGATCTATTGCACACTCAGCAAGTTTGCTGATGACAACAAGCTGTGTGGTGCAGTTTACACACGCGAGGGATGGGATGACATTCAGAAAGACCAGGCTTGAGCAGTGGGCCCAGGTGAACCTCAGGAGGTTCAACAAATCCAAAAGCAAGGTCTACACCCAGGCTGTGGCAACCCCCACTATAAGTGCAAACTGGGAGATGAAGGATAGAGCACAGCCCTGCCAAAAAGTCTTGCAGCTACTTGTGTATGGCAAGCTGCATATGAGCCAATAATGTGCCCTCACAGCCCTGAAAGCCAATCATACCCTGTGCTGCATCAAAAGCATGGCCAGCAGGTTGAGAGAGGCAGTTCTGCCCCTCTACTCTGCACTGGTGAGAGCTAACCTGGACCACTGTGTCCAGATGTAGTACAGTACAGAACATGGACCTGCCAGAACGCATACAGAGGAGGACCTCAAAAATAATCCAAGCAATGAAATACCTCCCCTTCAAGAACAGGCTGAAAGAGCTTGGGCTATTCGGCCTAGAAAAGAGTGGGCTTCAGAGAGACCTGAGATCAGCCTTTCAGTATCTAAAGGGGGAATGGGGGGCTATAAGAAAAAGAGGGACTCTTTAGCAGGGCCTGTTGTGATAGGTCAAGGGAAAATAGTTTCAAACAAGAAAAGCTAAGATTTAGGTTGGATGTAAGGAAAAAGTTTTTTTTTTTTTTTTCTTTTACAGTAATGACAGTGAGACACTGGAACAGGTTGCCCAGAGAAGTGGTGGATATTCCATCCATGCAGACATTCATACCCAGGCTGGATGGGGATCTGAGCAATCTGATCTAGCTGTAGACATCCTATTCAGTACAGGGGAGTTAGAAAAGAATAATGGAGCCTTCTGACCAAACAATTCAATGATTCTATGATTTGCTAATAAAACTCCTCACTGAATAAAGTGCAGTGGAAATTTATCAAAAGAAGAAGAAAATATAGACCAAAAATTAAACCTTATTGATGAATTACAGATGACAAGGAATTAGACAAATTGGAGCCTATGCATATTGAGCAAAGAAAGAAACAAAAGCCTGATTAATTTCAGACAATTATTCAATTATTGAGCATTTTGTACTCAATCTACTACAAGAGCTTATTTTAGGTGTGAATTTCACATAATTACACTAGATGTTATACAGAAAGAACATTTATTCGTGAAAAAGAACTCTAAAGAACAGGCAAAATCATCACAAAGAACGAGTCAAGGCAAAAAATGTTCATCTACTTCCTGTACTTACACTTTCTGTACGCTTCCAGTATTTAATGCTATGCACTGTAATACTTACCCATCCAACTTTCAAGAAAACAGGAAGAAAACAGGATCCTGCACAGTTCCAAATAAGGTGGCATAGTAAAAAAGGACTACTGTTGGGTTTTTTTGCTTGTTTATTTTGTTTTTTAAATAACTGACATACTTTATAACTTAGTATGCATTTGAAATAATGCTAGGTTTCACAAGTTATATGTTATATAAAAACCTTTTTCAGTTTCTTTTTACTTCCATGTTTTTTGTTTGGTTGGTTGTTTCTTTGTGTGTGTGGTTTGTTTTTGTGTGTGTGTGTGTGTGTGTGTGTGTGTTTGTTTGTTTTTTGTGTTTGTTTTTTTTTTTTTTAACCAGCTCATTTCAAATGATTATACCTGAAATATGACATAGGTAGAATCATTTATTTGAATGACATTTAGTCATTTACTTGAGCAGCTGATGAAAGCCAGCTAAGAACATGGACATTATTCCAATAGAAACTAGCCCCATTCCTCCACAGATAACCTAATAATTGAGAAAACTAATTTGCAGTTGGATCAATTTGCAGTTCCAGCTAATTTTGTATGTATATATTGCCAATGTTAACACTGAAAAAAAAATAATAAGTAGGAGGCAGATGATAGTAGGCAAGAGAAAAGCTTAGATCACAGTTTTTAGAAACAAATCAGGGCTAAAACTGAATTAAAGTGACCAATGCATTGATTTGCAGTCTGTCATTGAGGGGAGACATGACTTACAGCACTAGTTCAGACCGAATCATAAGCAATTTTTTCACAGAAGAGAAAAAAGAAAAATCAATGGAGAGAAGAAACAGATAATGAAAGAACAAACAGACAATGAATACTGCAGAAGTGCTCATGTCTTTGAGTACTTAAAATCAAACTGAACAAAGCATGATAAAGTGTGCTTAGGAAATAATTCCTCATTAGTGATGAGGTGACCTAAATGAAAAAACTTCATAGTACTCTTTCATATATGGTTTAAATTGCCCTAAAAGTATGCCTTGCATATATCAAGCAGATGTAAAGAAACACTGATTCTTGAAAGCTTATTATGCAGAATTTGAGTCTCTTAATTTACAGTTTATATAAACAGACTTCTTATTTTACAGTTTAAGTAAAAAGTCAAAATTGAAGCAGGTCCAAAGAAGGGCAAAAAGGTTTGTGAAACGTGTGGAGAATATGCCCTATGAGGAGAGATTGAAGGAACTGGAGTTGTTTAGTCTGGGGAGAAGAGATGTTACTGCTCTCTTCCAATACCTGAAAGGTGATTAAAGAAAGAGCAGAATTGGTCTCTTCTCACTGGTGACAGGAGACAGGATGAGGGGACATGGCCTCAAGTTGTGCCAGGGTAAGTTTAGGTTGGATATTAGGAAACACTTGTTTACAGAAGGGGTTGTTAAGCCCTGGAATGAGCTCCCCAGGGAGGTGGTTCAGTCACCATTCACCATCCCTGAAGGTGTTTAAAAACCGTTCTGGATATGGTGCCCAGGGACATGATTTAGTGGAGGGTTGTTAGAGTTAGGTTGTGTTGGACTTCATGATCTTGAAGGTCTTTTCCAACCTGAGAAATTCTATGATTCTGTGATTCTATGATAATATGCTTTGTGTTATGCTGTAACACAGCTTGAAAAGAGGGAGAGAAAGAGGGAATTTAGGAATTTTGGAAAAACACTGGTGCCCAGTACTGTTCTATGACTTCTAAAGTCAGTGCAGCAACTGAAAAATTCCTACCTCTAGCAAAATACATATGGCTTGGTACACATCATAGAATTACAGAATGACCCGGGTTGGAAGGGACCTCAAGGATCATGAATCTCCAACCCCTCTGCCACATGCAGGGCCACCAACCTCCCCATTTAATACTAGACCAGGCTGCCCAGGGCCCCATCTAACCTGGCCTTGAACATCTCCAGGGACGGGGCATCCACAACCTCTCTGGGCAGCCTGTTCCAGCACCTCACCACTCTCATAGTAAAGAATTTCCCCCTGACATCCAACCTAAATCTTCCCTCCCTCAACTTAAAACCATTTCCCCTTGTCCTGCTATTATCTACCCTTTCAAAGAGTTGAAATACATGCTACAGAAAATAAGCAGAAGAGAATAACTCTCAAGATTACCCGAATTCACCATGGCATACACAGTTACAAAAATAGATAACGTGACTATCTGCTCTGATTTTACAGTTTATTTCCCTTTGAAATTCTTGCTCTTTTGCTGTGGAAAAACATTACTGAAATGCCTAAGAAAAACAAGTGACACTTCTGACTTTTTTGTTGTTGTTGCTGCTTTTCAAAAATATATATATATTTTTTCACACTTCATTTCCTCCTAAATTCTGAATGCCGTCAAGTCATGTGCAGTGTTAACCTAAGAGGTCACTACCTGAAGAAACAAGTAGGTGAAGTGTGGTTCAAAGAGTAGAGAGTACAGAGATGTAAACAGGTCTTAAGGATTCTTGGAGACAACTCTCTGTGTGACAAAAGAATATGGAAGACAGAAAAGTAAGGACGTTTTACTATTCTGGGGTGCTTCAGAAGATCCAGAAGTCTCTTTTTATTTGCATATGTCTCCAGAACCACTTCTGAGATGAAACTGTTTAATTCTCAGCATGTCATAAACCATGACCATTATCTATTTTATTTCTGAATTGTCCCTTTATCCACTCGTAATCATACTGATGTCACTCGAATTGCTTAATGGGAATGAGACAGTCAGAAGGTTGAAATGATTTCCTTCACTTTCCAGAGAGATTGTTTTCTTTACTCACACTGTGTGAATGCTTACACATGACTAGAATAGTACCACCATTCAACAATTATCTTTACTGTGTGCAAATCCCTCTGAAATCAGAAAAATTACTCCAGTAGGCATATGCTTGCTGATGTCAATGAAGACTGGCAAAAAGAGGCACAAAATATAAACTAGTGAAAGAGGGAATTATTATTGTCTTATTTTCCCCATTAGGTTAAGAAAAGACTAGTGTTCTGAGAAGGAAGTAATTTAAAAGTCATATTTTTATTTTACTTCATTTGGCTTTTCATCTTACCTCTCCTTATTCTTCTGAAGTGGAAGCTTTCTTAGGTGTATAATTTTAGAAAGTACCTTAAAATAGTTTTATAACTTTCTTTTTTTTCTTTTCCTTATAAATAGAGCTATATAGGATACTGAGTTACTTTGCACAATGCACTTGTGTGCCACTGAAAGAGACTTTATATGAGATAAACCAATTTATATGTATGTAGCTCTGAAAAGTGACTTTTCTGGAAATCCAAATGCTTTCTATGTCTGACATTTTTGTTGTATGAATTTCAGTTGTACTAGATTACCAATGAAAATGCATATTTTAATAGTTCTAGTCAGATCACAACAAATTCTTCTTGCTCTAATATCTGTTCAATGTCCTGGAACTTTGTGAAAGTAAGAGAAAATGTAGGCTCAACTGTGTCAGGATATTACTGATTTATCTGCTTCCAACTCACATTGTACTGATGCCATTTTCCCAGGAACAGTTGTTGGACAAGTGCTGCTGCATATTATATAATTACTTTTTCATCTTGCAATACTTCTGCTTCCAGGACTGAAGTGATGAGGTGAAAGATGTCATGTTCCAGTAGCTTCACGTATCCATTTGTGAGAAAACTGTTAAGTTATTTTACAACAACTTAAATCCATAAACAGGTCTTGCACTGAAACCTTATAATAAGGGTCTACATTTAACAGGAAAAAATGTGATATTTTATGGATAAACCAAATAAATGTTCAATTGCAGAAGATTTAAAATTGTTAGTTTATTTATTTATTTATTTATTTATTTAAATGCCTGTTATATGGCTTCCCACATTTGAAAGTCTAAAATAGTACTTTATTATACTAAGGAATTTCATTTTCAATTTCTTGGACACATGCATACAATTTTGCTCTGCAGCTAGCAACATTATACTCTTTACTCATTAAATCAGATCTCATCTGGAAAATACACTCTTGAAATTATAGCTAAGTACTTTGTGCTTTCTGTTTCTGGTTGCTGTGATTTAATCCAGCAGGCAACTGTTTTCTCACTCCCCCACAGTGGGGCAGGAAGAGAATGAAAAAAATGTATACATTTGAGAATTTGTGTATCAAGATAAGGGTAGTTTAATAGGAAAGGAAAGGAAAAAAATAAAAATAAAAATAAACAAACCAAAAACAAGAATAAATAATATATTTTTTTAAAGCAATACCTGATGCACAAACTGATGCTCACTACCCACTGACTAAGGGGTAGTCAGGTACAGGCCCAGCCAGTTCCTGAGCAATTGCAATCCACCACTTCTCCTTTTCCTCAGTATTATTGCTAGGCATGACCCCATAGTGTATAGAATATCTCTTTGCCTTGTTTGGGTCAGCTGCCCTGTCTGTGTTCAATCCCAGCTCCTTGTGCATTCCCAGCTCCTTGATGTTAAAAGCTGAAAAGATTGTGATTTAGTGTAAGCAACACTCTGCAACAACTGAAACATTGGTGTCATCCACATTATTTGCAGACTAAATCCACAACACAGAATCATACCAGCTACTAGGAAGAAAATTAATTCCAGTTGAAACCAGGACACTTGTAGTCTAAGAATTCATTCTTTTCATTTACATATGACTTGACAAGCAACAAAATATAGGTTAATTCTTGGGCTGATAGAATATGTAAAGGAAAAGCAACCGAGGACAGAAAGAGAGCGATATAAAGGCTTTGACATTTGGCTTATGCTTCTCAACTGCATTCCTACATTTACATTCTTCTGCTGCTCCAAAAAAGCTTCCTTTGTCCTCCTTTTCTTCAATTTTTATCTTAAATGCTTTGAGAAGGTTTACATAGAACATTACATCTGTAAGATTCAGGTGCTTGGTTGTGACATACGTTTTTTCTAGTAACATCTGGAGACTTGGCTGGCTTTGCTGTGGAAAGGAACTGGCTCTAATACTGTTTGTATTGGCATCCAAGGAATTGCTTGGCAAAAGCCCCTAAGGATCTGTCTGCTATGGGGCTGGCAGGGATACACTGCCCAACTGGAGACTGTATTCCTTTGATAGGCCAGTCAGTGTCAAAAAGTTGTTCAAGTTTATATAACTAAGAATAAAATCTTGTTCAAATTTCTCATGATTTCCTCCACATGTAAAGCCTCATTATTGGACAGAGGGACTTGTCCAAATTTATTGGAGTTGAGATATAAGAAACTTCTAAGGACCCACTAGTTCAGCTAACTCTTTCACAATCCATATATGCCACAGAGAATTACTTTTTGCTTTATTCCAATGTTTTATTTTAAAATATGTCTATTGTGAGATAACCATTTTACAATAAAATTGAAAAGATTAATGACTTCAGCCTGAAAAACTAAAAAATATCGCCACAAAGACCTTGAATATTTAAAGGCTATAAACTGAGGAGCAAAGATTGGCAAGCTCTTTCAAGCACACGTCCTGTGGCATACTGGATACAGAGTTGTGATGGGAAATATTTCCGTTCACCTAGATATTCCAAAATATACAAGAGAAGCTCATGAAACCTCTGGCAGAAAGGCAAAGGACCTACTCAATTAAGATGAATAATATTGACTTTATGGATATAATAAAAGAGGAAAATGATTTATTTTTCTTCAATTGATAATAAATTTTTGAATTTTATTTTTTGTTGTGTTCCTTTTTTGAGTTACAGACATTCAATAACAAATGAAACCAAGCAAATAACAGTATTTATTTTCAGAGTGATGTTCTTCTACATAGAGAAAATGTCTGGCAAAGCAGTTATGTGGATATTATTAATGAGCTTACTTATGCTGTCTCTCTCCCTCCAAGCATACTTAATATTTCTGAGTCTTGAAGTTTCTTCTTCTACCTGGGAAGAAGGACATGCTGTGTGTCACTCTAATTCCAGCACAGAGCAACTTGATTACCATTAGTTCTAAATCACTGGTTTGAAAATTTTGTCCTTCACAAATACTTTATGAGAGCAGAGAATAGTAGGCAAAAATTATCATACCACTCTACCAACATCCTGATTTTACACAACATACAGGACAACTACTGAGCCTTGTGTCATGCTACCAAATACATAGACATACATAGATATCTTGCTGTGCATGTGGGAAGACTAGTCAAAATATTTTCTTTACTGGGAAGTATCTGTTTGTTTGTTGTCTTTTGTTTGTTTGTTTTTGTTTTTGTGGGAAATGCCATATGAATTCTGTTGAGATGAGGAGAGACAACAGAAATTACAAAAAAAAAAAAAAATCATTTTCTAAACCTTATTCTGATACTTTGTTAATTTGTAAAGCTCCATACAGATCAGACTAGTTTGAGACTTTGTCCATTTGAGGAACAATAGCCTGCACAAGTTCACCAATCAGATTTATAAAAAATTGTAAGATTTTTTCAGTAGTAATTAATCTAGGAACAAGTGGAAATCGTGCTTACAATAAACTTGAAATAAAGGTTAGTATTAATTAAGGTACTCTTTTGGCATTTGACATTTGTTGACCTTGGATAGTTTCTCATTCAGTTTGCACATCCACAGTCACTCTCTGTTTTACAGTTCTGTGAATAAAAATTACAGAAAAAAAAGAGCTTTAATTTCAGACATCTGAATATTCATTATTTCTTCAACTCTTTCTGATTTTATTTAGGACTTCTCAGTTGAGGTGAAGAGAAAAAAATTCCTGTTTGAGTAGACAAAAATGATAGCCAGAAAACTATTACATTTTTGTCATGTTACTTAAAACTATGTTTGAAAACATTAAAACCAGGAAATGAGAACAAACAGAAAGGCTTTTCTTTCATCTATTCATGCGCTTGAAAAAGAAAGTTAGAGCCATGCATCCATATCTGGGGACCCCAGCACAAGAAAGATGCGGAGCTGTTGGAGAAGGTCCAGTGGAGGGCCACAGTGATGATCAGAAGGCTGGAACACCTCTCCCATGAGAAAGACTGAGGGAACTGGACTTGTTCAGCCTGGAGAAGAGAAGGCTCTTTGTATCCTTCCAGTACTTAAAAGCAGCTTATAAACAGGAAGGAGACTGACTTTTTAAACAGTCTGATATTGAAGGACAAGAGGGAATAGTTTTAACTTAAAAGAGAGGAGATTTAAATTAGATGTTAGGAGGATATCTGTATGCAGAGAGTGGTGAGGCACTGGAACGAGCTGTCCAGAGAAGTTGTGGATGCCACATCCCTGGAGTTGTTTAAGACCAGCTTGGATGAGGCCCTGGACAGCCTGATCTGGTGAGTAGCAGCCTTGCCCATGACAGGAAAATTGAAATCAGATTTCGTTAATGTCCCTTCCAACTCACACCATTCTATGATTCTTTGATTCTATGAAAATATAAGTAATCTTTTAAAGATAAAAATTATGTTGCACAGAAACAACTCAGACTTATCCTGGTTAGTGAGGTGCAGTGCCATATGTAGGCAGTTATATTGCTTCCAATGTACATAACACAGAAAGATCCCAACGGACATTGAAGTCCCAGATTTTGCTCACTGAGGCAAAATGATCCAACATGCAATTTGCCGAAGTGCCGCAGTGCCAAAGGACAGCTCCCAGGAAAACAGTCTTTGATGCTGGATCCCTTATGCCTGTTAGGGTGCAAATAGTACTGTTGAACTTTCCAAAGAAGGTTCTGCTGCAGCTTTAGATGTCAGCTGAGGCTCAGTGCTGGCAAGGCCACAGTCTTTAATGATTCACTTCATCCAATTATGGGCAAAGTGGAGTAGAGAACCAACTGACTGCAGTAGCCAAACTAAGTCTGGCATGGCAATTGCTGATATAAAATTAACAAACTTTTCAAACAAAGACTGGTTATTTGCAGATACAGAAGACAAGAGCTCTCTCTATTTCTTTTTCTGATGGCCATATAAAATTACTGATTGTTAATATGCTCTGGCTTACATTTACTGGCCAGTTCTTCTGGGTGTTATTTAACTGACTGAAATTTAGTATGGACAAAAATGAGTGAGAAGTTCAGCTGAATAGCTCAGCATCTTAGATAATGGAATTCCAGTGCCAGGCAATATTACTCCCTACTGATTAATTTACTGCTATAGATTTTAGAGATTTTCTAGACTTATCCACAGTTCAGCTTAATATTATTTAGGTTAATGGAAAGTTGATTGCCACTTCCACTAGGCCAATAACTACCGCTTCCATATATTTTATTTAATTGTATTATTTGTACTTTATAGCTTTTAGAAGATGTTTACCTTAGGCCAAATATGCATTGCAGAATTTTGTCAGGGTAACTGAACTATGAAAAGAAGATTGGAAGGAAGGAAAAAAAAAGTCAAGGATCATCTCCACAATTCTTGTTGCTATGACGGAAAGTGCCTTTTCTGCTGAAGCAACAAAGACATAACCAGTAGTAATATTAAAATACTTTTATTACTTTATTTTTCCAATAGGGTTTACAGACATATTTTAAAACAGAATTAATCAGCTTTAATAAGATGAAAAGTTGCACGTGTCTTTTTCATTCTTCCACTATAAAGTGGATGAAAAAATGTAGTGAAACCCATCTGATGTAATCATTCAATACCTAGAATTTCACTGTTTACTATTTTACTGTATACATATAATTTCTGTTATGATAATTGAATATGATAGTAATGGAGAAAGTGTGTGAGTTATTCATAGCCCTGGTGCTCCATTATCTAGCTTCCAGTAATCAAAGAGAAAAAAAAAAAAAAAAAAAAAAGTTTTTCTTATCTGATTTGACAGGACTCAGAAAAGGACATATATTCTGTGCTCAGCATTCAGGCTATCAGGAACACATAGCTGCTACAGTATTCCAAAAAGATTTTGTGCAATCCTTTGTGTATTCTCTTTTAATTCACATGATATTTTAATATAAAACAATTTCTTGGGCAATTAGAAGTGTTTAAAATGTACAGTAACCTTTAAAATATGTTTGAAATGGGTATTTGAGATATGTTTGAGATCATACTCAAAGTAAATGTGTCCAACCCCATAAAAGTCTACATGTCATTACAGACTTTTCCCTTCATTGTTCAACAGTTAATAGGTTTAAATAACAGAAACTTGTATGAGGTTTAAAGAAATATTCGTGCAAATTAAGCATGGATTCTCTAAAATAATGTATTATTAAGACCAGTAACCAAAATAGCAAGCTGTTTATTTTGCTAGGAGTCATATTTTTGGCTTGCCTTCATTTCTGCATTCATAGTAGGTTTTAAACATGGCAGTGGTGTACACTTAATAAATACCTTAAGAAAAACAGATTACTACATATTTATTGATTTTCAATGTATAAGCTGTGTGAGTACTTTCTGAACTTCAGCCAATGCATCTATCTAGCTGGATTTCAGTAAGTATACTTTTTAATGTTGGTTGTGGTTTTATTTTTTATTTTTGTTGTTTTTTTGTATGTGTGTACATGTGTGTGTGCATGTGGCTTTTATGTTTTATTGGTGGTCCCCCCCCACCTTTTAACAGGAGTTTTAAATGAAGAATCCAATTGTAAAAGCTGCCCCATGAACCAATTATGCAGATGACTACCAAACGTTCCCTGGATGCTATACAGTGAACTATAGTGTTGTATCTACATAGTATTTCTAATTCCAACAGTTATGACATAGACTGTGGTAAAAAAAAACCAAGCAAACAAACAAACAACAACAACAACAAAAACCTCTCTGGATCCCGGTGAATGTAATTAACAAAATTATAGGTACACTTACTACGTATGTAGATGCCTATATGGACCTTGCTTTTATGGAATGTGCATGTGTACAAGGTACTCACTGAAAATCAAAACAAAAATAGTGCAAAAATGCCTGGAAAAAAAAAAAAAAGGCAGAAGTACTTAACCGTCCAGTGTAGAATGCACGAGAAATATACTAATTCCTTTGACAAATGAATTTGTGAATTTGTAACGAAGCACCAGAAACGTTTGCTGCAATCAAAGTAATTGTTTCTTCTACATTCTGAACTGTGATTTTTGAAATTCTCCAAAGTAGTCAAGTAGATCAAGTGGATAAGATTAAATAATGCTAAAGTATTAAGAGTTAAAGGTTCAATTTCAGAGAAGACTTGTGACTTGTGGAAGATACGGGTCATAGATTCAAATGTTTTAGAATCTAAAAAATAAACTACAGTCTTATTCAAGGATTTATTATATGCCATTTTATGATCTAAGGTGTGCAATACATCAGATAAACCTGCAGGCTTAGGTACAAACATTCTTTTTTCTTTAATAAAAATTTAAAACTATTTTCATATATATGAGAACTCAGGTTCTGGTGATTCTGAGTCCTTGAAGAAAAGCATACCGTCTGTGAGAGTTTAATATACAAATGAGATTATAAAATGAAATTGGAAGCTCAAATGTTATTCTTTAAATCTGAATTAATATTGAAAGCAAAGATAACATTTTCTTAGAAAGTTTTCTAATTATAAAGAATACTTTTAAAATAGGTTGTCTAAAAAGTGAAATAAATATGTTAATTTTCAGAAATGCCAGTATTGACAGCTTCAACTGGCTGGATTTCTCCCTCTAAACTTTCTCATTATAGTAATCTCCTAGCTTTTATATTCCTTCTATAATTTCATTGAATTATAGAATCATAGAGTTGCTTGGGTTGGAAGGGATCTAAATAACCTCGTCCCAACACTACTGCCATGGGCAGAGTTGCTGACCACTAGATCAAGCACTAGATCAGTTTACCTAGGGCCCCGCCACTCTGGCCTTGAGTACCTTCAGGGACGCAGGATCCACAGACTCTCTGGGGAACCTGTTTCAGCATCTCACCACCTTCTCAGTGAAAATCTTCCATCTGTCAATTTTTTAATCTGTTTAAGATCATTCCTCCTTGTCCTTTCACCATCAGACCAAAAGAAAAGTTAATTTCTCTCCTATTCATAGGCTTCCTTTAAATATTAGAAGGCCATAATGAGGTCTCCCCAGAGTCTTCTCTTCTCCAGATTGATTAAGTCCAGCTCCTTCAGCCTGTCTTTGTAGAAGTGCTCTAACCCTCTGATCATCTTTACGGCCCTCCTCTGGACCCTCTCCATCAGCTCCACATCTTTCCTGCGTTGGTGGCCCCAGACTCAGATGCAATACTCCAGACAGGGATTTACAAGGCCAGGTTAAATGGAACAATCATGACTTCTTATCTATGGACATGAAGGAACTTCCTTCTCAAAGATTTGCAATGTGAAACAAAACTATTTGCTAGTATATTTTAATGAAGTTAGTCAGACTTTAAGCTTTACAAGAAATCTATTTTCCTCAGAATTAAATAAATGATGCATTTTTAGAGTCATTGCTTCCTTAATAAGAACATTTGTATAGATGTATTATCATGTCTTCGAATGTTAATATTTATTTTTTATTTTCTCAGGTCCAGATAATTCTCCATAAACTATTCATCTCTTAGAGATCAGGCACAAATAAATGTCTCACATTCCTTAATAGACTGGATAGCTCTGATTCTTGCATATTATCCTGTATTTCTAAATGATACCTTCATCCCATTTGTTGCTGTTTTTGTTATTTTTGTTTTATTTAATTTTTTCAGCTGGCAGAATTCCTTAACTTTAGGCATAAAGTGATTATGCTAACACTAACAGTGATTCTTTCTGTTTATACCTCTTATTTTAACCCTTCATCAGTATTCACAATGACTGTTCTATACTAACTGTGTGCATATATAAATAAAGGTTACGTATTAAACTACTATATAGAGATTTGAATGATTTTTGTGGTGGACATCTTGCTCACTGTAAGAGGCAGCTCTTACAAGTTCTGCTTGAGATGATCTTAATAAAACAATCTTTTTTCATTAGCTTTTGCTGCAACAAATGATGAAGAAATTAGCAACAGTCTCTTTGCAGTAAAATGGGGAGAGAGTTTGACAAATTGCTGTGTAACAAATCACCTGCAGCAGATGCTGAAATAACTTATCAACTGCAGGACAAGCTGGGAGAGATTTCACCATATGGATAGAAACTTTCAATTCATCCCAAATATGAAATTTCCATGGGCTCATACAATAAGTTCATATGTATAGAAATTGGCAGTACTGGTTCTATTTCTAAAATATATTAAGGCCAAAAGAAGATTTTGCATGCTGATTCTGTAGGCAAATAGGATGGCAGTTTTAACTACTTGTTAATAAGAAATAAATCTGAGTTCAGACTTAACTTGGACTGGGGAGAGAGGGAGATTTCTCTGATAGTGGATTTTTTATGTAATTAAGATCCAGTTTGGAAATGAATGACCTCTTCACAGCTGTTTAATATGGAAAAAAACCTGCTGTTTCTGAACTACAAGCTAGAGTTAAGATAAATAAATTAAACAAAGTACTACTTAGTGAATGGAATGGTCATTTCTTAACAGGCTTGCTGTATGAGAACATGTTTTTTGCTGGACTAAGGAGATTGCACTTGTATAATTTAATAACATAATCAAGGATAAAAGTTAAGATATTGCTAAGACATGAGCATTTATGTTATAAATAAACAGAAATGATTGCGCTCCCTTTATTACACATCTGTACCTTTTCTAATTGTACTATTGTACTCTGGAGTTTTTCATTTTTCTTAAGTTATTAGATATTGACAGAAGCAGCATGGTAAGAATGGCAAAAACAGAATAGGAGAAAGGAAGAGAAATGCAATACATATATACATAGTTGTTTTACGCTATGTTGCTAAGTAGCTAATTTAAATCACCATTTTATGCATCCTGAAATCAGCTTTCATCATTGTATTAAATATTCTTATAAAATATACATTCAGACATTGCATAAATTATCCTTAAGAGAGTGCATCTATACACACATGAAAATCAAGGTGTCCTGTGTGCTTTATTTATATACTAGTTAACCTTAATCAGTGCTGGTATCAGTATCACAGTAATTAATATCAAACTGTGCTTCAGCACTGAAGAAATACTAGGTATGCTACCTTCTCTGAGAAAGCAGTTTTGAAATTTAATTCTAAGATGGATAAAGAAATGGACAAACAGTATTCAGTTCTTCCTTTGGATTAGAAAACTTGACCTTGCGATTTGAATCTCAAGAAAAGTTAGAGATTATTTACCATGAATGTCTCATGCTGTGCAAAGTTTTTGCTCTCTTATCAGATGTCTAGTTCATTAGTTAGGTGTTAGTATGAGTTCTATACATAAAGATTAATTTATTTATGTTAGTGCCAATGGACTTGGCATTAAATTGGAGTGCAGTCAGCAATCTGTATTCTGCATCTTCAGTCTGCACCACTTGTTTGAAGCTGCTGCAGGTATCCTAAGACAGTGTTAAAGAGATTTTCAGTCAGAAAAGTGTATGTAAGAATATTATTTCCCTTTTTTTTTTTTTTTTTTTTTTTCCTAAGTATTCTTCCACTGCTATTTTCTTTCTATGTGTTATGGATGATCTATAAAGATGAAATACATATTCAGTAGGGAAAGACAGCACTGTGTCAGTGAATTGTATACAATCATTACTGCCATGATTTTTATTTATTTTAAGGAAGTCTATGCTATTCTTCAAAGAAAATATAACCCTGTTTGCAAATCAGAATAGGCAATAATTATTATGACATGAAATAAAAATGTCTGAATAATCTTCCTTATTTCTCAGACATTTGATCGGTATGACCTCTTACAGATTTTCCTAACCACAGCAGGCACTTTACTATTTCTCCTGGTCTCCTAGTTTTACTGATCATGAGGTGATTAATTCAAGCTGTGAATATAGGGCAGTAGGACTTTCACAACTAGAGCTTCTATCCTCTGCTCTTAAGACTCGCTGTCTTTTGATCAGTCCTCATTAGAGAAAGTGTCACTTCCCCCAGCTTCTTTAAAATCTTTTCCCTCTTCATACATAAATTCTAATTCTTAAATAGTTTTTCTTGTTAAAAAAAAAAAAAAAAAACTAGCAAAAAAAAAAAAAAAAAAGATTACAAAACATACCTCCAGTTACATGGAAAATTTTCAATATTTCTTGTAGTTTAGGAATTCTTAGTTATGCTCTTTAATTCATGTCAGTAATACAACATTTTCTTGTAAATGATAATTTATCAGAAGCACTCAAGGCATACTTGAGACTTTGAATAAATAATACATACAAATAACTATACCACTAAGAAGAAATAATGTTCAGTCATGGGAGAAATTAAAATTTAAGTATATTTCTCCATTTTATTTTTAATTACCATCACTAGAGAAGACAAATCTGATAAAAATCTGAACAGTTTCTGGAGCGTTTAGAATACTGTACAGCCTACATTATGCCCAATTTTGCTGTTAGACTTTGAACAACTTCTAAATTCAGAGTATTTTGGAGAATGTTGCCTCTTTCTTGGTTCTTGAGGGGAAGCATTTAGAAGAGACAATAACCTACTTACCATTTCTCATTAAAAGACAAAGGCAGACTGAAAAATGTTTTACTTATGGATCCCTACAATAATGCTGATGGACCAATGTAAACCCAGTGTCTTAAATTTGGTGAAAAAGCTGCTGATACACTGGAGGAGAATTTGTGGGAAGCATCCTTTCGTGACCTGACTCCGGGCTACACTGGATAACATACAGAAGTTGAAAGACTTCAGGTCTTCTTGGTGTAAATTAAGGTGAAAGAATACCAAACAATCAGTTAACAATTTTATTCAAACAATTTGCTGGGAGAACATGATTATTGGTGCTATATAAGAAATGCCTTATTAGTGATAAGCTATGATTATATTGTGTTCATTTTTGGCACCTCAGTACAAAAATGATATTGAGGTGCTGGAGCAGGTCCAAAGAAGGGCAACGAGGCTTGTGAAGGGCTTGGAGAATATGCCCTATGAGCAGAGACTGAAGGAACTGGGGCTGTTTAGTGTGGGGAAGAGGAGGCTGAGGGGAGACCTTACTGCTCTCTTCCAATACCTGAAAGGTGATTAAAGAAAGAGTAAGGTTGGTCTCTTCTAACTGGTGACAAGTGATAGGATGAGGGGAAATGGCCTCTAGTTGTGCCTGGGACAGGTTGGATATCAGGAAAAACTTTACAGAAAGGGTTGTTAATCACTGTAATGTGATCCCCAGGGAGGTGGTTGAGTCACCATCCCTGAAGGTATTAAAAAACCACTTGGATGCTTAGGGACATGATTTAGCGGAGGGTTGTTAGGGTACTATGGTTGGGTTGCAGTTGGACTTGATGATCTTGAAGGTCTTTTCCAACCTGGGAAATTCTATGATTCTGTTATTCTATGATGATATGCTTTGCGCTACACTGTAACAATTGAAAAGAGGGAGAGAAAGAGAGAGAGAGAGAGAAAAAATACAAATAGAGTCATCATCTTCAGATGCATCAATGTTGGGGTTCCTCAGTGGTGGGTGTGCCCACTCGAACTGATGCTCCTTGCCTGTTTATGTGCCATACCCCCTAAGGAGGAACTCAGCTCTTCTTCAGAATGTTCCAGAAATGTGTCTGGGATCTCAGGCGGTCATCAAGCCTACTCTGATGTTGTGACCAAGGTGTGACACTACCCTTGCAAGTGCATTTCAAGATTTAGAATATTTTGGAAATGAGATGGTGAGTCAGATGGGCATCAAGGGGTCTTATTCTCCCCCTGCTGAAATGTGTGCAGGCATAGTTGGCAAGATCTCTCCTTCCCCCACTAAGTTCACCTTTATTGTTGTTTTCCTATAGCACTTATGTGACATAATGTTAGACATTATGTAATTATTTATCCGTTTGTACTTATAGTCCCCTCACTCTTTACAAACTCACATGAATCCTCTACAGATGTATCAGTAATTGATTCACATAATTTTAAATTGATAAAATAAAAAAATATAGTGTCATATAAAGAAATATTTACATTAAAACTCACAACAATCAGTGAACTAAAAAATGAACAAAAACAAACAAAAAAAACCTATAAAACCAGAACATTGTTGCATATAAAAATACATAGTATTACCCATTAGAAATAGACCAAAAATTCTGTATGAATATATAAATATGAAATGGTTAAATCAATGAACAGATGTAGTTATCAAAACATAACCCAAAAATATTGATTATACTTACAGTACCTGAGGACTGCTCTGAAAATAATGCCTCCTATTTTGTTTTGTTGGCCTTCAATGTCAGTGGTGAATATAGCAGCAGAGGTTGAACCTTCCCAACAATATTCCATTATATTTTGTTGCCATGTGACAAATGGTAATGAGAAGACAGTTGGACTGGATGATCTTTCAGGTCATTTCCAACCTTGTGATTCCATGATTCTATGATTCTAAATGGCAGAAGAGAGGCAACCTGCCAAAATGGCATCTGACATGGAAATGCGTATGAAACAAAGTTGTGTCACTGAATTTCTCCATGCAGAAAAAAAATGGCACCCACTGACATTCATGGATGCATATTTAATGTTTATGAAGACCAAACAGTGGATGTGAGCACCATGAGGTTGTGGAGGGGGTGTTTCGGCAGTGATGGCTGTGATGGTGGGTTACCTCCACTAGCACAGATTTTTATGAATGTGGCATGCAGACTCCTGTTCAACACTGGAAAAAATCACAGAAACACAGAATTGTAAGGACTGGAAGGGACCTCTAGAGATCATTGAGTCCAGCTCCCCAGCCAAAGCAGGCTCCCTACAATAGGCTGCACAGGTAGGCATCCAGGTGTGTCTTGAATATCTCTAGAGAAGGAAACTCCACAACCTTTCTGGGCAGCATGTTCCAGTGCGTCATTATTCTCACCATGAAGAAGTTATTTTGCATATTGGTGCAGAACTTCCCATGCTCCAGTTTCCAGACATTTCCCCTTGTCCTGTCCCAAAAGACCACTGAAAAGAAGTTTGCCATGTCCCTTTGTCTCCCACACTTAAGATATTTATAATACTAATAAGATCTCCTCTCAGTCATCCAAATGCATAGCTAATGGAGGTGACCGTGTTGCAAAATATTTTTTTTGTAGCTGAGAATTTCCTTAAACAGTGTTTTTGTATCTATTGTAATTCCCATAGAAATAAATAGCAGGCATTATGTTAAGACCAATAATGTTTTCCTTGTATCTTTTAAAATGTTCATTGTAATTAAATATTTTTTTAGGACACAGTTCTGTATTTGTGTCTTCAAATGTGGAACTAAGCTTATATGCAATTTTATTGATCACAGAATCACAGAACTGTAGAGGCTGGAAGGGATCTTCAAAGATCTTTGAGTCCAGACCCCCTGCAAGCAAGCCCCCTACAACAGGCTGCACAGGTAGGCATCCAGGTGGGTCTTGAATATCTCCAGAGAAGGAAAATCCACAACCTCCTTGGGCAGCCTGTGCTCCGTTACCCTAACTGTGAAGAAGTTCCTTTGCATGTTGGTGTGGAACTTCCTAAGCTCGTTTTTGGCCATTTCCCCTTGTCCTGTCCTCATACCACTGAAAAAAGGTTGGTCACATTTCTTTGAGTCCCACACTTAAGATATTTATAAACATTAATCAGATCCCCTCTGAGTTTTCTTTTCTCAAGGCTGAACACACCTATTTCACTCAGCCTTTCCTCATATGAGAGGTGCTTCAGGCCCTTTGTCATTTTTGTGGCCCTCCGCTGGACTCTCTCCAGGAGATCCCTGGGTTTTTTGTACCAGGGAGCCCAGAACTGGATAAAGTGCCCCAGGTGAGGCCTTACCAGGGCAAACTAGAGGGGGAGGATCACATCTCTTGACCTGTTGGTCACACTCCTTTTAATGCACTCCAGGATCCCATTGGCCTTCTTGACCACTAGGACACACTGCTGGCTCATGGCCATCCTGTCATCCACCAGGACACCAGGTCCTTCTCCACAGAGCTCCTCTCCAGCAGGTCATGTCCCAACCTATTCTGACTAGTTGTGGTTATTTCTTCCCAAGCGCAGGACTCTATACTTGCTTTTGTTAAACCTCATCTGGTTTATTTCTACCTAGCTCTCCATTCTGTCCAGGTCTTGCTGAATGGCAGGACAGCCTTCAGGTACACACCTTCAGGTACAGAGCCACTCCTTCCAGCTTTGTATCATTGGAGCACTTACTGAGAATGGACACCATCTCCTCATCAAGGTCTTTGACGAAAATATTGAACAAGACCAAACCCAGCACTGTTCACTATATATTTCTACAGATCCATGCTAGGAATTCAGTATTCAAAATTTTAAAAAAGTTATTATTTGATATAAGAAAATCAAATTATGCTTGGCATGTGAATATTTATTCAAGTATTCACAAAGTCAATGGTTTATGGGCTGATTCGGCCCAGATCCCTGACTAGCAGGGCAGAGGGATTTCACAAAATCCGCACCTCTGGAAAAGGGGAACAGAGGACCCCAAAATAATTAAAAACAGTGGCAACAATTTGAGGAGAAACAAACTAATTTACTAAATATAGTATCTGAATGCAAGATAACACACCATAATACAATATAATTAGAATTGAAGCTAATAAATCAATTATAATGAGAGAGAGAATGTCTGAAAGGTGGATAGGCCTCACCACAACGCTGAGGTGAGATGCGCAGTCCAGTTGAGCAGCAGGGAGATGGGAGGAGAGCCCACGAAAGCAGGCGAAGAAGAGTAGTATCAGGTGACCTTGCCAGGAGTTATATCTCAAGGCTCTCTGTGACCGCAAAGTCCCCTGGGGAATGTAGTTCTTCTCTTCCAGGCAGGTACCCAGAACTTGAGCATTAACAGTTAAACTCCCAGTGCCCCACATGATGTTATGATGTGGAATACCGATAACCAAAAATCATAAAACCATGACACGTTCAAAAAAATTTAGTTGTAAGAGTATAACTATCAGACTGGAACTTAGCATGGTACAAAGTTCCATTAATATGCCAAACATTAAAAGGAGAGAAGTTAAATCATTCTGCTCATATATTTTACCAGAAAAACCCAAAATATCATCAGTGCAGTTTTTCACATTATTTACCCCCTTTTCACTTCTTTCTATGTAGTCAAACTCAAGTAGTGTCCAGATTTAACTTCTCTGGTGTTTGTTTTTCAAACTACTTAAAAAACACAAGCCAGAGAAGAGATACGTAATTTATAAATCTTACAGACTGCTTTTCAGCAGGCTACAGCCAGGCATAGTTTACATCAACCCTGAGGCTGCACTATTGTTTGTGTAAGATGAAAGTTCCAAGCTTGCCCTGAGAAGAAGAATAAAGAAAAATACATTTTCTCTGCTACGTGTTCTGAGGTATCCTCCACTACAGCTGAGAAGTTACCTAAATTGCATGTAAACAATGTCAGTGATATAGTAATATATAACTATCTGACTTATCTGCATATCAAAAGCAGTTGCAAAATATTTCATGTTTGATTCAATTCAGATTTCAAAAGATCTCTCTTGCACTTATTCATAGACAAATTTTAACTCACTGAGTCCTAGTGAAAAGTTAACATCCTTATGTTATGTGTGAACATTTGTATCCTTTTTTTGTATCCTTGGATTCAGCTTCCATGTTGAGTTTACAACCAAACCATTCTGGGATATGAACTCGCTATGACAGATCCCCAGCTGCATTTCTGGGATTGTAGATACTGAAGGATACAAGAATATGAGTGAAAACCATATAAAACTCTTTGAATCCAACTACTGATAATTAGACCCCATTCATCTTTGAAATGTTTTTGTTTTTTCTTTTCTATTGATACCTGCTGTAGAAAGCTGCTGGAAAGTAAAAAAAAAAAAAAAAAAAAAGAAATACATCAATATAGTTCAGCAAGACTACAAGATAGATTTCTGTGTTTATTTCTCACTGTGACTGGAGTGAATGTTGACCTTACAAGAACATAGACAGATGGATATATTTGAATTCCTTACCTTGGCTGACAAAAAATAATGGCAGAGAGCAGCAGTCTAAAAATTTACCCACAGAGGATGAAATACTGAACATTGTAAGAGTGACAAATAAAGTTGTATGACATTTTAAATCTTTCCTGCCTTATATATAAAGGAATAATTCCTATATATGGAAAATCATAGCAGAATATCAGATTGTACTACGTATATACATAGTATACCTCTTTAATTCTGGAAGGAATTACAGCAGTAAAATGAATATTTAATCAACAGCAGTGCAGGGAATTTTAAACATGTATTTTAGTTTTCCACAGACATGGAAAGGTTGGAGGGGATTTTAGGCAGCACAAGTAATTTAATCCATGCTTGCCCTCAGCTTTCTTCAAGCTTGTACTTTAAAGATAGTTTCTTATTCAGATTAGTAATTAAGTACTTAAAATGTTTTTTAATTTCCATAATATTTAATCAAATACAGAGGAGATAAAGTTTAAAGACTGTACTTAGACCACACATTACACTGCTTATAAACATTGGGACTATACTGCAATTACTAAGGAAAGGAAATGAAAGGGAAAGGAAAGGGAATGAAAGGAAAGGGAAAGGGAAAGGGAAAGGGAAAGGAAAAGGAAAAAGAGGAGAGGAGAGGAGAGGAGAGGAGAGGAGAGGAGAGGAGAGGAGAGGAGAGGAGAGGAGAGGAGAGGAGAGGAGAGGAGAGGAGAGGAGAGGAGAGGAGAGGAGAGGAGAGGAGAGGAGAGGAGAGGAGAGGGGAAAAAGTAAAAGAAAAAAAAGAAAAAGAAAAAGAAAAAGAAAAAGAAAAAGAAAAAGAAAAAGAAAAAGAAAAAGAAAAAGAAAAAGAAAAAGAAAAAGAAAAAGAAAAATGGGAAAAAAAAAAGAAAGAAAGAAAGAAAAAGAAAAAAAAAAAGATATTCTGTGCCTTTCAAATACTAATGACTCCGAGGTTGGTGAGGCACTGGAACAGTTTGTCCAGAGAGTTTGTCAGTTCTTCATCCCTGGAAGTGTTCAACGCCAGCTTTTATGGGGCTCCAGAAAACATTATCTGGTGGTTGGCAACCCTGTCCATGGGGACTTGACACTAGATAACTTTAAGGTCCCTTCTAATCCAAGCCATTCTGTGATTCTGTGATTCGTTCTATGACAATTCTAGTCTGCTTTCTTAAGTTTAAATTTTATTAAAATTCTAGTGAAAGTAATCCTGATCCCAGTTAATATCTGAAAAAAAAAATGAAGCCCAATTCCACTTTGGAGATTTGTCTGACACTTGCTCTTATTGCAAATTTCTTAACATGATAGCTGCACTGAGATGAAACAACCTGTTTTAGAAGTAACCTAAGGGGAGCATTATTGGTAGTGTAGTGAATTTCATAGCTGCTTGTAGTGAAGCAATGTGCACCACCATACTGTACACAGTGGTTGCATGTAAATTGCAAAACATGATATTCACTTTTTTCCATGAAAATCAAATGACAGTCTTGACACTGAATGAGATGATCAAAGAAGGCATTCATAAATATGCAGTTTACGTTTGAGATCACAACTGGAGATAAAATTGGTAAGGTAAAGGTAAAGGTAAAGGTAACCAGTTGGAAGTTGATCTACATTGATAGTCACCGCAAGTAACTCCTTGTGATGGCTGAACTCTGGCCTCAATGCAGTAAGCTGATGATTTCTCCTCTGCGGGGCATCTGTGCTATCCAAAAAGCTGATATTAAGTTCAGAATTAATGGACAGTTCCAAATGAGAAAAATCAAAACATACCACATGCTCTTTTTCATTTAAAATGAAAGTAGGATATAAATTTAAGGGCAGGTAACATGACTCAAGTGAAATCATTGGGACTGTATCCCTTATTTTTATCCCTTTTTGTTCAATATTCCAACATGAGTTTGTTATTTTGTACTATAGGAGAAATGGGAAAAATATTGTAGAAAATCTGAGGGAACTAAACAATTCAGTCCAAGAGAAAGTGAGAGAGAAAGAGGAGTGGAAATGAGACAGAAAACTTTCTCATTTAAGAAGGCTTTTAATACCTTTGACTTTCTCTTGTATTACTAATTTTACATAGCATTTTCTTATAAGCCCATTAAACTGATGACCTTATTTTCAATAAAATCTCTACTTGCAAGGTAATATCTTGTGAATCTCATTAGTTGGGATTGTTCTGTAAGTACATTTTCAATTAATCTGTCTGGAGTGTAAGATTATTTATCAGAATTTTAAATCATAAATTATAATTGAAAGGTACAAAATATTTTGTGACTCCTTAGGAGGAAAAGCCATGACATTAGAGTATGAATATACTGGAGTATATGTCTCGTACAATTTTCGTAGTAAAACAAAAAACATTTTTGTTATCTTGTATGAGAGAATGTACAAGGTACTTGTTCAAGAGCAGTGCTTTATTTCCACTGTACAGAAGGTGAGGATGTCACAAGAAAAGCATTTTATATGCATAAAAAATTGAAGTATCAATTTGCATGAAAACCTATTCTGTCTACAGGGTAATTTCTAAGAACTATCTGTTTGCCTAAAGTTGCATAATCTTTATGCATGTTGGTCATAGGTATATGATTATGGAAAAAGCCTGAAAACGCTGTGTCAGAATCTGATTGTAGTACTCTACAGGCTCCATCCTGTCTCTCTTTGGTCCTGCTTTATTTAAGAGGGGCAGAGGCAACTTTATGCAGAGCTGATTTCTCTGCTGATAGCTGGTATTCCCACTGCAGGAGAAGTAATCCTCTTTCTTGGATATGTGAAGGAATGTATACATCAGCCACCCTCTGTCTTTCATTTTGATGCAGATGCAGTAGAGCTCTGCCTGATGCCAATCTCCAGACTGCATGTGTGGTCCCTTCCAAATATGAGTGAGGGAAATAATATGCAGAAAATCTTTGTATTTATGTTTTTTGTTTTTGTTTTTGTTTTTGTTTTTGTTTTTTATTATGATAATCATGTCCTATCCCTGGGATATTCAATACAAGACTGTACAGGGCTCTGAGCAACCTGATCTAATTGCAGGTATCCCTGTTCATTGCAAGTGAATTGAACGAGACAGTCTTTAAGGGTCCCTTCCAACTGAAATGATTCAGTGATATTATCTAATGTGTGAGACTAATTTATTTTTAAAAATAGGATAGAAAATTGAAATTTGTTGAAACTGCCCTGAAATAGTGAATTAGGTATTTCAATAGAGTCCGCATTTCCTGGCAATTCTTATCTATTCTATCCTATGCCAGGGTACTAAGCCTATATAAATTTCCAGCTAATAGAAGGTTCTATATTTCTTTATTTAAAGTGTATTATACTGTTTAATGACCTTTCAGCAACATCAGTGCTTAAATCCTGCAATCCTACACATGAGTAATTCCACTAAGATCAAAAAAGAAATACAGCCAAATATGAAAATTTGGGGAAGAACTGAGTATGAGCAAGAACTACAGCTATATACAAGAATTGCAAGGCTTTCTAGACCACTTAAAGTTGAACTGGTTCTGGAAAATGCAAAATCTCCTTAGGACTGTTAGAAATTCACAATGTTTACCTGCTTTATGCATATATTCCTGGAATGCCAGCTCAGATTATTTCTGTGCTGTTTGTTTGTTGGTTGTTTTCAGTTTTTTAAGTGTGGATTCTTTATTCTTTAAGTTTGTATACCTAGAGGATAACACAGGATAAGAAAGACTCATTTCTCCATATCATCTTTGCTGTATAACTGCAAGGATTTTTTTGTTTGTTTGTTTATTTGTTTTTTTCATTCTAAGGGAAATTATTAGACATCTAGGTCCATTTAAAACTTCTTGTGTTTAAATTGCATTCCAGATTTTGTCCTGATGGGCTGACATTCTCCTTCTTTTCTCTTTATTTTACATTAACAACTCAAGGATTTTTGTTAACGTACCAACAAAAAGGAAAGGAAGGAAAACGAGAAGAAATGGTTTCTCTTCATCAGGAGAAGAATCCAAGACAGAATTGGGAACTGACAGGGAAAGGCTGTTGACTAAAATTCCACATCTGAAACTTCCTCAAAGGGCTTAAAATGTCTCTGTGTAAGAAGCAAAAATTTAGTCTCTTCCATTAGAAAATGAAGAGGTAACCTTAGCAACTTCATTGTTTATTATTATATCTTTGGAGATTGAAACCGAATCTCTTGGCCCAAAGGTTAGAGGGGTTAGGGAATAAGGTGAAAATAGATCAGAAAATTGTCTTCTTGGAAAAAAACTTCATACTGTTCCAAGCAAAAGTGGAAAAAAATAGTAGGTATTGCAATAATGTATATAAAAGTGTTCTTTTATTTTTTCTTATTCTTCATTTCCTTTTTAACTGGAAAACTGTTAATAAAACAATTAAAATGAAATTACATATTATAACTGGAAAAGTAGAATACAGACAAAAAATTAATGAAATATTCTAAAAGAATTTATTTTTATAATTATGTTATTTTGCAACAAGTTTGCACATAAGCCTGTGATCATTTATAAAAATCTAATGACCATGTTCTATATTAATTCATATTACACTGCCTTTGGCTAAAAAAGTAGGTCAACATTTTGATTATGGAAGAATACAAAATAAATTAATACATCATGTCAGATCTACCATGTTTATCGCATTCATTTTCTAATTGCTATGTTTAATAGCACTATTAATTTATTCAGTATTTCTTAAGACAATTATGTTTTCTGGCAAAAAAAGTAAATGTGTTTCTTCTTCCCACTAAAGTCAGCTTTGTGTGGATCAAAAGTACAGTTAAGTTGCTGTGGATTTTTATTATTATTTATTATTATATTTCTCTGATAACACATTGTAGTAACTCTTTGCAGATAAATATTGTATTTTCAAACCTTCTTGTTGCATATGGTATAGATGAGTAGATAGATAGATAGATAGCCTGTACCTAACTCCAGAAATTCTCAAGTTTTATTTTCCTCAGAAACATGTTATATAATGGATAAACTATATATATGTGAATGGTCTATATGAATTTCAAAATTCATGTTTGTTTATGCATTTTATTATAGCTTCATTATTAAATATGAAAGGCCAAAATCTGTCAGGAAACAGGTTTCTCATTAGAAAGAGTTATGGTATTATAATTGTTGCACCTTTTTATTCATTCAGTCTTTTCTAATATGTCAGATTATTATTTCATATTATATATATTTATTTATTCTTTGTCCTTTATAGATTTATTCTTGCCTTTTCAAGAAGTTGTTATGTGCTCTATTTGAAACTTAAAGTAATAATTTACTTACTCCTTCACTTTTATCCTTGATCTATTAATAACCTAATGGTCACATGTGATTCAATTCTGTTTATTTAAGGAATAGCAGAAGCTAGTACAGGAAAAAATCAGTCAATTAATGCAGAAAAAGAGAATTATGATCAAAGTTCTAGTTAAATGATCAAGCCACAGGTTTCCAGTACATTTGTAAAATGAGCACTTCTTCTTTTAACTATAGTCATACTTCATATGACTAAAATTCGGAGGAAATATGACAAATGATTTCTCTGCTTGTCAATCAATTTATATTAATTTGTAATAGCTACCAGCCAGTCTAAATAAAACCGTGGCTCTCACATTGTAGAAATGGGCACAAGGCTGAAAAACTCATTCCACCTTCAAGACCCATCCAAATTCTGGGCTTAGCATAAACTTTCACAATGCAGAAACCAGATGGACTGATTATTGAGACTGGCCTGAATCTTTGTTACATTTGTTGCAATCACAGTTATCATTTCATAACTTCGACAGCTAACAATAGAAGCCTAATTTTTTGCAATTTCCTACTATATAGGAATCCTCAAACTTCTGAGTGAATGTTTATCCCCATTGACATTCAGACCCAGGAATGAACTGTTTTGGAACTTTTTAAATAGACCTTCTGCTTTATTGTTATTTTTTATTTTATTTAAATCTTGTGCTTATGTATCTTTTGCAGTATTTACATAATACCTATATATATAGGTATATATATATATATGTATATTTCCAATAAATTGTTAGCATCTCATTTTTTCCTAACTTATTTTTCTGCAATGGCTTTTAAGATGTCCAAGGGAACCTTTTTGGCTTCCATATGTTCAAGAGTGTCTTCTATGTGCACTCTTATTCTCCTGCCATCCCTTTCCATGTTTCCTACATATACATAGGGTGCCTCAGATGGCACTACATTTATATAAATAAATAAATATATATATAAAAAATGCAAGACTCCAGTGATTACAATTACAATACAGAGTGTGCCATTTTACTCAGATATCTGCTGAGCAGTCAGTTGAATGGTTCACTGTATTACACTGATTGTATTGTTAAGATCTTCAGTGAACCACTGAGAGCTTAAGAACAAGCATATATATATATTTTTCCCTTTCTCCTTTTTGAAAAATATTCATTTTCTGAAAAGCACATTTCTGCAGAAAAATTATTTGCAGAAAAATGCATTTTTATTAGTCCTGATATTCAATAATCATCTTGAATGCTTTGGATATTGAATAATTCTGTCAAAAGATTATATGTTATTACTAAGCTGCTTACCTGTGTATTATGTAGATTTTTAACTCAGAGTTTGTTTCTAACACACGGTAGTGATGTTACCAACTTTAGCAACAAACACTCCTTCCACTGAGATAGATCATCTGCTTTCTTGGGAGTGATTATTTGCAGACAAGAACACATTCCAGTATCTACAGAAATGGCTCCAGTAAGGTTTCTTCTGATAGTCCTAAGTTCCAGCCAAAATGAGAATCATGAAGTTCATCGGCTGCTCAATGCATATGAAGGAGCAGTGGTAGTGTTTTTCACAAAATAGTGCTCCTGTACTTATTCTTCAATGTCAGTCGTATGAGGGACATATTTGTTTGGATAAATGGGCTTACAATCATAGATCAAAGTCTGGTTTGAAAGACTGAGAATGTTCCTCTTTGAACAGGATAAGACCATCAGAACTGACTTTCAGAGTCAGTATTGTTTTCCCTACTTTTATAGAATTGTCTGCAATGAGTAGCAGGCAATGCAGTAGAAAGCCTGGCAGACAATATGGTACAAGGTCCTTATCACCCAGAGGTGTTGTGATTTACACAAGTTCAAGGGGAGCCCAAGCAGAAGAAATCCACTGTGGACTGTGAAGAGAAAAACTTTAGGCTTGGAAATAAGTGAGGAAAAAACACTCAGCGCAAGTAATAGCTGCCATATTCTTATTCATGCAGAGGAATTAGCTTATGGCTACGGCTGCACAGTCAGGGCTAGATACCCTTTCAGCTCTGACTCTTCACATCCAGTTTAATATTATAAATTACATTTCACCACACTTAGCTTTGGTTGTTTCATTGTGGTTTGGTTTGTGTGTGTGTATGCCTTTTTTTTTTTTCTTCTGGTCTATAAAGACCCCTCCTTTATCTAAAAAGATTCACATGGAAAATTTTTTCAGTGGGGTTGTCCTTTGTTGTTTGAGAACTACTACATATTCGTCTAATCCTTTCAAAGTGGTTATAAAACTCCTTTTAATTCATCCTGGACCATGGCTTTTAGCCACCACAGAATTATTACAGCCTGTGCTCTATAAAAATATATTTACATTAGATATACTGTGTGCATTTAATATCCATAAAAATTGACTCCTAATAGACCACATTGAATAATAAGAGTTTCATGCACAAGTTAAATGCCTTCCATTTTAACCCCTAAATTCTTAAAATCTTAAAGACATATAAAAAAATAAAAATAAAAAAAGACCTATTCCACAGCTCCATTTTAAGTGGTTTATAAATATCAAATGCTTCAAATTCCTTGTTTAGCAAAATGAGATTGCTTTTCTCTTACATATATGTAAAGGAATTAAAACATGATTTTTGTATGAGGAATTTTGCACAGACCTCATACAAGGTTAAATTCTGTGGAGAATGTACAGCAGGTTAAAAATTAAATATATTTGCTTCTGCAAGTAAAAATCCACTTATCTGAATTTTTATCTCAGAAGGAAGTATCTGTATAATATTTATCTAAATTTCAACAGAAATATTAATCTGAATAAGGAGTTCTTGAAGTGTATTTATTTATTTTGAGTATGACTCTGTTTCTTGCCAGTTTTGTTGTGTGATACACAAAATTTTCATGGCGTTCTAAAACCTGCAAGTGTATCTTCCTCTCTTAAAACATAACTAAAAAGATCAAGAAAGTACACAGAACAGGATTTACCCTTTCACCAAGTATACTAAACTGTAATCCTTCTTTGTTAATAGAAAGACTCTTGGAGATAATAATACTTCTGTTTATTTTTTAAGTAGGATATCTTGAAATTAAATATTCAAGAGTAAAATCCATATGGATTCTTCCGATTTATTTTGACCTGAGAATGAGATAGGTCAGAAATAGACAATGAGATAGAAGAATTTGATTTAATTATATCAATAGAAAACATAGAGATAATATATTTGGGCTCGTTAACTATAGCATGTACTCTTGAATTTTAATTTTAAAAATCACCATTAAATTTATCCATTTAAAGTTTCAAGTTTAATTAGGAAAATGAAGCATAAGGGTCCTTAGAGATCATGTGGTATTCAAAAGACAGTTTTATTGTTTTTCTCTTCCTATGTAGTCTACTTTGCCTCTGCTCTCTGAAGTTGTTACTGCCTATTTAATCCTAGCGTAGTGTAGCTCAGAAACTCTGGGCTTCATTTTACATTAATGGCAAAGTGGAATCTGGTTTATCATGTGAAGACATCATAAGAAGCCCCAAGACATTTTTCATCACACTGTTCAAATCTAATTTCCCCTTTCATTTATCATCTTCTTTAGATTGGAGATTATTTTCTTCCAATTGATTTAAAAATATATATTTATTGATGAGCACAGAAATATTTTTAAGTATATTCCTTAATGAGGCGCAGCAGCAAGTATCCAAATGCATATTCATCCAGTGAAACTATGTGATCAGAATTTTGATTTTTTGAGATAAAGATTTCTAAGTGCTTTGCTGAACAAAGGAATAAAGATTCCACTGTGTAATACCTAATATGAAACACAGGATATATATACTTTACTCATATGCGTAGTCATTTCATTTATAGTCCACCATTTAAATGAATGATGAGGATATAATAACTACAAATTTTGTAAGAATTTCACAAAACCTTTCATGTTTTTCTTTAATAAACTGTGCCTCTATCATGAATATATCCAGTGTTCCTATTTGTATCTCTTCATGGCAATTTGTAACCAAGCTCAGAAGAAGGCTGAATCTGCATGTATTTTTCCAACACCTAGCAGTAAGATATCAACTTTCTGACCACTGAGTCAAGAGCTTATATAGATCAATTTAGTCTACTAAAGTACTGGGAAATGAAAACAAATAAGCATATACTGAAGGGGGGAAAATGTGCATGCTTTACAATATGGCTAATAGTAATATTCTTGTAGGAAAAAGAAATCAAGTTGCTTTGAACATGCTAGAAGTAAATTATGATTATGAACATTGGTTTATACCTTTCACACTTTTGCAGAGATTTTTCCAGTGACATGCTCTGTGGTACTCTCTTGCATAAGCTAAAATTGAAAAGTATTAGTTGGAAAGTATCCACACAAAGAGAACCTCTATTCACTGCTAGTGATTTCCCCTTTCCAGAGTTTACAGGTCCCTTATCTAACAAGAGAATCTCTCTTATTTGCAGCAAGAAAATATTTTCACTTCAGGAAAAATATTACAGTTAGCAGGTTTGATTGAGCCCCTCGAGATTCTCCTTTCTGTCTTTTCTTGTGCTATGTATTTTACAGATGTTTAAAAAACACACTCTCGGCAGCTTGGAGAAGGTCATCCAAGTGGTCAGACATAGTAAGTATACCAGGCCTTGCTCTGTGAAACCTAGTCTGATGGGAATCAAATATTTTTGTCCATTTTTACCTCATCCTGTTCTACAGTTAGTAAAACAGATGTCTTAAAACCAAGCAACATTTCTAGCAAGCTATTTTTTATTATTCTTTACTCTCTAGAGCACTCTAACCTGAAGTTTCAGTTTAAGAGAATTTTGGTTAGTGATAAGTTCGGTAAAACATCTTATTTGGTAAAACATTTTATTAAAAAAAAAAAAAAAGGAACACGAGTAGAAGAAAATATAACATTCAGAGTGTTTGGAAAAAACAATTCTGAGATTTTCTAAAGAAAATGTTCTTAAGTTTTGTTGAATTTCCCTTTTCTTTATCATATATTCCAAATTAAAAAAAAAAAAAAAAAAAAAAAAAGGAAAAAAATAGGCAATATAATTGGAAAGATATGTTGTAAAAAAAAAAAAAACCTAATATTTTAATAGATGAAAAGTTTGTCATGCTTAGTAGTCTCATGAAACAGTCTTCAATAAAATCACAACGATGAACTTGGTTTTCATGCATGAGCAGTTATGAAAATGATAGTTAAACCTCAATCTGCAGTTCATTATCTGCAAGGAAGTCCTACAGTGTCATCTATCAATATTTCTATAATATTACCCTGAACATATGAAATGAAATAATAAGTGTCTTGACTAGTTATTGAGGACAGTTGCAGGGACTTTCACAATATTAAACAATATTAGAAAGTTAGATGTCTTCACACATTATGAAATCATTTGCTGTTACATTTAGGTATATACACACAGAAGTATATATGCATAAATACACACATATATTTTTAAAACTGTGTTTTGCTGTATCAAGAAACAAAAATTTTCCACAACATTTAACTAGTATCATAAACATCTATTCTCTTAACTTAAACAGTCTAGAGATTGGAGTCTATAGCAGATTTTGGCCTAAGCTTTTCCTAGAGATACAGATGCCAAAATATTAGAAAGTTGGCTTTTCAACGCTTGCAGGTGTGAAACTTTGAATGCAGGTAGCTATAGTGATTGAATAAATAACAGAAAAAAATATGGAAAACTTACAGTACTGGGACTCAGGGCTGGCAGACAGCCAAAATATTCCATTTTAATTAGGAGGAGAATTTTTATATTGATCAAAATCATAATACAGTATTTGAAAGGCAAGACAGGGCAATCTAAGGCAAGGCAAGGCAAAAGGAATACAATTTAAGAGATTACAGGCATTCTGCATCATTTATTTGTACATAATTATTTTAGGAAAGAAAACAAAGAAGATCAGAATTTCCCTCAAAAATTTCAGTCTTTCACATCCTTCAAAACATGCCCATGAGTTTGCCAGAGAATTCGATCCTCTCACAGATACACTGAAAATGAAGTGGTAAAATTTAAAGTCAAGTATTTAATTTTATTGCTATTTTTCTTTATAGTCCTGAGCTATGCTGCCATCACCACGCAGTAATTAAAATGACACAATTCTCCTTCTTGGCAAATGTTAGGTTTGTATACTACAGGCACCTGACCAGGTGGAGGAAGTTGACGAGACACTCTACAAAAAGCTGGAAGAAGCCTCACAATCCCTTGAACTGGTTCTTATGGGAGACTTCAACCATCTGATATCTGTTGGATAATCAGCACGGCCAGGCACACATGGTCCAGGAAGTTTTTGCAATGTGTCGATTATAAATTTCTGATGGAGAAGCCAATGAGGAGTGTGCTACTTGGCCTTGATTTTATTAAAATGAAATCCCTGGTCAGGGATGCAAAAGTTGGAGGCAGCTTGGGATACAGCGATTACGGGATGATGGAGTTCAAGGTCTTGTATGGAAGAAAAAAAAAAGTAGTTTTTCTACCCTGGACTTCAGGAGAGCCAATTTTGACCTCTTCAAAGACAGAGGATGCTGAGAAAGTGAAGATTCTAAATGCCTTCTTTGCTTCAGTCTTGATTGCTAAAACAAGCCCTCAGGAATCCAGACCTCGGAGATAAGAGAGAATCTGAGAAAAGGAAAGCTTACTATTGACTGGGGAGGATTCAGTCAGAGATCATCTAGTCAAAAATCAATGCACACAAACACATGGGCCTCAATGAAATGCACCCACATGTATTGAGAGAACTGGCAGGGATGATTGCTAGACCAGTCTATTATCTTTGAAAAATCTTGGTAAACGAGTGATATGCCTAAATACTGGAGGATAGCATTTGCCGCTTCAGTCTTCAAAAAGAGCAAGAAAGAGGATCTGAGCAAATGCAGGCCAGTCAACCTCACCTTTGTCCCTGCAAAGGTGATGGAGTAACTTCTTCTGGATACCCTCTCCGAGCAATTAGAAGAGAAGAACATTATCAGGAGTAGTCAGCTTGGGTTCACCAAATCATGTTTGACCAACCTTGTAGCCTTCTACGATGTCATCACTGTCTTGGTAGATGTGGTTGAAAGCAGTGGATGTTGTGTGCCTTGACTTCAGCAAGGCATTTAACTCCATCTCCCACAACATCCTTGTTATGAAACTTAGAAAATGAGGAGATAGAGTGAGGTGGATTGAAAACTGATTGACTGGCAGATCCCAGAGGGTTGTCATCAGCAGCACAGAGTCTGGAACCTGTAGTAGAGAGGCCTGTTACTAGTGGTGTTCCCCAGGGGCTGGTGCTGGTTCTGATCTTCTTCAACATCTTCATCAGTAACCTGGATGAAGGGACAGAGTTTGCCCTCAGTAAGTTGGCTGATGATACAAAACTGGGAGGGATGGCTGGCACATCCAAAGGCTGTTCTACCATTCAAAAAGATCTGGACAGACTGAGGAGTTGGACAGGGATGTACTTGATGAGGTTTAACAAGAGAAATTGTTGAGTCTTGCACCTGGGGAGAAACAACAGCATGCATCATTACAGGTGAGGGGATGACCTTCCAGAGAGGAGCTCTGCAGAGAAGGTCCTGGGGGTCCTGATGGACAACAGATTGGCCATGAGCCAGAAGTGTGCCCTTGTGGCCAAGAGGGCCATTGGTATCCTGAAGCATATTAGGAAGAGCATGACTAGCAGGCTGAGGGAGGTGATCTTCACATCTACTTTGCCCTGATGAGGCCATATTCTACTGTGATTACTGTGTTCAGTTCTGAGCTTCTCAGTTCAAAAAAGACAGGGATTTTCCAGAAGGAGTACAGCGGACAGCCACAAAGATGATTAAGGGCCTCGAGTATCTCCCATATGAGGAAAGGCTGAGTAACATGGGTCTGTTCAGCTTGGAGAAAAGAAGACTAAGATAGGATCTATCTAATGTTTATAAATATCTAAAAGGTGGTGAGAGGCAAACGGATGAGGCCAGGCTCCTCTCTGTGATAGGTAACAATAGGACAAGGAGTAACAATCTAAAACTTGAACATAGCAAGTTCCATACTAACATACAGAAAAAGTTCTCTATGATAAGGGTGACAGAGCACTGGAACAGGTTGTCCACAGAGGTTGTGGAGTCTCCTTCTATGGAGATACTCAAGACCTGTCTGAATGCCTACCTGTGCAAGGTTTTACACTTGGGCCGAGGGAATTCCAGGCATATATACAGACTTATTCAGCCTAGTGAAAAGGAGGCTGCAGAATGACCTCATTGCAGCCTTTCAGTTCCTGAAGGGAGCCCATAAACAGGAAAGGAGTCAACACTTTACAAGAGTAGATAATGGCAGGACAAGGGGGAATGGTTTTAAGTTGAAGGAGGGAAGATTTACGTTGGATGTTGGGGGAAGTTCTTTACCAAGAGAGTGGTGAGGCGCTGGAACGGGCTGCCCAGAGAAGCTGTGGATGCCCTGTCCCTGGAGATGTTCAATGCCAGTGGGGTGGGGCCCTGGGCAGCCTCATCTAGTATTAAATGGGGAGAATGGTGGCCCTGCCTGTGGCAGAGTGGTTGGAGATTCATGATTCTTGAGGTCCCTTCCAACCCTGGCCATTCTGTAATTCTGTGCAACTTATTACGGGGAATCTGATTTGCCATGAATGTTGGACTAAATGATGTCCTGAGTTCCCTTCCAACCCCTGCAATTCTATGAATTCTGTGAAATGCTCATGACAGCAAGAACTGTCAGTTTAGTTATGGTTAAGGCTGTGTATCTGTGGTCTTGGGGATTAACCATCCCTTATTTATTTGATAGTTTCTGATTTTCACAGATAACTCATGGTTGCAACTAAAAAGCTGGACAATTGAAAGCTTTTTACAAATGTAAGTTTCACATAACTTATGTCATTTTATACTTGGATAGATAAGGATGACATAGATTGGAAAAATATAGAGTAGTATTTGAATTTTCCCCTCTTTTTCCTCTTTCTTTGGAATCATATAATCATTAAGGTTGGAAAAAGACACTAAGATCATCTAGTTGAACCATCAAACCATTACCATCATGCTTACTAAACTATGTCCCTAAATGCCGCATTTACTCTTTACTTGAAAGCCTCCAGAGATGGAGACCACCTCCCTAGCAGCCTGTTCCAATGCTTGACCACTCTTTCTGAGAATAAATTTTTCCTAATATCCAACCTGAGCCTCCCCTGGCATGACTTAAGTCCATTACCTCTCATCCTATTTCTATTCCCTGGGAGAAGAGGCTGACCCTCATCTCGCCACAGCCTTGTTTCAGGAAGTTGTGGAGATAATGTCTCCCTTGAGCCTCCTCTTCTCCAGAGGAAACAATCCCAGCACACTAAGCTTCTCACTACAAGACTTGCGCTCTAGACCCTTTTCCAGCTTTGTTGTTCTTCTTTGGACATATTCCAAGGCCTCAATGTCTTTCTTGTAGTGAGGGACCCAAAGCTGAACACACTACTTGAGATGTGGCTTCACTAGAATACAGGGGGACAATCACCTCCCTGCTCCTGCTGGCAACACTATTTCTGATACAAGCCAAGATGCCATTGGCCTTCTTCACCACCTGGGCACACTGCTGGCTCCTGTTCAGCTGGCTGTAAACTAATACCTGAAGATCCATTTCCTCCATGCAGCTTTCCACGCATTCTACCCCAAACCTGTAGCACTGTATGGGGTTGTTATGACTGAAGTGGAGTACATGACACATTTGAAGATATTCTGCTGTATATATTTTTTAATTGAGTCTAAATAAAAATGAGTTGATTTATGTTTTATTTTAGGTTTTTTGAGAACCTTGTTCTTATTAATCATCCCTAAATTTATGAACTCCAAAAACCTGCATTAAATGAAACTTCTGTTCTTATAAGCAGCTAAGTGATAGCGTGCTCAGTGCTACCATATGATGATTATTCTAAAAAATATATATAAAATGTTATCTATTAGTACCACAATGGAAATCAGCTTACAAAAGGGAAGACAAAGGATGCTATTAAATGAGAAGAGACTTGTTTTTTATTCCTATACATCCTATCTGCTTCCTTTATTTTGCTCGCAGGCAGATTGTAGCTTGGGGAATCTATTTGCTTAAACAGAAAAGTCTTAGCCAACACCTCATTACTGACAGCCAGAAAAACTGTGAATCATGACTTGATACACACCATAGTACTAACAGAAACAATGCTTGCTGTAATCATTTGGAGCCTTTTCAGCTATGTTTGAACTACACAATGGACAAAGGACTCATTTGAAATGCAGATGCAGCATTTTTTGTAACACTGTGTCCATAGGCAAGGCTGGGCTGTGTAGTAATGCATTTTTTATATTAGAATTTTATGTACCAATGTTTGCTTATGTCAGTCATCTCCTATGTCCAGACCAAGAGGTCAGATTTTGAGGCTGACATGGCTGGCAGCATGGAAACCACTTCATTCACACTGTGTTTACTCAAGCAAACTTGCATTCATCAATGTTGAAAAGAAGAAAAATAAAGCAACTGGTGTCTTTTCATTCCTAGGCTTCCCCAAGAATTCTTCCAAGAATCTGAAAACTTTACTTTCCACTGAGTCAATCCACAAAATGATCTTTGATTAATGACTACAAAAAATAACAAAATAAAATCTTAATGAAGACTCATGCTCTGGAAAGGATGGTGCTGAGTGATTTACTAACACCTCAATAACCTCCTTCTTTCTACTGTGCTGCTTAATGATGATATGGTTTATTTTAGTGGTTAATTTAGTGTTTTTTCTTTCCTTATTCCTTCAGCTGCCTGTTTTGAATGTAATTACTGAATGTTATTATGCAGCTTATAGAATCACACTGTTGCAATTTTTTTTTTAAAATATATAATTGCTATGGTATCATAGGTCACCTTGCTATCTCAGCATGAGTTAATTCTAATAAAAACAATAAGTTTCACATAATACAGTCAAATACAGAATAACTTGCTAATTTCTTATCTATACAAATATCACCTGTTCTACTTCAGGTATAACTCACGTGAAATATAAACTTTTAACTGATCAAGGATTTCACAACCTTACAAACCAGTACAGAGTAATAATTGTGATAATTTCTGAGTTCTCAGATATGTCCTTCTATGCTAAGGAAGAGTTTAGATCTGATTGTATACAGAATTCTTCTCAGACATCAAATTTGACTGAGATTTCATAAAACCGAATGCTCAAACTTGTGGAATATTCACGCCTGCTGTGCTCTGTCAGGGCCTATGTCAAGTGTTTGGCCACTGCCTTCCTTGTAACACCATTGACAAAAATTGGAGAGGTTAGTAGAATATACATACTTATAGCAGAAACTTGTTTCCTACTGTTATTGAAGCTAAGATGAATATATCTACACAGACGTATGAGTTGTAGCCATAGTTGTAGCCATAGTTGTAGCAAGCAATAGCCTTCACCTGTTCTCCCAGGGCTGACTCATTGCTCGCCTCAGGTGGTCAATCAGAGGTTCAGGCCATGATTCAGCAGTTCCCATACATTAGAGAAAGCCAATTATCTTTGTGGTTTAATTGTCTAAAACATGCAAATATTTTTAATGCATATACGTAGCTTTGAGAATTCCAAATAAATCAGATTATTACTGTATTACCACTTCACAATATATCTATTTCAGTGGTAATGTCAGTCTTTATCTATTAGTAAAAGACAAATAGAAAAAGCTGCAGAACAAAATCTCATGCAACACTGGGGAAAATAATCAAACCAAATAAGGAATCGTAATAATAAACTAAACAGAGAACCTCTAGTATTAAGTCAGAGAAGGTATCTTCACAATGGAGGGGGAAAAAACAAAACGAGCATCTAAATCTCATCATAGTAAAGTTTATATTTCAAGGCTAAAATGAAACATCCTTGTTAGGGATCTCAGTGAAACTATGACATGAGATCATAAACTTTTACTGTTTCTTGTGATTTTCAGGTGAAATGTGGGAATTTTTCTGAGTTTGAAAAAAAAAAAATGCCTAGAAGAACCTAATTTTCTGAGTTTAATTTAAAGGTAAAAGTAAAATACCTAATTCATTGAATGTGTTAGCAATAACAGTTCTCAATGGGGACTTCCTTTTAACAATAGGACAAGTTCTGCTCTTCCTCTCTAGCTATTTTATGTATGAGAATATGAGAACACAAATGTGTTTTCACTTTCCTTGTCTGAAGGTTTGATGAAGTGGTTCAAGTCACATGCTATAAAACAAAACATTAGAGTAACTACCACTATTCTCTTTCTGTCTACTGAAACTAACGTATCAGAATAAGCCCATTTTAAAGGCTAAACCAAACACTGATATCGGGCATCTGCAAATTCAACTATAAACATCAACCAGCCTTCTAAAATATTATTGCCACTCAGCACTCAGTTTAATACATATTCCTCAGTTTCTAGTGATATACTGACAAATGCAATACAAATAATTACTTGTCAATAGCACACATTTTCTTACATCAGCCTGTGGTAAGAGAAAGACTTTGACTTCTATGTAATGAAAATAAAGCCAACAGATGGAGACTGGGAAAGCTGTCAAATCTCTACCTCCCTGCAGGAAGTTCAGCTGCTGCCCGGAATCATCTTATGTTACTTATTTTAAGTTGCCAGGCCATCTGTTTGTTTGCTTCCTATTTTCTTCCAGGTGTCAGTATGCCAGTTTTACAGTAGCTCACAGCTGAATTATCATGAGGTGCAGAAATTGATTTCCTATGCAAGAAAAGTGATAAGAGTAAGTGGTAAGATCTTGTGTCATTCCCCCCCAGCAAAACTCTCAGTGTCTCTTTTTTGAACCCTTTTCAGTCACTCCAGATCTCTACTGTACTGGAGAGTCCAAAACTAGACACACTACTCCAGGTGTGACCTCACTAGACCTGAGTAAATTAGAACAACCAATTTCCTCAACCTGCCTTTGGTAATAGTTTGCCTTAATGGTACATTTAGCCTTCATAGTGGCTATGGCCCATTGCTGGCTTACATTCAATTTGATACCTACCAGGCCACTCAGTTGTTTGTTTTTTTTTTTCCACAGAGCTTCTTTCTATCCCGGTGGCCTCCAGGAGGTACTGGTGCCTGGTGTTGTACCTTTCCAGATTCAGAACTCTGTATTTCTCCTGTTGAGCTGTATGACACTCCCGTATGCTGAGACCTTGATTTTTTTCTTGAATAATGGATATTGACACAGAAGATGAGAGTTTTCCTTAGGTATAATCTCTGAGACCTACAGTGCATTCTCCTTGCTTACTTTTAGGGGATTTTGATTGAGTGTGAAAATCTCAGAAAAGCCTCTACACTTTTCTTTTTCTTTTTTTCTTTTTTTCCCCCAAATCTAAGGTAATTTACTAAGAAGATAGCAAGCAAAATCTTTGAATAAGAGACTTCTTTCTTTTTTCAGCTATACCTTTAAAAAAGTAAAAGTGCCTGCATTCAGAAGATTTGAGGTTAGAGAGATTGGGAAGATAATGATATTTGTAAGATTTTCTTCTGTACCTGGTATTAAGTGAACAATAAATTTTCTGGCAATTTTTTTTTGTATGAAAAAGTAATCAAAAACTAACCAACCAACCAACCAAAAAAAAAAAAAAAACAAAACATTAATCTTCTATGCTGTACACATTTGTCATGGTAAACTGGTTCCAATGACAAGACAGAGCAATAGGAAATTTTTTTACCATTACACTGCCTATATGATGTAGGCCTTCCTAAAAATATTTTTTGAATTATTTTTAGAATTAATGTTTACATTAAACAACCATCAGCATAACTCTTTTTGGATCTTCTAATTATGTTTTTTTTTGGGGGGGAAGGAGGGGGAAAGGAGAGGAGGTTCACTTTTGGTATACCTGAAGCTATATAAAAATTGATTGATTTAGTTTAATTTTTACAGGCTAATGATTTTTAGCTTTGAAACCAGACAGCTGGAACTTCAAATTATAATGTTCTTCTTGAGAATTTAATAGACTACCAGAAGGATAATTCCTTATGAGATTATTTGTACAGACTTTCCACAAAGTAATACTAATACTGAAATATTGACAGATTCATTTAAAGTGAAGAAAAATTAGATGAGTTTAAAGAAAATTTTGTAAGGATAGGCCTCAGCACACTCCTTGAGCAGGTTCTGAAGCATTTCATTTTCTAGTTTCACATTTTGCGAAAGCAGAAAAGCAAAATTAACTTCCTATCTTTGAGAGACAAAATGCAAAATCACCATTATTTGTTCTTAGGTAAATATGAATTATTATCTTAATATATATTGAACATGGGTGTGTTAGGTTAACTTCTGGTATTCTGAGAATCTGCATAAGTAGAACATTAATACAGAACTGTAATCAGTAAGAATATTAGGATTGCATTTTTTATACAATATACTTTCTACTTTTAAAAGGAGTTGTCATGTCTGACAGCTCATTGGGTTACCTGATTTACCAAAACTTGACATGTATATTTCAAATACAAAGTAAAATTACATTTTAATTACTCTTATTTCAGGATGACTGTACTACATATTTTAAAATAATTTTAAGTATGTATAATGATATGAAATTAAAACATGAAACACAGTTTCCTCATTATTAAATAATCTGAACACTTCATAAAAATATATGAACTTTCAGTCACAAAATAGGTAATGTTCAAACAATAGGGAAGGCAAAGCTTGAACAAGTTGTGAATGTTATTAAAAATCAAGGTATGACTAGTGTCTGCTGTTGAGAATATTTTACTACCAAAACGGGAAATGTATATTAACGGAAAACTAGCAAATATAGTTTTATCTAACTCAATTGGTTTCAAAGCATTCAGAATGAGATCATAGCATGTTCATGTGTATATATAACAACACAAAAAACTATTTTTCATTATTTTATTGTGTATAATCT
The DNA here is from genome assembly GCF_987193195.1 of Phasianus colchicus. Lineage (NCBI taxonomy): Eukaryota > Metazoa > Chordata > Aves > Galliformes > Phasianidae > Phasianus > Phasianus colchicus. Next base: position 42,128,434 of record NC_143436.1, read on the forward strand.
TTGAACATCGAAATTCAAAAAATGATGCATGTTGATTGCAGAAGTTGGCAATGATCTCGAAAACAAAAACATGGGATTGACAACTTTTTTTTCTGGTACAATTTTTTGAAACAGGAAAGTATTATATATGTTTACATACATATTTAGATTATTTAAAAGAGAGATGATAGATGCATCACATTAAAAATACTGGTATCCCTCACCTAGGATATCTAGTCCAAACTACTTGTAGAGATTTCCTAATGTATTTACAGCGATTGGTAAGAAATGCCAAGTTATAGAAGCAGTAATTTCTCCGGACTTCTAACTTTGTATTTCTCTGTGTGTTCTGCATCAGCAGACTTCAACAGCAACTCTTCATGCTGTCAGATGAAGCAGCTGGAAAATAGGCTTTACATCTTAGTTTGCTTCCTTTTGTCAGTATGTGTCAAAAGTGTAATGTGGGCTAGCCAAATTAGATGTATTTTATTTTTTAAAAATAAAATCTATCATTTAACCATTAAGACTCCTTTAGTTTTTACATAGTAGAGACAAAAAGTTAATTATAAAGGTTTAAAGTTACCAAATTCTAAATGTAAGTCTTCTGTATTTTTCCCTTCATTTTTGAGATCTCAGCACTAGCGTCCACTCCAGTTTAGATAACTCCACTGTATTGACTTCAATAATGATATGAGTGACATAAACAAGCATTGTAAAACAAATGTACTTCTTTCTGCCAAGTGTCAAATGAAGTGAATTTCTATTATTTATTTATTTATTTATTGATTGATTGATTGATAAGGTATTCATTTAAAATTGAAAAGGGCACAGACTGGTCAGGATGATAAAATTTTAATAGATTATCTTTCTTTTCAATATTATAAGCATTCTGTCATTAGATTACTAAGACATTCAAATCAACAATAAAAGGTCCTGCACATTCTGCACAAGTCTTTAAATTATGTATTAGTTAGACATTCATACCGTCCTGATTCATATCCCAAACTGTTTCAAGGATTTTTAGCTCTGGTATAACAGGTTCCCACTAGGCATTCCCACATATATCCCTCTAACTGCATAGACTTTACCTCCAAATTTTATAAAGAAAACAGAAATAATTAATTTAACTCTATTCATTGTTGTTGTTTTATTATTCCTTCTGAATACATTTCAAGGATTTTCTCACAGGAAAAGAGTGAAAATGTAACAGAATTTGGCCTGAAACCTGAGAGTATATGTGCTCTATAACACTAAATATATGAAGTCAACATTTAGGAGTGATAAAATATATGCTAAGATTCAGTACCTTCATCGATATTAGATTGCCATACGCACTGAGTCCAGAAATTTTGCACAGTGTTAGGAAAACATTAAACAATTAATTTACCCTCAAACATTAATTTTGCTTTCTTACTGAACTGTGACAGAATTTACCATCCATTTTTTCCCTTTTGTTCACAAGACTTATGCAACTGCTAGAGAAGGAATATTCTTCTTTCTCACAATAGCCCAGTACTTACAGCCTTCAGCAGAATGTTATGGACTCATATTCCACCCCTTTATTTAAATTTGTCTACTCCCAAGGAAACATGAGGTCAGAATATGTTTCAGCATCCACCATCTCTCACTCTCTAATCTTAATACTGCTTTTATCCACATCAATTAATTGTAGTTAATAAAATCATGGATTAAAGCAGATGATTCCATTATTTGTTGAACATCCCAACTACTAGGATAGAGTCTTTCTTAAATGCAGTTATTTTATTTTATTTTATTGCAAAATGGAAACTGAAGTATTTATATGAAATAATATATAAAATATTATGATGAAGTTATGACAGCTCTGGTATTTAAGTATTCAGTATGTTAACATTTGAAAATTCATACAGACGGTTCTTTCTAAAGTATCAAGTTAAGATAGCTATAAACTACTTTGTTTCCTGAAAGAAATGCTTCACTATTTTATTAGTTTAGATTGATACAAAAGACATGACCACAATTCTTCAAGCAATTTTAATTCAGTTAATTCTGTCCAGAGAAAGCTGAAGGTCAAAGCCCAATTACCTGGAAGTTGAAAACTCTGTTTTACATACTTAGCCAGCCACTTTGAGAAGAATTCTCCTGAAGGAAGAGAATAAATGGAAGAGAATAAAAGGAAGAGGGGAGAGGTTTGCCCCTCATTTATCTCTCCAAGGAGCATCTTTCCCCATAAATTTCTACTGAAAATCTGCTCAAAGCTGGTTTGCTCTTCCCATTTATTTTGCTTGAGACTACAAATTTTCTGCCAAACACAAAATTATTTACAAAGACCTTTTTCAGTGTTGATATATTTCACTCTCAAATGTAAGCCTCATTCAGCTCAGTGAAAGCAAAATGACAGCACTGTTGGCAAATTCAGCTGAAAACCATAGAGTGTATTTCTGTCTGTCTGTCTAAGGACAGTGAGAAACCAAGGCAGTTTTTCCTCTTTCTAGACATTAGTTAAACAAATGATGTTTTGCCTCTTACGTACGTCTTGCTTTTGCTGAACAGAAAATTTTGCCTGAAGAGGAATTTGTCTCAAGATGGAAGATGTCTCAAGATGTGACCAAAATCCAAGACCAAATATGGAAGTCTAAATGTTTTCCTGCATCATGCAGAGTAGACTAATTCATAGGCCTACAGTTATGTCCCACGCAATTACAGAGGAAAATGTGTACAGTTTGCACAAAAGCTTTCATTAAATTCAGGAACTTTCAGTTAGTTTACAAATTAAAAAAAAAAAAAAAAAAAATTAAAAATAAAAACATTATTTCATAATTACCCATGTCTAATTTATTCTTTCTATTATTTTATAGTTATTATGACCTGTAATAACTACAAAACAATGCAAATCTTAAAAATTATATTCCATCCAAATTGGAAGATGTATAATGAAACTACAACTGAAATGTATGCTTCTGTATGAAACCTATATTATAAGCAATAATTTTGTTCAGAAGTTTGTCTTATTGACAAAAAACATAATTATTTCATTGTCCTTGTCCGATAATCCAGTATGAAACCTTTTGTGATTCAGGTAATTAAATTTCAACAGTTGTTCAATGGATCAGTCTGGAGACTGATGATACATGAAGAGAAAGGCAAAGCAAGTTGTAGTTAATTGTTTATTTTTTCTTTTTCTTTTTTCCCCCCTTTGGGATTTTATTTTATTATTATTTTTTTTTTTTCCAAGACACTGCAACAAAAAATTTCAAGTTTATCAAGTGCTTCGTTTTAAACTTTAAGATTAAATTGGAAACATCTGGAAGAGATTAGGAAAATTACCTTCAACTCCACTGATTCTTCTCCTCTAATCTCTTGTAGCTTTCCTTAATGTCACAACAGTACATACATGGATGAGAGCACTCCAGATGCATTTCACAGTTTACCTAGCTTTCAAAATCTTTGAACTCTGAGGTACAGAACTACACACTTCTATTGTATTATATGTTTTGTTTCACCGAAGGAGTGGGTATGTGGGGGGAGAGGTGGGAAACAAAGAAACAAGTGAAAAAAAACTACCAACCAACCAAAAAAAAAAACCCAAAAAACAACCAACCAACCAACCAACCAACCAACAAACAAACAAACAAACAAACAAACAAAAAAAAAACAGTATAAAACTGTAGTACAAGGGAAAATGAAAAATACTTACTTTTACATATGTAATTCCAGTATTGTATTATTATTATTATTATTATTTTAATTTACGTTTGTTAAGATCTATTTGTTAGATTTTACTGGCTTATAAAATAGTCATAGCTTAGTGTTCCTCATACATCACTATAGACTTCTTCAAAATAGAATGTGTCCCATGACAGTTCCTAAAGTTAATGAAGATGGTGATAACAGTATTTCATTCCATTAATGGTACAGGCAGTGAGTCTCATTACCACGGCTGAGACAGCCTACATAAGTACCCAACCAGAGAACAGCTGGGTAAATAGTATCTGGATTAGGATATCTAGCCACTTCCAGACTTGTATAAAGGAATGTAAATTGTAAGAGGGAAACTATGTTTCTGCCAATGATACTTTTCTATTTTCCCTCTTCTTGAATAACATTTTTAAAATGTCACAGTGGAAGAATGCATACTTTTTATTCTACTAGGCTTTCATCTCTCCGGTTAATTGCCTTAAGCAAGATTCAGAAACAGACTACACAAGAGTAATTCTTTTACAAGGATCTGAGTTACGTGTAATGTTACTAAATCAGGTTTTGTGTAGTGTTTTCTTTTTATTATTGGTTCAAGTATAGCAAGAAATGAATGAATACTTATGTAAGAAGAATATTTTACTTTCATTCATTTTGAAAAAACAGCATTTGGAAAGGTTAAATGTAATTATATGTACACATGTATAAAATTAACCAATGCAATTTGCAAGACAAATAAAGCAATTTATGGGACTTTTTCCCCTCTTTTTTATCTTTATTTAAACCATATACTCATGATTTCTGTAATATTTGTCTTAAAAGAAAAATGAAAAATGTGTTTTAGGTGTTTGCATATATATGTTGGAGGGGTTGCCAGAAGAATATGGAAGATTCTTTGTATGTCTCCTTATCTTATTGCTGAAATTCTTATACAGCCATGAAAATCTGTGTTAGCAGACTTCTTGGTATCATATAACTGATTTATTTTTATGTGGACGATTTTGATACATTGTTCTCTTGCTTTTTTTTTTTTTTACATCTTAAGACTGTGAAAGTTAAAGCAGTAAAAGCTATGATGATCAGGAGACTCAGGCTGTTAGGAAACCAGAAGGATTTTCATTTTAAGAAGGATGATAGTCTACATTTATATTTTATGAGAACATATTTGCATAAAACTTTGAGGAGTTTTAAGAAGGGAAAAATTTTGTGAAAGCCTGATTTGTACTTAATAAAATCTACTTTCTAGAAATGAAGAAAATTCAATGATCCAGTGTTGTATGTAATGTGAAAAATATCAAGAGCAAGACATACGCTTTGCAGCGATACAAAGGTGTGATTTGATCTATGTAATGATTTTCAAGCATAAAGAAATTCTCATTTGTCAAATTCCCTCAAGAATATTTGCCACTATCACTCCTTTATGCATCTTGGGTATGGCACCTCTGTGTGTTTGAACTGTTCTTAGAGAAAAAGTGAAACATGAGAAAGAAACAGTGAAGAAAATTCATGGATGTGATGTTTAAATGTAGATGGAGCTGAAAGAGGAAACACAAAATAGCAATAATGAAGCTGAAAAAGTTTATAGGAAATTGGAAAGCAAGGCATTGCATTTGTACAATAAATGAAGCCACTTTGTCTATAGAACTACTGAGGAAGATTCATTTTTGCATAAATTGAAAATTCATGCGGTAGTTCTTCATTAAATTAATTCTATCAAAAATTGGACCAAACAGTGGTGAGTCAATATAGTATGTAAGGTAACTAAGATAACAGTTAGACACAACTGAGTATAAATCTTAGTTTTAAGGTGACTCTTACGTCCCCATTATTATTTTGTCATCTAGTATCTCAGACAGATGCTACCCATTTCCATTTTCTTCCCAGTGTTGTATATCCTTGACAGAAGTTGTTTATTGTTCAGGTAATTCAGGTTTATTGTTCAGTCTGATGTGTTCACCACTTCTCTTAAGTACAAAGAGAATTCAGAAAACTTAATTTACCAGGAATTGGTGAAACTATTGCAACGTTAAAGCTATAATCATACAGTGGTCAGCAAGTTTACATCTTTTTCAAATTTAAATAGTTTCTCACCAGTAGAAAAGAAATATTTTTATGTTTTTTTTTTGTTGTTGTTTTTGTTTTTGTTTTTTGTAAAAATTACAATAATGGCATTAAATCAAGCACTGACAGTTCAGAATTTCATCAGTACAGGAGAAAGACAGGTGAAATCAGTGTTGAAGGAACTTGGACAAAGACTTTCTCAATACATTATTTTACTCAGTTCTCCAAACTTGCAGAGTAAAATAAAAGGGATGGCTTAATTTTTTAAACTTCTTTGTGAAGACATGACGTTCATATTCCACAAAGATAGGAGATTTTACAAAACCAAATCTCTTAAATAGCTTTGGAAATATTAGACGTGATTTAAATCAAATAAATTAGAATAAGTTTTTTAAATGTGCTGACTTCTTTATTTCTTGAGACTTGAACAATGTCTGAATGTGCAATTACATCCTAAAAATGTGAATTGCATCAGGACCAGGCTACCAAGGAACAGATATACGCTGAAATAAAATGCTTTGTGTGTGTGTGTGCATATCAGTGCACATTTCTCATTTTCACTGCAAGCATTCCTACAACTCAAAACAAAGAAAAAAAAACAAAAAAACATGCAAATACCACATATCATTTGGAACAAATGAAAATTGATCACTTTATACCACTGTATTTCTAATGTTTAATTTTACTCTCTAATTGGAAGGTACCAGAAGGACTTCAGTGTCATACACCCCCTAGCACTAGCTGAAATTCTGTTAAGCATCAAACTCAGTTTTCTCATTTTTTTAGCATGAACTAAGTATGACCTTAACCACTATTTCTGCCTTCCCATTCAAAAATAAGAAATATTGATTATTTATATAATCTAGTCATTTATGACTAAAGTAACACTTTGTAAATGATATTACATGTTTTTAAAAGCTATAAAGAAATGAAAAAAATATTTACTTTTTTAATACCTCCTGGAAAAAAAAAAAAAAAGAAAAGAAAAAGAAAAAGAAAAAGAAAAAAAAAAAAAGATTGAGAGAGAGGGAGATTTGTTTTAGGAGGAACTGAGTCACTAAGTCAATGTACAGTTCATGAGAGCTGCAGGATATCCACTCTGGCATGAAGCTTTATAGATTAATGGGAATACCCAACAAACCCGACATTTTGCTAGATCTCAATCCCAAGTGAAGAATCAGCTGAAATGCTCCTAACATTATCCAAATGGAGTCCCATATGTGCAATTATGACACCAGGAGTATTTCAGGAATAGCATAATAGGGCTTTATGGATATAATGCTGTGATTTCCATAAAAGGTTCATTAATCAAGGGACAATGTCCCTTTAAAGATGTAGGACAGATGGGTTTAATAGCATGCCTGGAATTAAATAAAAGAATATTGCTCACGGTTGAAATGTACAGAGAGATAAAATTTAAATAAATAAATAAATAATAAAAAAAAAGAGATGTGAAAGAGATGAAAAATGCACTTACAAAAAACATTTAGAAATTTTAATGGTTTATTTTGCCAATCCTGACAAAAAAAAAAAAAAAAAAAGATGTGGAATTTTACATTTACTACAAGAGGCATGAAGAAGGATGAAAAAATCATGTTCTTAGATGTTCAAGATATTTCATAACTGTTGAGTTTTTATTTTTAATTATTGTTCACATTGAGATATTCACAGACAAGTAATCTTAAATAGATTTGTCTTTTCAAGATATTATAATTTTCTTAACATGTCATGCCTGCGTATTTTCACAGTGACATTTCTAAAATCTTTATAGCTCAATGTTAAATACACTATGAACAAAATCATACATCAAAGTAAGCCTAGCCCTATCGTGTTTCCATTAAAGCCAGCAAGAACAGTAAAAGTATGAAGTGTTCCAAGTAGGTGTATACTGGATGAAAGAAAACTATCTCATGTATTTTTCACTACAGCTCAGTGTATAAATCACATACTACCACAAGTCAGAAATGGATGAAGTGAACATGGAATAACTTATTTTGAATTTTCTCAGAGAATAAAGGAAATGTTATTCTGTGCAAAAATGTGAGGTTCTTTCATGGTTTTATGTGTTTGTTTTTTGTTTTGTTTTTAATAGACATACATAGGAGAAATCTGTAACATTAAATAAATCTCAAACTTACACTCCCACCTGTGTGTCACCACAGTTAACACACCTGCAGGTAATATAAAATCAAATAATTCAGAGTAACTCTGGTTACTCTGTTAAGCTAGTACATTATTTTGTTTTCTTGTTAGTATAGTACTTTAGAAAATGCCAAAGTCAGAAATACCTTAAACACTATCTATCTATCTTCTTGTGACACAGAATAGTTATTTACAGTAGGTAAATACAGTACAATACAGTAAGTATTGAATAATGATAATGAGGGTATATTGTCTTAACATTAACATGTTGTTTCATGGGCATTGTCTCATAAGTGAACTGTATTTTTCATGTTCTTTTATATGCAGATATCAGGACAAATGCAAATTATCTTGGTGATCTATCTTAAATGATTTGCTGAGGTCACAGTGGATAAATATTTTGCTCTTTGTATTCCTTCTTCAAAAAACATGAATAAACAAATAACCATTATTTCTGTTGTTAGTTTGTTTTTTTTTTTTTTTTCAATCAAAACCCACTTTAAGTAAATGAGATACTCTTCATCTGTTATTGCATCATCTTTGGAATTTTATGTCTAATTTAAAACTTCCGTATTATTATACTACACATTTAATCAAATGCAGTTAAGATAACAAAATAAACCCTATTAATTTTTCTTTGCCACACAAAAACTGGAAATAGCCTGTAGACAGTGCATTTTTGTTATCTCTTATGGTCTATAAATTATTTACGTGGTAATATATTGACAACTTCATGTAACTGAGCAAGCTTTCTTATAGGATTCTAACTCTTTTTCTAACACACTTAGGAGTATACTTTCAAGGTGCTATGCAAGAGTTTTAGCCATATAACTCCCATAAAGATCTCTGAAGACCTCATAAGAACTCTGTGAACACCCATGCAAACTTTTTAAAATAAATCCTTTATATGATCAGTTACTGCAAAAGCTTCATAGCTAAGAGAGCATTTTCAAAGAAGTAAGATTCTGACTTAGTTTCATTTAAACTTTATGGTCTGACCTGGGGTTTTATTTAACCAAGTTTACTGGAAAATTGATCTGTAAAAATATTGCTCTAAAATAGTTGGAGAGTTGAGTGATAAGTTCTAGTTTGCCTTTATTAATTCCTTCAACAAGCCACATTCTTGATTGTAACACTTCTCAAGATAGAATAACGGCTTATGACATCATCAACACCAACTTTCAGTTCTCCATATGCCCTTTTCATTTAGGTGACATTTTCAAAAAGGAAAGACTAACAGGCCATTCTGAGATACTAAACACCACTCCTTCTTTACAGGTCAAAAGTCAGAATGAATTTTTTCTCAGATTAAAACTGCAATATTGCATCCTACCTATGTGGCTCATTTTCTGATCTGTACATATCTTTTTAGCAAAGAAAGGTATTGAATTTGCTTTCAAATGAAGTCTCTCGGTATCATCTACTAGATAAAATTCCCAATCTCTTTAACTATATGATAATTTTAATGCTGTGAAATCTCTTATTTAAATCTTTGTTTATTATCTAATTTTACCTCTATGTTTTTCATGCAGAATCAACCTGCTACTCCACATAGACTGTCACAAGTCCATGGGGTCAGATGGGATCCACCTGATGGTACAGAGGGCACTGACAGAATTGATTGTGAAGACTCTTTTTATCATTTATTACCCATCCTGGAGTCTGCCAAGAAGCAGTAAATTGCCTGTTGGAGGCTAATGATAGCAATAGCTACCTGAGTAATGTATGTGGAACATTAAACACAAATGTCAGGTGAAAATGAAACCCATTTTGCTCTGTAATTGTTCCCAAAGGGTTTATCAGCATGGATGAGTTCTCTATTTGTCAGGGAGACAGATATGAAGAAGTGAGGTTAAGAATGGACAGGCAGGGAACCATGGCTTCTCTTACATCATGCTTGAATTTGACATTTTTTTCACTTCCCTTTTTATTGTATTGTACTGTATTTCACTGTATTTTATATTCAGATTATGATATGCAAACTTGTTATACTTCCAGTCTTGAAGGTGGGTGCAAAATATTTCTGCATTTTTATTCACAAAGTTAGAAAACAAGTAAGTAGACCTATCTACTCAAATGCACCTAATATTTTCTTGTGAAAACAGCTTTTTTGATAATTTTTTAATAAATATTGTCATTAAATTCTCAGAAAATTTATAACAAATTTGCTTTACACTTAAAATAATTTATTTGATTAATCTTCTCTTAGAGATGAGGAAAATGGTAAGTAGAAATAAAATGTTCCATCTAATGAGAATTGTCCTAGTTGTTGGCATATAAGCCTTACAAACCTCAATATTGAGAACATTTTCTTCCCCTAAAATTTTTGATTTTAGACAATATCCGTGCTTGACTCAGAAATAGTGATTTTAGCCTTTTAAATCACCTTAACTTCTTTATACTAACATACATTTATTAGAACAAACATTATTTAGGGGTAACTTTCCATCTACGGTAAGCAGAAAAGCAGAAAATGTAGTATTGTAACAACATTTAGGGGTATGTTTACTGATCTGTGAAATATAAAATTGTATCCAGGGGAAGGAAATCTTGCTTACATTACAAACAGCCAAGCATCTGAAAGACTGATCTACAGACCTTCTTGTAGCAAATAAAGTGAGTAATCTCAGCAGAATAAAAAGCTCGTGTATCTATACATCAGGGTTTATATAATAGAATTCAGTTAATTTGTAGGTCACACTAGCAGTGTGACATTATACTAGGATGGATCTCAGGGGAGAATATAAGCCATTAAGAAGGTTACTGCCTCAGCATTTTCTGCTTTAGATTAAGTATTCTTCATGTGATACCTATGAAAGTGATAGGACAGAGTAACTTCCAGCAGAGATTATCAATGCTGAAATGTATGGCTGATAAGAGATACTAAAACTGCAATTAGAGTTTTCTGTATCCTGTAAAGAGATTTTTTTCTGAATAAAGACAAAGAAGCATGACCATCAAAATGAATTGAGTGTTTTGTAATGTTGAAAAATAAATGAAATTGTGAAATTTTATCCTAAACTCATATAAAATCACAGTTATGAGAAATTCAATCTTTCACCAAGTATTTTAGGACCGACATCTCAGTCCTAAAATATAAAAAGTAACTGTTTCCCTTTTGACACACAGGATTGTTTTCAGTGTCTTTGATGGCAGTGGAGAAGAATAATGCAGGACATACAATGTATGGAAAAGGAGGTAGGAGAGGATATTAAAATCAAGCTAAATTACCTTCGTTCAGAAGATAAAACGTTGTTGGGAAATAATTTGATTGCCCCTTACCACAAGTAACTCAGTTTGGGAGAATTATATAATTTCTGGACGTGGTAATTCAGTCTCAGGCTATAGTAAAGTGTGCTTGAAAAATGTCTGTTAGTCTGAGCCATTTTCTTCCATTCAGCCACAGTAGAAATCAGCTCTGCCTTATTATATTAAAAAAAATTAGGTGGTGAAGGAGGGAGTCTTTTAAAATGACTCTTTCAGGCTTCTTTCTGGAAAATGATTTTGGTTATTTATGAAACTTGAATACATCAAGGTGTTCATTGACAACTAACAGTTTTCTTGTGTCTGCACAAAGAGTTACAGCACAGTTACGCTGTTGGGGTTGATGGAAGTTCAGTCAAATACATGTTTGAAAGCAGAGGGGAGTGTTCCAGATATTAAATGTGAAAAACAGCAGAACATACAGAGTTTAGCCCAGAGTATAAGAAATTGAATCATTTCCCTCCTGTCCCCACTTGCTTGAGAATGCACAGATGTAAACTACATCAAAACTGGGGAAAAAAAAAAGAGGAGGGAGAGAGGGGAGGCTGGAATTAATGAACATCCACAATATTTCCAGATAAATGGACACCCACGTTTTATGTTTTCATTTTTAAAGAGAAGAAAGTGGAACATTTTAAGCAGAGCTGAGAGAGCACCTGGTAAGCAAACTTGTTTAAAAAAGTCAGTAATAAAAAAATCTTTTGAGTTGGGCAAGGCTTGCAAATCTTCAATGAAATAAAGTCAAGGAAATGGAAAGTTTGAAGTAAAAGGGAACAAATTAGGCCACTATCAGCAACACTAGTCAAACACTAAATCAGATGAAACAGTTATGAAGCTAGAAGATCTCAGTGGTAATTAGTCATCTTTAAGAGTTAGGATTATGCTGGGAAGGGGAATAAAGTAAGGATTTTAAGTGAAAGATTTTGGAAAGAAGAGGGTTGCAGATACCACTGGAAGAAAACTCCTTTCCAAACAAAATTCACATTTTCATGCAAAATCACTATTCTTCGTGGCAATAATATCTCCATGCTCTTTCATGGAAATCTATACTAGTTCTCTTGAATACTTGAGCTGGTTTGAGGGGATACAACTCTATCACAGACCATTTCCCTGTGTGCACTACTCCCAGTGATGATTCTTTTTCACTATAAACGTCTGAGAACATTTACATTGCTGGCACTTCAGGCTTGTAGAAGATTCTTCTACATACTTACGTCTCTTAATCCTTAATTAACTCTTATCTTCAGCAAATGAATGAATAAATAAATTATATCTTTGTTTTTCCTCCTTCATCTAGAAAAAACAAAGGCACTTCAGAGCTGATTGAAAAGGTATTTAAGGACAGTCACTTTTCTGGTCTTGCTTATAGGATGGAGTGCTGAAGGCAGAAGGTAAGCTATGTAAAACCTATAAAAGACACATCAAAGACAGATATAAGTGTATGACTTCTGCAAGATAGTTGAGCCCAGCTCAATCTATTTTCAGAATCACAGTTCTAAGCCAAAATTAGCTGCATATTATTGACAAAATTTTATTTGTGCTGCTTGTCTATGGATCAAATAGGGTGGGCTGCCTATGCAATCTGTCCCATGCAACCATGCTGCCAACTACTGTTCAGCAATCACATTTATTTCCATAAGAGTAAAAAGAGCCTGAATTTAGCTTGTGTCTTTCCTTGTATGTGTGCTGGAAAGCATCAAGATCCTTATAAAAAAAGGCCCCCAAGTTGTGTGATATGCAAGGCACAGCAAAGCTAAAAAAGAAGCCTAAGCAAGATAAAGCACAGGGAACTGCAGTGTTGATAACATAAAATAAAACTATTTTTTTTTTTTCCCTCACATATGTTTCAAAGAAATCAGTGGATAATATTGCACTCAGGAAAAGTTAAAAGTAAATATTAAATTTGTTTTCTCTATTAGAATACAACATAAATTTTGCAGCTCCTTATTTTTCTTCTACTTCCTTCAGTGGTTATCACTGCCATCTTGGAAACCTTTATCCATTTTTTATTACTCTACAGATTTCAGTGTCTTCTCATTTGATAGAAGTTTTTCCAGAGATTAGATGCTTTTCTGCAATGAAGTCTGCCTTATCCTCTACTTTTGGATCTCTTTTACATCGAGATCCCCTTGTGGTTACGCCTTTTTACTGTAAAATTAATTATTCCTTCACTCACCTTGATCCCTATGCAAATTTGCATCTTATTTCTCTCTTTATTATCTTCAGTTATATTTGTGTGTTTCCCACAATATCACTCTCACTGTTAACTGAAGATGAATCTTTCAATGACATCTTCCTACATTCCAAGAACTGAATCTTGCAAATATTTTGTTTCCAGCACACTAGAATTTGCGTAGAATTGCTCACTTGTCTTGATCACATTCTTAACAAGTCTTTAGTAGTTATTTAAATGCTTAAGGGGCATTTAGTGATTAATTTTAACATAGGATTAAAAAAAAAAACAATCATTAAATGAGTGTGAGGTTGTGTTGCCCAGGGCCTTGAAATTCTCCTGGGATTTGGCATCCACTGTTTCTCTACACACAATATGTTTCAATGACTCACCACATTCTAAGTAAAGAATCTCCTCCTCACATCTAATCAAAATCTCATTTCTTTCAGTTTAAAACTCTTCTCTTTAGTCACTATCAGACCCTTTAAATACTGAAATATGACAATGTGGTTGTCCCAAAACATTTCCTGTTCTGTTTAAACAACTTCAGCTCCAGTAGGAGAGGTGCTTCAGATTATGACTAGGTGCAATCAAGAACACTCTTTTAGTGTTGAAAGGCACCATTTTATTACACGAGTAAATGTGAGCCTTTATGAGGATGATATTTTCTGTCGTGTATAAAAATCTGATTTTGGCCTTTCCAGCTGCAAATCTCAACTACATCAATTCTATCTTATAAATAATGTTGGAGTAAAAACAAACCAGTGGTATATATTAATATTCACTTCTCCATGTGCTCCATGTGTTATGTGTAATTATACCAAAAAGTAATAAAACTTAAAAATAATGATGCAATAATACCTATGAACGAATATAACCTGCAAAATGGTTTTGCATTTTGGTAATCGTATAATTGATTTTTAAATCTGAAATCAAGATTTAAATTAATGCATAGTTAGTAATTTTACAGTTATTAATTTTTGCTATATTTTTTTTCTAACATGACCATTCAGTTACTACTTATTTGTAGTAACCAATGGTTGTTGAAGGTAATTCATAATATTTGTAACTATAAATTGTACTGAAATTGAATTTTTTCAGATTGTCACTAGAACTATTATTCTAGACTGAAATAAACACTATCTAACTTAAAATGAAAACTGCATTTTATCTCTTTCATTTTCTTATATTCAAGTTACTTTCCTATACATTCAGATTTTCCATAGTAGCAGCTCTATTTTTACTTCTGCCACAAGCGTTTCACTTCTTTATGTGCCACTAACATACCTATTGTTTGTCAACAGCATAAAATAGGTTCAAGATATTTCTCCAGTAACTTGAGATATATTTTGAATACTGAAAAGCAAACTCAGATACCTATTGGATATAAAACTCTGTGCTGTATATATACATATACAAAGTTAGTGTGTTTTAAAAGGTTCGTTTCACTTCATTTTGCAGTTCTACACCAGATTTTTTTTAGTCCTGAAACTGTTACCATTTAATTTTGTTATTATTTTAGAACTTATGATGCAACATCAAAGTTCCCAGAGGAGGCCACCCGAGCTGGTGAAAGGATTGGAGGACATGTCCTATGAGGACAGGCTGAGGTCACTTGGTTTGTCCAGTCTGGAGAAGAGTAGGCTGAGAGGTGACCTCATTACTCTCTAAAAATTCCCAAGAAGAGGATATGGAGAGGTCAGTACTGGCTTTTCTTCCTAAGAACTGATGACAAGACACTCAGGAATGGCACAAAGCTGTACCTGCATTGTATCATGAGGATGGTCAAACACTGGAACAGATTTCCTAGAGTGTTGTTAGATTTCCCATGCCTGTCAGTGTTCAACAATGTTTTGGGTTGGAAGGGACCTTTTAAAATCATCCAATTCCAATCTCCTTGCCATGGACAAGGATACCTCCCACTAGGTCAAATTGTCTAGAAAAGATTATGATGGAGGCAAGAAAGACAGAAAAAAATACAATGATATTTACATATTTATTTATCTATTTCATGAGAAAGTATTGCAGCAAGCACATTCACTACCTCATCATCGTCATGTAGAGGGATTAATGAAGACCTGAGTTTTATCATAGTATCGGTTGAGCTGGAAGGGAAAAATTTGGAGACTGCTTCATAAGGGAGTAGAGTTAAGTAAATGGAATTAATTACAAGATTTTGTATCAAAAACATAGAAAGGAGATATGCTCTGTAAGTCAAAATAACTCTGATGTGATAGTAAAGAGGTAGTGAATATTGGCACTTAAGTGTAGAAAATCTTGGCATGATTCTATTCATCACTGGACTATATCACAGAATATTGAATAAAGTGTTTCATGTGAAAATATGTTCTAGCAAAATTGTTGTTTGCTTACTGAAATATTACAAAAATCTATCAAGATTAAGTATGTATGTAATTTTAATTAATATTTTACACAATTTTAGAACACAGATGTAAAAATAGGCTCCTGTCTGTACTGAATGCTTTAAGTCTCCTCCCTCACAAAGTAAGATATAAAGAAGTTATTTGTGCCAAATATGTTTCTGTGTTTGGTTTTATGTTATACTTATTCTTTTAGTAGTCTAATAGACTAAAATAGGACTAAACACATTTTATATGTTAACATATGAGAGCTGCTCTGAAAGTAATGCTTTTTATTTTATTATGCTGGCCCGTGATGTTAGAGGCAGATGTTGGTGGTATGGCTGTAGAAGTTAAATCTTCCCACCAATATTCCATTACATTTTGTTGCTGTGTGACAGATGGCAGCAGAAGGGCAGTCTGACAAATTGGTATTTGACATGGAAGTGCATATTAAGCAAAAGTTTGTAACTGAGTTTTTTCATGTGGAAAAATTTGCACCTGTAGACATACATTGTTTGCTGAATGTTTGTGGAGATCAAAGAGTGTCTATTAGCACCATGAGGTGGTGGGTGGGTAGTACATTTCAGCAATGGTGTGGTCATAGCAGCTGTGAAACTGCAGGTCACCTCTGCTACTGCATATTGTTAGGAGTATGGCACACAGCAACTTGTTTATCAGTGGTGAAAATGCATAGCTACTGGTGGTGAGCATATGAAAAATAGGGTTTTGCAGCTGAGGATGTGCTCTGTCAAGTACTGGTATTGTGCCTTTTGTAACTGTTGTAGTTTCCATTGGAAAAAAAAAAAGGAGGCATTACTTTCAGAGCAGACTATCATTTCCAAAATTAATTTTTTATATATACACTTGTGAAGGATAATAGCTACCAAAACCTGGCCTTGAAACTAAACTCACAGATTATATTTTAATAGTACAGTAGGAGAAATGCATGCTATGCTGTTCTATAATCAGAAATGTAATTTAAAAGGGATTAAGACTGGTGTGATATCCACCCAATGCAAGGAAAGCAAAGAAAAACAAGGCAAGGGAAAGCTTTTGAATATTAACTTAAAACCCATACAGCAAATTTCCACTAGTAAAGAGGGTCTCAGCATATTCGCACAGAGCTTCTTTCACCATCAAGCAATAAAACACACTATATGCAAGACATAAATCTTTAGTAGGGGCAGACTTCTACTTACATGGCGAGGAGTTATTATAAATCCAGTTTCAATTTTAATTAAAGAACTATTTCAACAACTTCGAAAAAATTAAAACTGGAACATAAAGTTCATTTTTCACCTAACACATATTGTAAAACATTGTCACTTATTTGAGGAAAATATATTTAAATTTTAAAATGTGTTTTTTTTTAATCCTTGATAATATACAAGAATTAGTTTTTCAAATGACTCAAAAATGTGGGATTTCAATTTATTTGTCTTCAGAGAATACATAGAATATTAAATGTGGAATACACTTCAAGAGTTTCATTCCTCCTGCTTCGAAGTAGGATTATCAATACCTAAACCATTTCTGACAACTAATAGGATTTATGTAAATGCTATATAATAATAATCTATTTTTGTGCCCATTAGAAGTACTTTGGTAATGGTTAAGAACTTGTCACAACCCCAAAAATGTAATATTCTTTCGTCCATATTTAATTCTTAGCTACAGAGAATAAGATTACTCATGAAGTATGAAGTTTGTGACCTAAATACAGTCTAACAATAAGATGAATTCATCTTATGTTATGATTGTTATGTGTAACAAATTTAAATTATCTAAATCTCACATCTGAAAATATGATTTTCCTTTCTGTTTGGAAGAAAGGAAACACCGTTGTTTTTTTTCCCCCTCAGACTTTATTACTATGGACAGTTGTTTTCAGACTATCCAGCTCCCTGAAGTGGTAGATGGTGAGGCAGAACATGATGAAGCCCCTGTAATTTATAATGGGAATCTCTATGAGATCTATATTCTTTGAACATTCAGAAGCCTAGGGGGCTGGAGAGGTTTCATCTAGGGGTATTGACATGCTCACAAAGACACTTTCAATAATTTACCTGTCTTTGCAGAAGTCCCAGCTGACTCACATGCTGTGATATTAAAATGTAGGCTTTGAATGATATGCTTAAATTTTTAGGAATAAACACAAATAATAACTATAATTGATTGAGTCTCCATACTGACACCACTTTCATCAGAAAAAATAAATCTATATTTCATGCAACCATTCTATTGTGGTTTGGGCTGAGACCTTCTTAAGCTATTGTAAATGTATATCTTGGAACTGGTTCTTGGCATGTAGATTACTTAGTTCACAAAATTAAGATTTCCAGCTGGGAAACTGGGTAGTTTCAAATGTGCATTACCACCTTAATGGCTATTGCGCAGATTCGACTTACACTCCATGGAGAAGCAAAAACTTCATTAAAGATTTGGTTGAACTGGTGGGTAGGGACAAACATTGGAAGGTCATATAAACCTGTGAAATCAGTAAATTTAAGCAAAACAGAAGCCAAGTTTAGATGAACACGAGATTAACAGTAACTCTGCATATTTTACTTTTTAGGAAGTAAAACCATATTTTTAGTAAAATTGACATTAAAATTTACTTTACTGTTTAATTATTGCCTGGATACTGTAGTCAGACTATACAGATATATATTCCAGAATGGAACCTAAGGCTTTGAAAGTAGCTCTGATATCACCTTTTTCTCTGTGACTTTTGGCAATCACTTATTCTTCCAAAGGCATGCAGAAAAATCTCTCTTTATCTGTGCCATGAAATCTGAGGGGATTTATCTCCTAGAATTTACTAGCACTTAAAGTAATATACAAGTTGGTTTACAAATGCTTTCAAAAATATCGTCCTTTAAAGGAGATGTTCTGACATTCTCCATTTTTAGCAGTATTTATATTTTTATGTTTTATACATCGGTACTTAGGAGGCTGTAAAAATTACTTCAGTAAGATTGAATAGTTACCTGCAAATATTTATTATTTCTTTTGTAGCTTTTGTACCTTTTATAGTATAGTTGTCAAATCTTCATACAGTGGGAATGGCATGCATTTTTACTACATAAAATGTGTGCTTGTCCAAATACATTTAAGAATGCTCTATTTGAATAGCTCAAATCTGTTAAATTTTTTCTTCCTTTCCCAACATCAGTTTTACCAATACAAAAAGATTTATTCACCAAAAGAATTGCTGATGATATAAAATATAACTTCCTAAAAAGTTTGCAATGGAGTATTTTGTTTCAGCATCTGTTAAACATAAGTGCAGAATTTCAAGCATACAGAGTTTGCAATCTTTCCTTGCGGAAGACATCAGTCATGAAAAAGCAAGATAGAATTAGAGTTAGCCTTCCTTGGCTTACAGTGCACCTAACTTAGGCATGCATGACCCATTGCCATCATTACTGTACTCATGCCAGCTGGTTCTGATTATTAAGAAAGCAGCATTGCATGTTACATGTTGAACATATAACAATAAACTACTGTCATATGAATGGAGCACTTTAGCTTCTTAGGGATATAAATATACACATAATATATGTAAGGTGAGTCCAGCTTCACATCTCATGGAGAACAAATAAAAGCTCATCAAATGTACTACAAATGAAACCTGGATAGGGAAGATACTCCTACTGTTTTCCTTTTTTTTTTTTTTTTTTTGAAGGGAAGTGAATGTTTTACCCTTCTTACTCCACTCAAGTGAGCTGATTCCAAGAACATATACTTCTGAATAGTTCAGGGAATTTTTTGCCACGTTATATGTTCTCACCCTGTCCTGACGTCATTGACTGAGTTATATTTAAGGGTTGGGGAAAACAGTCAAAATCTTTGATAAATAGGATTTACCATCTCCTCCTCACTGGTTTTAAAGCATGCACCATGAAAAACTTGGACACATAGCAAATAATAAACTGTTTTAATATTTCCACCAGGGAATAATAAAATCAAGCAAGTATAAAAAACATACCCTTTAGCATATGAAAGAATAGAAGCTTGTGAAATTTCACAATATGCAGTAGATACCTCATTCTGAGTACATTCACATACTGACAGAACAATGCATGCCAAATAAAACTCTCATGAAGCTTGGAACCCAGTAAGACACTGTAATAAAAATCTGGGATACAACTTCCTGAAGTGAGGTTAGAAACATCACGTTCTACTAGGAATTATGGAAGAGTAAAGTCCCTGGAAAAGGATATCTAGATTTCGAGGGAAGTGGTTGAAATAGAAGCCTCATTTGGCATGAGTCTAAGTCTTACTGATTTCATTGACTCCTATGTGATTTTATCCAGCCAAGACATAGGGCGTGGATGCATCTTGAAGATGGGAAAAAAAGAAAAAAAAAAAAAAAGTATCAAGGAAGATTTTGCAATACATTGAAAGAATATCAACATTTCAATTTGCAAAGCGCATGTACACATTTCTGCAGTATTTTGGGCCACAATGTTCTCTGGGCTGTTTATATCAAAATCTTGAAACTGTTGTGGATGAAACACTTGTTTGGTAAACATAATATTTCAGAAAAGGAAAAATATATATGTACTGATCATTTTTGTGATCTTGATAATTTTAGCTAAAATTACTGTAAAAACTGCAAAAGGATTCAGTATCAGGTTGTAAGTTTGATAACATTAATTCCACATATTGCACTAAGCATATAGCTTTACAGAATAAACCAGTATCCAGAGGAAGATGAAGATGAAGGCAGCTTAAAAATTATTTGTGAATTCCTATGATCTATGGGATGTTCCTATGGCTCACCATGTCTGTATCATCAAAGACACTACAGGCCGATAGTTCTTCTCTCACCTTAACTTCTGGGATAGAATTCCAGAGTTCAGGAGTGAAGATTTGTATTCTGTGGTAACATGAACTCTGGAGCTAAAAGCCTTAAGTCTATTCCTTAACCTGGACTTCACATCTAAGCATCCTGTTAATTATTCTGACTTTCTTAAATTTCTGAGCCAGAGGGAAATATTTTAATAATATTATTGGCCCAAAGTTAAGAGCAGGTTATATAGCTTAATCCACTGATTCCTATAACAACTCTAAGAATTTATTTTCAAACTAGAATACTTCAAAAATATTAGTGCTAGTCTGACTCAATGTGATATGAGACAGAAAAGGAATCAGAGACTGAAAGATAGGGAAATATAGTATATCCTTTGGTAATCTGTCCTAATATATCATTACAGGGATGACCTGTCTGCACTAAGACAGTGGGACAGTACATGACTGTGTTCTCATAATCATTTGGATTTCCATCAAAACAGCATGTTATTGCTAACAGAACTTTGGACCACTTAATTCAAGAAAATGCTGTTCACACACTGGTGGATAACTGAAGCAATCACATCTCTAGTTACCGCACATCACGGGAGAAAAAAGCAGGAAGGAATTGTTAAGATACTTGCAGACAGCATTTTGCATGCTACAGCATCTCACTCGTCCTGCATTCCCAACTAGGCTTAGACCCAGTCTGAAGCAGCATCTGCCTAAGAAGTTTGTGTACAGTGAAAAACTTAGACCTGCTGAGTAGTTCTTGCTGGCATTATAGGTCTTATTAGCAGTATCACAGAAGCTACATGGTTCCCCTCAACACAGCACCCTTACCCTAAATGTAGTGTAATTTCATTCCAGGGTCAAGTTCTGTTGCTTAACCTGTTGATGGAAACCTTGATTGGGAAGGGAAGGGAGGGGAGGGGAGATCCACTAAATCTTTTGTTTTGTGTTCATAAAATCATAGAATCATAAAATGGCTTGGATTGAAAGGGACCTTTAAGATTATCTATTTCCCCTGCTATAGGCAGGGACACCTCCCTCTAGACCAGGTTGCTCAAAGCCTCATCCAGCCTGACCTTGAATGTTTCCAGAGAGAGGATGTCTACAACCTCACTGGACAACCTGTTCCAGTGTCTTACCACCCTCACAGTAAAGAATTTCCTCCTAATATCTAGTCTAAATCTATCCTCTTCTAGTTTAAAACCATTTCTCCTTGTCCTGTCACCTAAAAAGTCCCTCCCCAGTTTTCCTCTAGGCCCCCTTTAGGTACTGGAAGGCTGCTATAATGTCCCCCTGGAGCCTTCACTTTAGGTTGAAGAACCCCAGCCCTCTGTCTGTCCTCAGAGGGGAGGTTCTCCATGACATAAGCAGCTGAAGTTCATGACACCATTCCATTAAGTTATTGATTTTCTTAATTTTATCAGTGCTTTCCCTCCCTATTCCCCTAATCAGAAGGTTCGATGAGAAGACTACCTGTGCTCCTGAGTTCTTCGCTGCTGCTCCCAGCTTCTTGTAATCCCTTCTGATATTCTTGAGGTTGCTCACAGCTGTGTCACTGGTTCCTATGTGAAATGGCAGCAGCAGGTAGTAGTCTGTGGGATGTACAAGTTCTGGCAGCCTCTCTGTCACATTCCTGTTGCAAGTCCCTGGCAAGCAGCAGACCTCTCTAGATAGCAGATTATGATGACAAATGTGTGCCTTTGTAACCCTCAGAAGACAATCACTTGTCATCCATTGCTTGTTCTTAGTTACGATAGTTCTTATGCAACAGGGAACAGGTCTGGCTGCCTTACTTTTACTTACTCTGACAAATTACCTGTTCCTGTTTGCTTTTCCTTCTCAGTCTGCGGAACTGTGAAGCAGTTCTGCAGAGGCACCTCAGCCTTTGGGGCAGGCTTCTTCCTCTTGCTACTCTTTCTCATCGCAATTTGCCATTTCTCATCACTGTGTTATAACGGGGAATGTGAAGAGGACTCCTGAGAATACAACCTTGTATTTTGAACATAAACATAGATAACGTAAAATACCAATAAGAAATCAGTTACGTGAACTGTAAATAGAGTGGTATGCTGAAGCTTATAAACAAGTTGATTTGCTGAAGAAAACAGGTATTGAATACTGCAGCATGCCCTCTAGTGAGGTTGAGACTCATGGTAGCAGCATACAATTGAGCTCTCTATCATTTGTCAGAAACTATGTGGTGTGGAGGGAAAGAAATTATTTCACTACCCTGTGCACTCTGGAACTGCTTCTTTAGTCTAGGGTATAAGCTCCTTACTTGCATTTCATATTTTAATTGCAAGTCCAGATGGCATTTTTTTAAATGTAACAGAAAGATCTGAAACAAGGAAAATCTACAGCCTCAAATGGAGAGAAAAATGTAGCAGAAGAAAGGCAGCATAAGTTTCTACATTCCATTTCCATATGCGTCACATGCACTCCATATATAACACTTCTGGTGGTGCCAATAAGAAGTTTAAAGAGGATTTACAATTTACTAAATGTCTGGCCTCACATCTTAGCCTCAGGGATGTCAGTAAGAACTGTACCATGGGATTTAATTCTGCCTGTTTCTTACAATAAAGTCACTGAAGTTACTCACTATGTATGAACCTAAATCTACCTCCAGAACTGTTATGATTGTTATACTTAGGCTATTGACAAACAGAGATATGGAGTGTTTGTATATCTCCAGGACAAGTGTCATAGCTAGTAGGATATCTAGAGTTTTCTTCAAAGCGCTTGCTCACTCTCCTCAACATTTTCATTAAGACTAAAGAACAATAGGAGCAATCTCTTTTAAAAGTGACTACACAATTGACAATCTGATAGAAGTAATTTAGTGCTTTGTTTGTTTGTTGCTGTATGACATGCTTAAAGAAACACTTGAAAAACTATTGAAGGTAGATAAGAGCTAATTTGCAAGTAGATCATCACCCTGAGTTCTTTGAGGAGAAATAACTGTTCTAGATTTTGCAGCAGTGTTAGGGTTTTTTTTTTCAACATTTTACTCAGGGCCAGAAACCTGAGGGGTTTCCATCTTTTTGTGTCATGCTCCTGCACTTGGAATCCTTAGTGACAACTGAACTAGAGCTTGTCTAAGTAAAGCTTAAAAACCTGTCACATTTGAATGTGACTTAATGATTTTAGAGAAGAGGACCTTGAGAACAGTCAAGAGGAAATCTCTGGGAAAACCCTCTTTATCATGTCATGTTTAGAGATTAATTCAGTGCTGTTAGCACATATGTCTTAGAGTATAACTGCTCTATCACAACCTTGAGAAAAGTAAACCATGGATAAATGTCTTCTCTGGATGAGATAATAGGTCTTTAAATAGGCATAATAGGCATTTCTAGTGATACTGCAATAAATTTCAGAAAAATAGTTGATTGATCATATTTTACATCCAGTTCAGTGAACAGGATCTAATTTTAATCTCTTAAATTTCAATATTTAAATTCTTTTTTTAGCTAATTTTTAGTTTTCTTCTGATACTTTTTTTTTTTTTTTCAAATTCTGACTCAGAATTTTTCAGAAGATAGAGATAAGATGAAAGATCAGTTTTCCTGCAGATACGCTCAAAAGATACATGACAAAAAAAGAGGGTTAAACTTAGCTATAGTTTGTTTGCCTGTTTGTTTGTTTGTTTTCCTTATGTAAGGACTTTAACAAAAAAAAAAACTTTCACTCTTTATAAATATTATTTAAACATACATATCAGATAAGTTCAAAACTTAATTACAAAAAATAGAGCCCTCAAATTATCACAGATTGGATATTAGAAATGCATAGTAGGAAGTTTAATATTATTATATTCCACAAAAACATAATTGTAAAAATTTATTGTCGTTTTCATTATTTATACTGTTACTCAAAGCAAAAATGAAATAAAATAGCTCTAAATGGTGCAGCAGGATAGGCTCCATTCTCCATAAAAATGGCCTGCTTTTATTATCTAGTGTCTTTATAATATGATGCCAGTGTACCGTTAAATATCTATCATCCAGGCAAAGTACATTCTAGGACTCAGAGAACAGGTTACCATCTATCCTCTCAAGCTTATTTCTTGGAAGTGATTTTGAGGCCCATGAAATTGAACTAAGCTGAAAGACACAGCTAACACAGCTAATTCTCCTTAGCAGAAACACATAAATAGTTTTATCAATGTTTTGTCATTGTGAAGTGTGACTGGGAAGAATTAGTTTGAACCAGAGACCATTAAAGTCATATAGAGAAAGATTTTTATCAACTTTCAACACAACAAAATCCTGTGAGACTTGAAGAAAGGGTGAAATTATCAGGTATATCTGGAAGTTTTTATTTGCCCTTTTTAATAATACAAGAACAGAAACAATTAAATAGAGAGGTAGCTTAAGAGCATTTTAACATAGGTGATTACTGACTTAGGGAATTCATAAATAAATCTTAATTGACTCCAAGATACAGATATTCAAAAGGGAAGGAAAAAAAAGGAAAAAAAAAAATAAATAAAAAAGGTTTTGATGTTTCTTTTGATTTTAATAGTTCATTTTCTGCAATCCATCAATGTCAGTTTTTCTTTCAGACTGAAAAATCTCATATTCTGAAGACTTTCTTTTGTATGTTTGATGGTGTGAATATTGCTGCTGACTCTTTGTTCTAAGATTATCTGCCATTTTTCAACTTACTACTTATTAATAATACGTAAAATTGCCTCAAGCCTTTCTGTATACTGTAGGCTATAGTCTGCATAATCATTTTATACCATGGGAATTAACAAAAAGAACAGTTTAACTTAATACTGAGTCCATATGCATATAGTTATTGACAGAAGGCCAGTTCTTTGTTGATTATATGAGATGCAGAAGAGGACTGCTGGTTTGGAACATCATATTTTGCCTCTGCAAAATACATTTATATGCAGCATTATGTGACTTTAAATATGAGACTAGAAGCAGTTTATTCTCTGCTAAAATACATAATTAATCTTTCTACTATCAAATATTCAAGGTGGAATTTTAAAGACAGATTTTTGTGAAATAAAATCCTAAAGAGATATTTCATTTATACTTCTCATTTGACTCTGCTTTTGCTATAGATAACTGTTTCTAAAGGAAATAAAGAAACCGAGAGTTTGAGCTTGATGGAGACTGAAGAAAATGAGGTCTTTCTCTCAGTCTTCACAACCATTCAGGCTCCTCATGTCTCTCTTGTCCCTAAACTTCTAAATGGGGGATAGGAGAGCAAAATCCTTCCCAGTGTAAGAGCAGAGCAAGACTGAGACCACCTCATGAGGCTGAATGTGTACAAGTCTATAGGGCCAGACAACATGCAGCACAGCATTCTGAAGGAACTGGATGATGTGAGTGCCAAGCCACTCTACATCATATTTGAAAAATTATGACTGTCAGGCGAAGTCTCCAATGACTAGAAAAAGGGAAACATCACTCCCATATTCAAGAGAGAAAGGAAGACCTGGGAGAGTATAGGCCAGTGAGCCTCATGTGTGTGGACACAGTACTCCAGATAGGACCTCACAGGGGCAGAATAGAGTGGGCACACAAGAATCTAATGAAGTTTCACAAGGCCAAGAGTAGGGTATTGCACTTAAATCTAGGCAATCTAAGGTGTAAATATAGACTTGGAGAAGAACTCATTGAGAGCAGCCCTATGGAGAAGAACTTGGGAGTCCTGTTGGACAAAAAGCTGGACATGAGCCAGCAGTGTGCTCTTGCAGCCCAGATGGCCAAGGGTATCCTGGGCTGCCTCAAAGCGGCGGGGAGGCAGAAAGGAGAGGGAGGTGATTGTTTCACTCTACTCTGCCCCAGTGAGGCTCCATGTGGAGTACTATCTCCAAGTCTAGTGCTCTCAGCACCAGAAGGATGCAGAGTTGTTGGAGCAGGTCCAGAGGAGGGCCACAAGGACTGGAACACCTCTCCTATTGCAGAGGTTGAGGGTGTTGTGCTTGTTTAAGAAGAGAAGGCTCCAGGAAGACCTCATTACAGCCTTCTAGTACCTGAAGGGAACTTATAAGCAGGAGGTAAACTAACTTTTTACATGGTCTGCTAGTTATGGGACAAGGTGGAATCGTTTTAAACTAAAGGAGAGGAGATTTAGGTTAGATAATAGGAAGAATTTTTTTACTCAGAGGGTGATGAGGCCCTGGAACATGTTTACTGGAGAGTTTGCAGATTCCCTGTCTGTGGGGGCAAATGACGCCAAGTTGAATGAGATCTTGGACAGTCTGATCTAGTGGATGGCAATCCCGCAAGGCTTTCAAAGGTCAGGGGAAGTGGACCTAGATGTTCTTTAGAGTCCCTCCCAACCTAAGCCATTCTTTGATTTTCTGATAAAGCATGGAGAAAGTGCACTACATGATACTATGGTGTGGAATACCAATTACAAAAATAATAAAATCATGACAGTTTTTAATGTGTTTGCTTGTTTTGTTTGTTTGTTTTTCCCTTCCATGTTAACATTTTATTATTTTTAGCTCTCTGAACTTGAAAAAAATGACAGATATGCTCCAGGCCACAGATAGCATGGACTGTCCAGAGTAAACAAGGAAGAATGCTGTGTGGCATGAACCCTTCCAAATGGAAATCTCAGGTTCGGAGAAGTATAGTTGATGGCGTTCCCTTCAGTTAACTACAATGAGACCTGAGGATGACCCATAAAATCATGGACATCTACCATGGGAATCAATTCAAGTATTAGAAAAAAATAGACGTTTATATGAAGGTTGGATATTCAAAATCCCTTTGCAATCAGGTAGAAATAGTAATACATGACTACAGCTCATCTGCCATGCAGATTTTCTTTAAGGTGATCCAATCCTAAGCACCTAAAATTTAAAGAGATGTAGTGCAGCCCAAAAATTTCTTTTTCATGTGGATGACAGTACTGAGCAAGAAACATGATAGTCTGTTTTCCACATTCAGCTGGGTTGTTAGTGCCAGTAACATTTAAGCAACTGAGGAGAGAAATACAGAAGAAGCTTGCAAGCAGTATTCATTTACTAAACTACAGAAAAGGGACCACGAAATGCTATCAGTATGTCTCTATATAGGGAATTAATTTCCATGGCCATTTGTAGATTTCCTAATAAAGTCTCAAGAGCATTCTCCTTAAATGCAAAAAGGGATAGAACATTTTGTCTGTAGCCATATGTCCATTAGGCTGAAAAATTAGAAATTCATCTTGTTGTTTATAAATTCTCAAAATTCAAACCTGGATTTTGTTTAAATAGGTCAATAAAATCTTCAGCAAGCAACTAGAACAAATCTTATGATGGTAGACGCTGCTTCTGTGGCTGTAGCATTGGTTACATTCTTGGCTTACTTTTTAAAACATCGCTTTAACATCTGGATTAGGGATTACAGAGAAGGCAATGTTTGTTTTCCCTGTATTGCGATATCTCACTGATTTTGTTTGGAGCAGAAAATATAGCAGTATAGATGATAGCTTTCCCTTCAGTCAACTTCAGTAAGAACAGAGGATGACACATAAATTCAAGGACTTCTACTGTGGGAATTATTTCAAGCATAAGAAAACAATACAGTTGTTCACATGAGGGTTGGGTATCCAAAATCCATTTGCATTCAGGTTTGCGCTCAATCTTATAGCAGTTTTTTATTTCTGTTTTCCTGATATATTTGTTTAACCTCTTGTAGATAATTAACATTTTTTTCCAAATGGCTAACTTGAAATAGAAACAGCCACTTGGAGTGAGAATAAGGTAACCTCAGAAAAACAAGTTTGGTTTTGTTGCTGTTTTTTTTTTTTGTTTGTTTTGTTGTTTTTTTTTTCTCTTGAACTACAATTACAAGAAAAACATTGACACTTGGCAAATTCTACTGTCTTTATCTAGAACAGTACAAGTAAAATTCTGTAGAGTGCATTAATAAATTATATTTATGATGAGTGAGTAGCTGACATTAAGAAATTCAATCCATCCACAGAAACCCCTGTTTTATATTTCATTTAGTAGACAGCAATCAAATAAAGAAAAAAATTATCACCATCTAAATCAATGTTGTATGTAGGAACGAGCAGAGATAATTTCTTAATTGGTGAGAAATTTAAACAACCCTAAAAAAAAGCAATTAACTGTATTTGAGTAGGCTTTTTTTAAAAAAATATATTTATCTCCTTGAACAGTGATGTGATGACACATAATTCTCAATACAATGTTTACATGAGAAGTTAGCCAGAAACACAAGAAATATCAAAATTTTTATGAGGTGATAACATTTTAGAAGATAAAGCTATGCATATCACCCAGGGGATTTGATTTTTTTGCTTTTCTCTTCCCAAATCAAATATGTACAATCACTAAAACTTTGATGATTTATATTAACTTATTTAGCAGTAATGAAGGCTTGCTTTTTCCAGCTGGAAATCAATCAGGCATTGACTCCAGATGTATTTTGAAGCAATAGAAATATGGTAATAAAAATTCAAAAAAGCATGAATTGATTAAATAAAATACAAAAAAAAACTTACAATAAAATTAAAATTTCTTGGACAATATTTCCAACACCATATCAACTTACTTGTAGATACTTTAGTAGAATTTCATAGATCTTTCCAATTACTTCCAGAAGGCTTCCTGACATGTTTCAGATCTGTATGTAAAACTCATAAAATCACCTCTGTGAGAAAAAGCCAACAAAATAGATAGCAAACAAAATAGATAATGGCATCCATGGTAATTCTTTCCCAGATTTTGTAATGCCAAAATCTAAGTACCTGTTTAAGAACACGTGCCTTCAGATACATCCAACAGAAGCATTTTGCATTTCCTTCACTTCCCTTTTCATTCCTGTTGCAAATATACACATAGAAAAATTAAATTGATAAAATTTAACAACTTAAAAATACTGTGAAGACTCTATAGTTTTTTTTAATCTAGAAAATATATCTTAAAAATAATGATAATAAAAAAATAAAGCACAGAAGAAACACTTTTTCTTTGTACTAATCAAGAAAGATTTTAGGAGAGATCTTAGTCTAGGAAAGATCTAGACATGTTCACCTGAGCTTGATACTGAATTGAAGTACTAGGTAGTGTTTCTAGTCAGACACTTGGATTAGCTGCACATTATTTACTATATTCCAACATACAAATGTGGAAATGCAAAATCATGTCAAAAATAGCCAGCAACTCCATAGAATGCATAATAGTAATCAGATTCTGAAATATTTCATCATAACTTGGAAGCCTTCTTGTTAAAGCCAATTTCAAAGAGTTGTTTCTCTCTTCCTTTAAAATAAATTGTTTCTGCATACATCCAGCCATTTTTATCTTAGATAAATTGTTTTAAGCTCATTGGTAATATTCTCAGTGAAATATTTTACACCATGATAATTTTATATACTTAAAGTTTAGCATGACCTTTCTGGACAATTTCAGGATGTACCTGGAATGTATACCAAGTACTACAAGAAATATAATCTTCTTTTCCAATCTCAAAAATGAAAGATGAACTTTTGGTATGCTAATGAGAATGTTATATAGTCTTCTTGTGGTTTAATATGGCAGGCAGCTAACCACAGAGCCATACACTCACTCCTCTCACCCAGTGGGACTGAAGACAAAATCAGAAAAATAAAAAAAATTGTGAATAATTGAATGTCATGGAAAAGAAAAGGAAAATAATAATAATGATAAAAGAATATACAAAACAAAAAATGGAAAATGCAATTGTTCAACACTCTTTGACCAATTCCCAGCCAGTCCACAAAAAACAACAGCAGCCCAATCAACTCCTTTCAATATTATTTGTTCAGGATGACATCATATGATATATCTGTTTGGCCTGTTTGGGTCAGCTGTCCTTGTTTTGTCTCCCATAGTCTCCTCACCAACAAGGAGTATGGGAAGTTAAAAATTCCTGAGTTAGTGTGAGTACTGCTCAGAAACCACTAAAAGATCAGTGTGTAACCTGAATTTAACCAGAAGTTACTTAACCAGAAGTATTCTCATTGTCAGTTCAAAACCCGGTACCATATCATCTACTAGGAGAAAAATTACCTCTATCCCATCTGAAACCAGGACAAGGATATAATGGACTAACTATTTCTGTGAGTTTTTATTATTATTATTGTTATCATTCTTGATTATGCTTTCTCTAGCAGCCACTAGCAGATTTTTTTCTAATGCATTCTAAGATAGAAATGGCTTAAAATTAAAATGAAGAATGGAGAATGATTAGCAAAGCCTATATTTTGAATATTAATTTATATTATAAATCATATATTTGTCTGTAACTTGTCTTGTATGTAAAAGAAATCATTTGTCCGTTACTGGCTTACACTTCATAATTTGTTAATTAGATATTTGCATCAGGGTTCAGATATTTCTGGTGTTAAGAAATACATTCATCATTTATTGCCTTAATAATATAATACCTTTCTGTAACTTCCATAGAAACAGTAAATACAACAGAATGCATTTGGAACTAACCCAACCAATAACATTGGCAAAGCACTCTCTGAATATTTTTTGTCATTTCTATCACATATTTTTGTAGGGACAAATATAGCATCATATATCAGGTGAATTGCTTTACAATATTGCATACTTTATTTTCAAATGCGCGATTATGAAATGGAAAGTTCTGTTAGAATGCACTGTTGGGTGTTTTTCATTAAGTGCAGAAGCGCTTCAAAATGAATAATCAAGAGCTGCTTCTATTCTCAGTTTTCTGTGTTTATTAGCTAGCATCTCATTTAAGAATGGAGATTTTAAAATGCTCTAGAGAGCCTTAAAGTTTTACAAGGCCAAAAGCAGCAGACACAGAAGTACTCAGCAGGTCTTGTCACTGTGAAATGAGGAAAGTGACTGTCAAACTCTTTCTATATGCCACAAAAGAGATCTGCCTTTCACTTGGTTTCCATCCTCCAGTTTAAGAGGATTAACAAGAAGAGGATGATGGAAAACTATAGAGGTGGCTTTCCAGAGAACCTGTGCAGTAGGACTGTGGGCACCTTTCCAGTCTGAAATACGAAGATTGCTCTGAAAGTAATGCCTCCTATTTTGTGATATTGGCCCACAATCTGAGAGAAGGATGGATGTTGGTGGTAGGCATTGCATTTCAGCAGCACCAGCAGCAACTGTGTATCACCTTCGCTGATGCAGATTTTTGCAAGAGCAAGCATGCAAGCTCTTGTTCATCACTGGCTATAGCTAATGGTGGTAACTATGCTGAAAATATATATATATATTTTGTAGCTGAGAAGTTGCTCTGTTAAATAATGTCATTGTTCTCACCGTATCTGATCACTGTAGTTACCATTGAAGTAAACAGGAGGAGCAACCTACACAGATTTTAGAAGAAATAGGAACTTGCAGCAGTCAGTGAAGAGTGAAATTTGAGGAAATTATCATTTACTGAAGGATCATATGAGAAATGAAAGCTTTAAGTATTAATGTGAGAGGTACTCTTCCTAGCTCTTTTCCTTTTTGAGAGAGACTTTGCCAAACAGGAACTTAAGATTTTTGAATCTGAGACTTACTTGCAGGGATGTAACATAATTTGGGTAAGTGGTATACACCTGAATTTCAATAATGAAAAATACAGCTGTTTATTTACTTATTTAAACTGAAACATGCTGAAAAAAACAATAAGTAAGCATTTCTAAGTAGCATTCTCATGGTAACTAAAGTTGAAATCTCACTGAACATGCCTATACTTTGTTCAAGAGGCAGAACAACGACAGTCTTGAAGTCTGAAATCATCTGCTATACAGAAAGCAAATCTGGGTAAGATTTAGAAGGTCAGGAATTACCTAACACTGAAAACTGGCAGAATAATCAGGCTCAGACGATGATGATCAGAAGCATAAATTCCAGCTGGAGACCACCAATTAGCATTCTATCCTAGGGGTCAACACTATGTCAGTTTCTGTTGAATATCCTTAGTTATGATCTCAGTGATGGGAAAGAGTGTAACTGCAGCAAGTTTGCTGATGATAGAAAACCAGGAGGATTGGTTGTTATGATAGAGGGCTATTCTGTCATCCAGAGGGACCTTAATGGTCTGGAGGAATGGACTGAAAAGGTGTGGTGGTTTAACATTGGTAGGTAGTTCAGTAACACCACATTGCTCTCTCACTTCCTCTCCTCAATAGAACAGGGTGAGAAAATAAGATGAATAAAGCTCCTCTTCTGTATGGATTTTTTTTTATCTTCCTTATTTTTTCATTTCCAAATTTATTTGTTTCCTCAGAAATGTGTCAAATATACCTAGTCAGCAAGTCAGAGTCTGTATTTTGGCAACTTGAGAAAAAAACTGATGAAATTATTCAAGGGGGAGAAGGGATACAGGGGGAAGTTACGCAGAGAATGGGTAATCTTCTGTTCCAGCCTTCAAATAAAATGCTATCAATTTATATTTCTGGGTGAGTCATGTTCTTCTTGTTGTTCTTCTTCTTCTTCTTCAGTTTATGTTGACTCTGAAATGTAAAATTTTGCCATGTTATACTGTAATTTTTTTGTTGCTGTTGTTTCTTATCAGATTTGCCTTTGTTGTCACCTCAAGTTGAAAGGACTTAGCTAAAAGTAAGAGTTTAAAATAAGGATTAAGACTTTCAAAACCACAGTGAATGCATGGTTTCTTTCCTCATAATTTTTCAATTTTTGTGGTTGATATTAAGTATAATGTACTGTCATAACTAAAAAGTGTATTCCATATTGAAAATCTTTTCCAGCTAAGCACTATTGTGAATCTCATTAAAAAACAACAACAACGACAACAAAACACCATTTTTAAAAATATTCTATAATTAAAGTAATAATATCTAGTACAGTGTCTAGAAATAAGATGTCCGTCAAGTCTATAAAACAAAATCTTCTGACTTGCTCAACTACTTAGGGTGAAATAAATCCTCAGCAATGTGTTCTATCTTCATCAGCTGCTCTTATATTACAAGTTGTTGAAGGCATCCTGTGACGTGCCACAGTGCTCTTCATTAGATAAATATTGTTCTAGTTGTGTATCTACTCATATTTTCTCCACACTACATTGTTGTCATACTTATATTTCATATTGTTGCCTTCCTCTTCATCTTCACTTTGACCACAGAAGAAGTCATTGTGTGCATGAAAAATTGCAATATCTTAAGGATGCTAGAAAACACTGTGTTACAAATTATATCTCTCTGTCTTAAAGGGATTTCTGTTTCCCACATCTTTATTACAAAGTATTAAGCAAAGCTTCTTCTTTTCCAAATACACTTATTTCTATATTTTTCTTTAAGTGGCTATAAAATTTCTATACTTCATGAATGAACGTTCTACAGATGCAAAGTCAATGGAAATAGAATTATGAATTTAATAGGTAAATTTTTCCTCTTGAATTTGCAAAAACTTATTATGAATACCTTGAGGATGTGTACTACACATACTTTTCATTTATATAGCTAGCAGGCAGAAATTTTTAATGAAAATATGCGCCGAATTGACCATTATGTCTGAAGAAAATAGTCACCTCTGTCTTGAAGTTGCTTTCTTGTGCATCAAAGGAAATGCAACCCCTGCAATCTCCAAGAAATGTAAGGAAAGAGATAATTATAATTCATTAGAATTCTTCAGCTACCAGAGGTGAAGCTGGAGAATATGTTATTATGTGAAAACATATTTTGAAAGTGACCTAGTGCTAAAATAAAACATAAAATACAGCTTTTTTTTTTCTCTTTTTTGTTTGTTTGTTTGTTTTCTTTCTGTAAAAGAAATGGTTACAAACTTACAGTGATATTATTTGATACAATAAGACAGATTACCTTCTAAAATTCTCTGTTTCCTTTTTAAAATTTAAAATTACAAATTTTGAAAAGAATTGCATGCATCCACGCGTTTGAAGTGTGCAAGCTCTTTTTCATATCAGAACATGTGTCTATATTAGCACATCTGTGTTAAAAATCTTACTCTGCTGAATACTGACAATACGAGCTATCATAGTCCCCAGGTATATGTATATGTTCCAACTCTAACAGTTAAGGTCTATTTTATTTATTTGTTTATTTATTTATTTTCCTTTTGGATGTTCCTTGAATTCTTAGTTATGTCTTAGACGGAGTAAAGGTAAGAGACCATAATTAACTCAATCTTTGATTTCCAGTTGTGTTCTTCGGAACATGTCATTGCAATTTGAGTAGCAGTTTCCTCAGTGCCAGGAAGTGAATGGGGATGTGCAATTAAAATATAATCCAGTGCACTGATGCCCACACTAGTTCTCATTCTAATCTACTCCAAAATAAAATGTGAAACCATGGAGAAGTTTGCAACTCTTCAAGACAATTCATTATCCTTCATATATGAAGCTACTGACATGAATGAACTATATGCAGACTGTAGATAAACACATCTAAAGTAAACATATGAGTTCAGGCTATGCATTCTTCTATGAAATTCAACAATCTGCAAATGCAGCTTTTTGACTAAAGAGCTCTGCGCACAAGGGTGACCGTAAATAAATACTTAGACACTTCATTTTTAGGATTGTAAATAAACATTTTAAAGTAATGCATTATTCATCATTACTTCTTAAAATATTTAAGATATTTGAAAAGATAAGGCACTGTTTAAGAAGTAAGATTCAACTTGGGATATATATGCAATGAGAATAGAAAGTATATAGAAATCACTGTGCCCCAAACACAAGATGGAAAAAACAAAAAAAAACTGTTTGCACTATTTCATTATACTTTCCAAAAGCTGTCATATCACTTTAACTATACAGTGAAGATTAAATTATCTGATGAATTCTATAACACAGAAGCAGTTGTAGATCTTGGTAATGCTATGGAGGGAAACCCAACTGAAATTTATGAGACTGAAGTAAACATATTAATATCTTACTCCAGTAGTCAAGGATATAACAAACATATTAGGACTCAATCAGTGTGCTTTACACATTGACCATGGAATATGAAATCATAGTCACTTGGTCTTTGTGTTCTCTGTGTCAACTTAAAACATCTAAAAATGTTTAGAAGAGAAAACTGCAATAGATGATTTGATTTCCATGGAAAATGAAATTCTGTGAAGTGTACTGTGGTCTGAGGCAAACAGATGTTCCTGGTTTAATTAAGTATTAAAAAAAAATATTCAATTCCCTCACTATCCCCCCTTTTTTTAATACTGTACACACCCTACAAACATGCACATGCACACGGAGAACCTCTTGATTCCTAAATCAAGAGGAAGGCAGATTTATCTGCCACTATTAAAGGATAAAATACAGCAACATGTATTTATATATAAATACACTGTTTCTATGGAACACATGTAACAATACATAGGTGTGTATAGAACACACTTTGACAAAAGTTCATATTCCATCTTGTGAGAGAACAAGCAACATGATAAATATATTATTAATGTAACTTAATATGATAGTGGAAGAGTGGAAGATACTGGTGAATGCTATAAGAGAACTAATAACAGAGAGATAAAAATTAGAATCTGCTTTTATAAAAAAGGAGAATATGGGTCTGTAATTAAGACAACTGACAGCTGTAGCATGAAATTCATGACACCCAAGATGACCAGGGGTACTTCCTGCACTCCATTTGCTTAGAAAAATCTATCCTCCAGAGCTTACAGCTGAAAGCTATATAAAGAAGGTTACTTCTTCAACAGTTGAGAACTTCTAACACATTTGCAACAATTTGTGGATGAGAACAGAACAGGTTTTTGTTGTTGTTTTCTTGTTTTGTGGCTTTGGAATTGTTTTTTTTTTTCTTTTTTTTCTTTTTTTTTCTTTTTTTTTCTTTTTTTTTTTTTTCTGCTTGCTAAGTATTTGGTAGATTTGATTTGCTTTTCAAACTCTGCTGTACATTCACCAATGTCATCAGAAAACATCACTTTTTGAAGTGCAAATATGTTTAAATGTTTTAGAAGGCTGTAAGTAGGCTGTTAAAAATAGATGATGCAACAAAATGAACTGGACATATCATGCTATTTCAATGATCTCAGACTCAACAAAGAACACAGGTCTGAAATTCAGAAAAAAAAAAAATAGATGATAGATAAGATTCTCCATTTCAGTGTTTTCAAGAAGTAATATATCAAACAGATTAGGGATTTAGTATCATAGATATTTTATATAGCAACTTTCATTATATTATAGCAACATTATATACAAATTTCTCTATGCTAGATAATTTAACAGTTTACAAATTATTGGCAGTACAAGCAGTTTATAAATTCTAACAGTAATTCTTTCCTCCATGTGTACCATTTTCCCATTTCAAAATCTTATCTTTTGAAAGATGTTCAGTGTATAATACCTGCACTGGTTATAAGGGCTGAAATTGATGTATGGATAATTGACCAGTTACTTCTTAACAGAAAATATTTTGCTGATCACTGCCAATTCTTAGAATTAGTAGAAGAAGTGGTGCTAAAAAGTATAGAAAGTCATCGTAAACCTGAGATATCGATGAGCTTTGCTTTCAGAGTCTAAGATGTTGTGCTAGAAAAACTTGCACTAACTTCAGAGTTTACTTTTTGCCTCTACTTTTGCCAAGATTCTTCAACTAAAAGTGAAGTTTCAGTCTCAGGACACTAAATCAACTAAATCCTGATTTTCCCTGGAAATAGATTTCAGCAGTAAGCTAAAGCTGATAAGATTAAGCACTTTTTTTTCAGATGATGCTCACAATGTTAAATAAAAAACAAGAAATAATGTAAAAAATTCAAGACTTGTTGGAGACTATGGCAAAGTAGATGATGATACTAAACATATTTTCCCACACTCTGAAATTCAATGAAATGCATATCAGGAAGCAGAGCAAGTAAATCTTTCTGATCATGTTGATATTTAATTAGACATTTGAAAGGTTTGTTGTTCTATGCAATTTCCTTACAGATAAATGTTTGTTTGCATATTTGTTTGTTTGTTTGTTTGTTTACTGATAGAATAATGAACTGCTGGTAATCTAGTTATCAATACTGTTAAGTTAGGAAAAGATGTAAGACTTATGTATAGCAACTGCTCTGTTTAAATATTATATAAGTTTTATTCAGTTTGTCTGGAAAAGAAAACTAGTGAGTATGTAACTTGAAAGATAATCTCTGCAGTCAATAAATAATTAATGTATTATTCATGAGTAGTTTAAAAAAGAAGAATGGTAAACTGACTGAAAGAACTTTATCTGCTGCTGAAGCAAATAATCCTTTAATTTAAAACACATCGTTTACCTTCAAAATCCAAGTTTCTTTTTCATGGAAAATTGATTTTCAAAGGAATTGTCTTCAGTGGAATACAGTTCCTGGAAATTCAACAATTTCCCATTACCTTTTTTTCTGAATACATTATCTCTGAACTCTCAGAGCATCCACAGTCAAAGTCATGCAGGAGCCGGGGATGAGAAACTGGGCACTCCAAGCTCACTGCCACAAAAACCCAGGACTTTCCAAATGTGCTGGGTGATTTACCGGGTGATTTACTGGTGATCTGGAAGTCGTTGTGGGACTTTCCATGTTTCTAGACAATATCTTTCACAGATTTCTAAGAGAACTAGTAATCTATAGGCCCACTCTTTAATAGAGTAGATCAAAATCTAAGAACTTAGATTTTCAGGTTTCATTAAGACAATTTTTGTGTAATTCACTTTGAATAGCATAATTCAATGCTTGCTTTCCATAGCTCACTAAGAGAACATTTTTGCATTTTTTCTTGGTAAAATATGGAATCTAGTTCTTTAGTATTTTTTGTTTTCCTCCGCAATTAAAATTTTGAGTTCTATTATTTCTTATCTGAACACATAACAAATCTATGTGCAAATATTTAAAGTGTATAGCAAAAATGTACCTTTAATACCAGTAAAGTTTCATGGTAACTTTATAAGTAATAAAATGTTCCTCAAATATTTTCAATAAAATAATACAATTGTGTAATATTTGAAAGGCAAGAGACTGTATTCTATATAAATCAAAAGTAAATGTTGTCTCCTAATCCTAACCTATAACAAATGAATCAAATTTTGATCTTTCATTGGAACTGAAGTGCAAAATTGGAGTAATTATTCTGACGACAAACTTAGATCACTCTTTAAAAAAAGCTTGAATTTGACCAAAAGGGGAAAGATGAAAAAATACATACCTTCTAAAAATGTAGTAGATTGATAGAGAAGCTATCAAGAAGATATAGAGTGTTTCAGAGAATTAGCTATAGAAGCTATAGAGTGTTTCAGAGAATTAGGTTCAACTTTGATCTCAAAGTAAGGAATCTGTAATCAGTTCACATTTAATGGACAATTGTGAATTGTTAGAAAAGGCTGATCAAACAGCAGAACTAATTTCTGCAGTTCATTAGCATGACAATAGTATTTCAGATAAAATTAATGGAAAAAGGAAGCCAGATATTAATAGATATATTTACATCTGTTGCAAGCATGGTACAAATAACGAATTAGCAAACAAAGTGAAAAAATCCTCCGTTTTTTTTAACCGACTCTTCACTAGACAAGAAAGACAGTTTCTTCTGTAATACCAAGAAAGGAGAAATAGAATCTGTCAGTCATTAAAATGCAAGGTATATAGCACTGTGGCTGTCTGAAGATGAAATTGGATTTCTCTGTCTGGGCTCTTCTGATTCCCTTTTATTCCACAAAGTAAATTGCTTTGCCATAACTTAGTATTTAACAGGAAAGGATTCAGCTGGCACTGGTATTGCTAAAAGTTTATTAGGAACCATACAATGCATTCTCTACTACTGAAAATTGTGTACTGGAAGACTAGCTCTTTTTTTTTTTTTTTTTTTTTTTAATACATAAATAATTTCCCAAATATCTTTTTGCAAGTTTGTCTTCTCATTTATTTTTATTTTATTTTATTTTCCCCTGCCTTTTAGTTCTTTTCATTTTTTTTTTTCCTTCTGAACTTTTCACATTTATTAACAGCCGCTTTATTTCTATTAGAAACAAAAATATTGGAAACTGGAGATTACTGCATTTTGTGATAGAAACTTGCAGAAGAACTTTAAGCTAAAAAAAAATATATCTTTGCCTTCATTTGATCTAGTATTCTCAAGAATGTTAGACTCTATTTCAAGCCTGACAAGTATATTGTTATTTGCTTATTACTGTACATTTATATAATAAACTAATATCCTCTCTGATGTTATATGTGTCTGTACTGGCATCCTGTATATTCAAGAATACTGATGGAGAAACTGTATCAACAATCTGTGCCAGCTTCTCCCTTGTCCATCCGAAGAGCCAGCAGAAAATCAAAGACTGCAAAAGTCCACAAGAGCATAGGAAGACAATGTTAGAAGGGGAACTCAGACTATAGACTCCTGAGCGGAGACCTTGTACAGGACCCTATCTGAGCTATCTCAAGAGTGCCTCATTCTCCATGTTCAAATGTGAAACCATTATCATGAATCATTGAGAACTGTTCTCTGAATCCTCTTTCAGACTAAAGTAAGGCTCTTATCTAGGCCTGTGGGAGACACTGGAGGAAGAAGAAAATATTTTGAGATGTTACAGGGTTTGCTATGTGTATTTATACTTTGGAGGAAACAATATTTATATTTTGGAGGAACCAAAGAGAATAGGAAGGACTTTAGGTGAATTGTGGAAGAGCAAGTGTTGCAAATAGAAAAAAGTCCATTCACGTGGAAGCATCGAATTACAGAATCACAGAAACACCGAGGTTAGAAAAAACCTCCAAGATTATCTAGACCAACCATCCACCTACCAGCAATATAATTCAGCTAAATCATGTCCCTTAGTACCACACTGAAATGTTTCTTGAACACCTCCAGGGACAGTGACTGCTCCACCTCCCTGGGCAGCCTCTTTCAGCTCCTGACCATCCTTTCAGAGAAGGAGTTTTTCCTAATATCCAGCCTAAGTCTCCTCTGGTGCAACTTAAGGTCACTCCCTCTTGTCCTGTAGCTAATTATGTGGGAGAAGAAGCTGACCTTCACCTTGCCTCCACCTCCTTTCAGAGAGTTGTAAAGAGCAATAATGTCTCCCCTTAGCCTCCTTATCTACAGACTAAAAAGTCCCAGTTCCCTCAGCTGCTCCCCATATGAGCTGTGCTCCAGACCACTCATCAGCTTCATTGCCCTTCTCTGGACATGTTTCAGAGCCTCGATGTCTTTCTTGTAGTGAGATGCCCAAAACTAAAGATAGTGCTCAAAGTGCAGCCTCACCAGAGCTGAGTACAGAGGGATGATTGCTTCCCTGCTCCTGCTAGCTACACTATTTCTTGTATGAGCCAGAATGCCATTGGCCTTCTTGGCTATGTAGGCACACTGCTGGCTCATGTTTAGCTGAGCATCAGTTCCAGGTCCATTTCTTCCACACAGTTTTCCAGCCACTCTATCCTAAGCCTGTAGCATTGACTGGGGTTGTTGTGGCCAAAGTGCAGGACCCAGCACTTGGTCTTATTGACCTTCATCCCACTGGCCTCAGCTCAAATTTCTCTGTAGGCCCTTCCTACCCCCAGGAATATTGACATTTCCTCCAAGCTATGTGCCATCTGCAAACTTCCTGAAGGTGCACTCAGTCCCCAAACCCAGGTCATCAATAAAGATATTAAACAGAACAACCTCAAGTATTGACACTTGGCAAACATCACTCATGTCCAGATACCAGCTGGGTTTTATTCCTTTCACCACCATTCTCTGGGCCCAGCCCTCAGGCTAGCTCTTTACCCAGTACTGTCTAGAAGGTAGGCTCAGCTGGTAGTGTTCTGTGTCTGATAACCACAGTCTGTTCTGTCCTCTTATTTTCTGGAAAGGGACTCTTTACTACAAGAACATGTGTGTATAGGATTTGAGGTGTCAGCAAATGTGGTGGTGCAAGTGGCTATGAGATCACCAGGAAGATCAAGCCAGACAATCCAACATACAGGTGAAGTGGCCTGGTACAAAGAGGTGTCTGTGTGAGTCTAATGGACAGCTTAGATTTTGAGAGTGAATATTGTCTCTAAGGTCAAGGTCAGTCAGGTGGACACCTATGAGATCAGGAGAATCCCAGCCAACTTTGGAGGTGTGTTTAAGCATGCACACACGCGCACGCACACACAAGAGAGACAATCTTTACCAGCAGCTGGAGTGGAGATATGGCCCTGAAGACTCATGTGTCCTGGTATTATCAACTGGGGACACTGATTCAGGGACATCTACTGGGGAAGCTGATTGAGCTCCACTGCTGGAGGCACTCACTTTGTACATCTGTACACATATACTCTCCTGTTCTGATGAAGAGATGAGCACAGTAACACCTCTGGTGCTGCAATAACTCTGCTGTGTGTCAGTATGTTATGTAGCCAGCTGTATGTATATGTACACGTGTTGCATATGTGTGTGCACACTTGCATGTGCACGTGCACCGGAAATTCATACTCATTAATGATAGCCCCTGATGAATGAAGCTGTGCCAACCTCACCCATCTCAGGCTTCCACATAATTTCAGTAAGAGATGAAAGTTAGTTGCTACAAATAGATGCTTTTTTTTTTTTTTTTTTTTTTTTTTTTTTTTTTTTGTGGGAAAGCTGTTTAATTTGTGCAGTCAAATACTAATAAAACACATTTTGTTTATTAAAAAAATAAAAGGAAGCTGCCATATATTGAACACTCACTCCCAAGGAAATTTTTCAATTTCTGGTTTCTGTCTTTTTATTTCACATTCAACAGGGATAAGGGAAACGCTTTAAAAACAGGACACCTTGTTTGTGCTGGATCTAAAAGCCAATGAAGTGGTTTTCATTCACAGTAGAGAATTCAAAGGTTTTAGAGAATGTAAGGTCTGTTTATTGCAGGAACAATACACACCTTTTTTGGAGGTATATTTAATTGAAAACGCAAACGTTACTATGACTATTAGAGTGAATGGACTTTGAGGCAAGTATTTAATCAGCTACATAAACTTTCAAACAGATAAACCAGGAAGATCAAACAAGAATGTGACTACTCCAGCTCTGAAGACACCTAAATCTATAAATGCAGAATCCTATTTATCCTGAATTTTTCCAAGATATGTAGAATTTTCAACTTACACATCCCAGAATCATCCTTACACTTTTTTGAACTTCATCAATTAAATCTCCTTCCTATTATTCCAGAGAGAGCTTTAAATCTGTCTTAGATGAAACCTGCTGATGTCAATCCAAGTTAATTTTAAAGAGGATAAGATATTACCTAGGTTTAGTCACACAGTTCCTTCTGAAACAAGGAGTTCCCCAAATTTACGTTCCATCTTCCTAATTCACATTTTTGTACAAATCATAGTCTTCAGTTTCCTCTCCTACTTGATTATTCATCACCTGCTTTTTTTTTTTTTTTTTTTTTTTTTTTTTTTTTTTTTACTGCTTAGCTTCCGTTTCAGAGTTTAGAATGTATTTGATCTAAGAATGATGAGAAAAAATATGAAAGCTTTCAGCTTTTTAAGAGATTTATAGAAATATGTCAAATAATGATAGTAAAACAGTTATGGGGAATGAAGCTAAGTGACTGTTGTACATGATAACTGAACATTTTTATTATAATGTAGAATAAATTTATCTGTTAATATATTAGGTATCAATTTTTTACTTTTCTATTATGATAATTATTATGTAATTGTAGTATGATTTGGAGTCACAGAAATCTGTTCATTACAACTTGCAGAAATTTGCATTGTACGTACACGTCAGCTGCCTGAGCCAGAGGTTATGGAAGTTATAAAAATCACTAGGCTGTTCCTAAGTCAGTAATAACAACAATAATTTCAGTTTCATTTATATCTTTGAATATCTCTAATAACCAATCACAATGCAATAAAATATTACAAATGTATAATTAATAACAATTTGTTTTTATTAAGATACACTTTAAATTGATACGTTATTCTGCAATATTTACTCAGTTCTGATAGAAGTATAGTGTATGCATTTATTTCTGTATGCCAATAGCTACTTAAGTATGCAGAGTAATAAATAACATTTGAAGATATAAGCATATAAATATTTAGTCAACTATTAGTTTTATGACATAATTCTACATAAATAGAGAAAATGAGCTCTAAATGGTAGCATTGACTTCTGTCCAAGAAAGCAAGTACACACAATCAAAAAGAAAAGAGAAGTGCTAGGTGCCTCCAATCATGCAGTTGGCTGTTGCAGAAAACACAGGCAGTGTCTTTTATGTTTATCTAGGCAACATAAGACAAGTAATGGTCTTACAATTGCAGCAAGGAAGGCAGTGTAAGCAAAACTAAATTGCTTTATTTGTACAGCAATTTGTACAAATACCAATACTGTAACTGACTGCTTATGACAATTACTGAGTTTTTAAGTGTAGGTTGTATATACAAACATCTGTTAAAAATGGCAAAAGCTGATTCTGATCAAGAGAGTAGGTGGAAGGTCTAAGTGACACACTGAAATGCTTTCTGTCTACTCTGATTCTATATCCCCTACTGAATAATAGATTTGCCTGTTACATATATGACTCAAAACGTGGCAAAATGTGGCAAACACAAGTCTGATCTTTTGACTTTATGACTTCAACGGTGATGTCAATGAACAGTTAGCATCTAGTTCTCAGCACTCCATGAAGAACAGCTGTCTAGGAAATAGGGCTGGTAGGGAAAACTGCTGTTTTTGTCTATTTGTTTTTGTTTAAATGGAAGACTTGTAACTCCTTTGAAACTCTTAGAAAAATGACAAATAATTCTCAAAGAATGTGAAGTTGTGTATGAGGTAGACATAGCATATGTTCTTAAACAGAAAATGTCAAAATAGAACATACAAGATTTTTGACACTTTGATTTAATGCTGAAATACAAATTTTTGTCAAATTCACTACTTCACTGACTGAAAATGTGAGATGAGTACCAGACTATCTTCTTTGTAAGACTTTTAGAATTTTTTTAGACCAGTAAATTGTCATAGTTTGAAGGCTGTCATTGCTTCAGCCTTCAAACCCGCTTTGTTTTTCCTAAAAAAAAAATAATAATAATAATAAAAAAAAAATTAAAGCAGTATTTTTCTTTTTAACCCAACTTTTATTCTGTACCAAATAAATAACTTAGAGAAGCTGAAGTTCATTACTAAAATTATTTTATCTTTATCAGCTGGAGTTGCAATCTCATCAAAGAACAGCATCATTTGTTTAAAGATTTATTTTCATAGGGTAGAAGATGCACTAACAATTCCAGCTGCACTGAGAGCATTTATATTATCATTGCCAAGCAACAGGCAGTCAACAGCACATCACTGGAACAGGCCATACAGCAGAAATGTGCACAGCTGCTGCTTCTTACTGACTTCCCACTGTTTAGGGCATCCCACAGCCAAAGCCAACCACCATGAAAATAATTAAATGTGAATATGTGACATGCCTCATGAGAGTCTTAGAGACGTGGCATGATCCCTATTCAAAAAGCATGTGAGGTGGTTGAAGGAATCTGATGTTTGAAGAAAATCTTATGGACCATTAAGTTTCAGCATTGAAGATTTAATGTATAATATACCTTTATACCATCTGGATATTCATTTCTAAG
This sequence comes from Phasianus colchicus, assembly GCF_987193195.1. NCBI lineage: Eukaryota > Metazoa > Chordata > Aves > Galliformes > Phasianidae > Phasianus > Phasianus colchicus. Next base: position 42,173,390 of record NC_143436.1, read on the forward strand.
TTTTTGAAACCACTAAGATCTAAATAAAGTTGAACTTCTTATTTCCATGCAGAGTTCAAGAAAGTGCCATACTGAAAAAAAAAGGCTTTACTGTATTCCACAAAAGGGTCACACATTCTTTTATCAAAACATTAGCAGTGTAAGCATAGACAAACTTAGATATGGGAGATATAGTATCTCTTATTAAACCAAAGTATAAAACTACAGAAAACAGAAAAATGAGATGCACAAACCTCTCTAATGAATCATGTGCAGGCAATGAAAAAAAAAAAAGGGTGTTGTTAAAGATTAAGCTACTTCTGTCATCAGCCCAGTACGGAGAAGGAGCTGAAATCAGTGAATGCCCCCTAGTAGGAATTCAAAACATAGAGGAGGTATTTGCTCTGATCTATAGATAAGAAACTGCTTCCAGTTTCTCCATTTACGTGTGGGCCATATGTAAGATACCATGCAACAGTGAGAGTAACACCTGATACTACTTTTTGTTGTTTCTGTTTACATTGAAAGATTATAGGAGAAAATTGCTCCATATAAATCAACTAATTAAACTTTGAATAGTGCCAATGTTATACTACTTCAGTTCTATGATTTGGTGATACAAATTTCGAGGTAAGTTACAGTAAATCAACATATAACTCACATTCTCTGTTCCACCTCTTGCCTTAGCTTCATAGATCCCTATGGCCAGATCACTGTGTCAGTAGCTATGTGCATGGCAGTTATTCAGGGCAAATAAGAAATGTACGAATGTGTGTCAGAAATCAGATAAAAGATCAGATCAAACAGGAACCATCTTCTTCCAGATTCCCATTTGTATCATAAGAATTTAAAATACTATTCAAAATATCCAGAACAAAATACAGTTGTCTTTATGCCATTGTGATAAAACAACCACATGGAGGCAGCGAGTTGTTACTCTGTCCTTAGGTATGCTTATAGGCATATTAAAGGAACATAGCTTCTGGTGGAAACTTCTGATAGAAGCCTCTCCTATCACTTTTCATCTTGTCTTGCTGGTAAGCTGAGTTTTCAAGTACTTTTCAAAGAATGTCCATGGCTTTGGGTAAAGGTGTATTTGGCAACAGGTTTATTGCAGATCAAAATTGAAGTGAATAAACATCTTTGAGACTCTTGCCAGCTGGCTCAACTGGTAACAATCTCAAGGTCACACAAGGAAACAATCTGGAGCCAGGTGGATTGAGATCAGAAGGGTGCAAAGGCCGTCTTACACTTCCATTCCTAAACTGCTGTTTGTGGACCTTGGCAAAATGTAGCTGACAGCTAGGAAATGTATACATTTCTTGCCAGCTCAGCCAAAGTGAGGCCAATTTTTGGGAGGCCTATGAGAATCCCATTGCAAAGTTTTATTGTCATAATTTACAAGGTGCCTGCACAGCAAGTGCAGCCAAAGGATGATGATTCAGCCTGTGACAGATGTAAGAGTCCTGGAAACACAGAGGTGTTCCAGCCAAAAGGGCACGTGTGCTATTCATAGCATATGTTTCATGAAATGTAATGTCTTCTTGTGTTCTGCTTCAGTGGTGGGTAAATGAGGAAAAGGAGGTGAGAAAGCTGAGAAAGAAAAATCAAGCTGTAAAGGTATTAAAATTAAGTCTTAAGAAAAAAAATAACAAACAATAGCTGTGAGTCTTCTTTGTCTTTCCTGCTCTTTTCCCAATATACATGTACTATATTTTTCCCCAACAAAATTGCTTATCCTAACTTCAACCAGTTGATAAAAATTCTAACTGAAGAACTGAGAGTGGGTGAAGAAAGCAAACAGACAGTCCATAAGTGTCCAATCTTTTGGCTGATCTGGGCTGGACTGAGTAAAGAAGAACTGTCTTGGGACACATATATGTAGGTCGCTCTGAAAGTAATGCTTCCTTTTTATACCCATGGGAACTTCAACAGATACAATGAACACAGTAACTCTGCTTGAGCACCATGTCTTAGCCAGGGTTGCCACACACTGAATCAGGCTGCCTGGGTTTCCATCCAGCCTTCTCTGGGTAGCCTGTCCCAATGCCTCATAATCCTCCTAGTAAAATATTTCCTCCTAAAATATATTCTAAATCTCCTCTCTTTAAGTCATTCCCGCCTGTCCTTTCTCTATCAGACTCTATAAGAAAGCTAGTCTCCTTTTCAAGTATTGAAAGGGTGCAACTAGGTCTCTCTGGAACCTTCTCTTTTTCAGGTAGAACAAACCCAGCTCCTACAGCCTGTCTTCTTAGGAGTGTGGTTCAGCCCTCTGAGCAATTTAGCATATTCTGTTAAAGTGATTTTACTGAATTATAAATGTTCAGCAATCCTAAGTTCTGCTCCAGAGAAAGAATAGTTAATTTCCTAAATTAATTCTTAAAACCTATTTCAGAGTATACCTGTATTTTGAAGACATGGGCAAGTGAGTATACGAATGAAGCATAGAGGAGGGCTTTTGAGAGGTTTACAGAAGGATTTACAGTAATAAAACCTATATTGGAAAATTCTACTGATGCGTAACTAATTGAGTAATTGAGGCTCCTTTGTAACTATTGTTAGTATTGGAAATATTTCTTCCATCTATTCTTTTTGTATTAACATATCACATTATCAGTCATGTAGCTGCTGTGTTAATTAACATTACTTCCACTCTTTTACTGGACAAAGCAACTTTATACTCTTCATTTTGCCCCACAAACCGAAAATTCAGCACCTTTTCTGAAAACGCTAGCCATTAAATTATTTCATCTTCTCAAAAATCTATTGCTCTCTATAAAGAAAAATATGAGGTGAAGAAAAAAATTAGATGTGTTTGGCATTACAATAAAGAATATGCTGATGTCTTATCACTCTGTGTGATGTATTTTATTGTTTTAAATTAAAAAAAAAAAACATTCCAATTTTCTGCATTATTGACTAAAGCACTCACAGACATTAAAAACTTGCTACTACAGAATGTGGGCTGATGTATCAGAGTGTCAAGATCTGATAACCTTGAAGCTTTCTGAAATGCTGAGTTTAAACAAGAGATTTCAGATAATGTATTGATACAATAAGAAAGAAAAACTTCAAACTTATGTGGAGTGCTATGTGAAAGGCTTCTAGGTATCACTGTAAGGATGCTTCATATTCTATTTTTTTTTTTTTCAGAATAATTATATATATATATTTTTTTTAAATAAATATTTTAATGTAATTTATTACCTACTAACAGAAGTGGAGTCTTGTAGCATTGTAGTTGATTAAAACTTGAAAGAACAATGAGATGAATTAAATTTATCTTACCAATTTGAACTTCAAAGAGCTTATGGTGAGGAAGAACAGTTTTATGGCCTACTAATTAACAAAACTGAGGGTGAAAATACATAATTGTTCTCAGAGTAATCCTGCTGGGCTACTTTCAATTAACCAAGCCTCGCAAACATGCTTTTCTAATTTAAAATAGGTAGGCAGAATCTTGTATAATAGACATTATGTCTAGCTGACATTGGCTGAGAGTGATGGAAATTATGGATTGTTCAACAGAAATTATGTCCTTCTGCAGGGAACAACAGATATAAAGACAAATATTTGATTTGAGTGGAGTTTTTAGACCATAGCTTGATAAAATACTTAAAACAGCTATAATTTAGAAAGCATAAGAGCAACACAGAAATTTCAGAAGAAACAAATCTTATGCTATCTAATGCTACTGAAATTAAACGTAAAAAAAAAAAAAAAAAAAAAAAAAGGACTGATAGCTATCAGCAGAGTGGGATGCCAATGGTATTTACAACAGATGCAGAGCAGCATCACACTAGAAAATAGGAAGGACAGTCATTCATGTCATTCATGTTGGATATTGACAAGACTTTGGTGACATTACACACAGTCAATTACAAAGTTATACAGGATGCATCAAAAAGGTTTTGTTTGTTTGTGGAATTTATAAATCTTCTTTACATTTTTTTTTTTTCTTTTCCCAGGGATGGAAACAAAGAGCTTCCAAATTTTCCAGCACTCTGATGGTAGACAGAACCTGGTAATATTTATAGTTTTCTTATAATAAACATATCTGACAATTTGAATACCAGTAAGATGGAAAGCACTCTCCCTATTACAAAGTTTTGTCCATCAGTAATATAACATGGGATTGCATTCTAGTGAGATCCTTCAGTCTACTCCACAAGGTGTTGGTTATAATGAAGCACATTTGAAATGTCTCTACAGCAATGTATGTAGCATGAATAACAATCAAGAGGAGCTATAAGTCTTAGCACAGTTTCAGACTTACAACACTGACATAAGTGAAAGCTGGTGGGAAGAGCCATGATGAACAGTTCTGGATGCTTCAGTAGGGACAGGCAGAGCAGACAATTTGGGAGGTTGCCAGTGTGTATGAGGGAATGGCCGGGCTGTGGATCTCACAGCTGGTGATGAAAAGGTTGAGATCCTCTGTGTAAAATGAGCAATTTAAGTGAATATTACTGGGGAGCTCCACTATCGCCAACCCAGCCGAGATGTTGACATCAACAAATTATTACTTAAGAAATTATTTAAGACACCTCTAGACTAGCCTTCCTTGTCCTTATGGAAGAATTCAACTTCCCATGTGATAACTGGGAATATCATATTTGATACAAATAGGTCCAGGAAATTCCTAAGTCACTTTGATAATACCTTCCTGATAAAGGAAATAAGGGAGCCAACAAGGAAAAATGCAATCCTAGATTTGTTGCTTGTATACAGAGAGGTTCTCATGGGTGAAGTGGGAACTGATAGTCATATTGGCTATAGTGACTATGAAGTACGCGAGTTTTAAAATCTGTGGTGAGAGAAGGAAAGCTGCCACAACCTGAATGTGTGGAGAGTAGAATTTAGGCTGCAATTAGTAAGGTTCCAGTTGCCTGGAAGCTGGCAAACAATGTTCCGGTTTTCAAGAAGGGCAAGAAAGAATAACCTGGTAATTTCAAGTCAGCAATCTAAATTCAGGGTATGGTAAATCAAAGGGATTATTGTAGGACTTAATGAAAAACACTTGAAAAACAATGCAGCTATTCATCACAGCCAACATGAGTTCAGGAGGTAAAAGTCCTATTTAACAAACTTAATTTAATTTTCTCTTATGACAAATTTACCCATCCAGTAGAACAAGAGAAGCACACTGATGTAATTTTTAAGATTTCAGCAAAAATTTTGGCACTGTTTCTTGCAATATCCTTCTGGACAAAACATCTGTCATACAGCTAGACAAATGAGTAATGCAGTGCTTGAACAATTGGTTGTTGGGCTGGGCTCAGAGGGTTATAGTAAATGGAGTTACATCAGGCTAGTGGCCAATTGCCAGTGGGTTTCCCCAGAATAATATTTTATAAATAATATAATAATATCAGAATAATATTTTAAAGTAATATAATATAAATATAAATAATATTATTTTATAAAATATTTTCTTTATTTATAAAGAGTGTACAATAATATATATTAAAAAAAAAAAAAAAAAGATTCTCTTTTCTCTTATTTCCTGTAAAGAATAAAGTAGTGTCAGACTTCTTCTTTAAATATCCCTTTTACACCATATGCAAAGCAACCCTGGCAATGCTTCCTTTAGCTAAGGACTACACTGAATTATTCATGGGAAAGCCATGTGTCTCATGAACTGAAATTTTTCCAAGATTCATGTCTCCTTTCCCTTTGTGTTCCACATGTACTCACGCTACACATCCAAATGGCAGACATAAACAGATTAGATGTACATTTTTTCATGTTCAAATCAATGTAGCCTATATAATGGAATTTTGTTTGGACAATCTTTTTTTTTTTTTCCCCAAAGTTGATTTATGGCACTGATTTCTTCAGAGGTAGAGGGCCACCAGAGTTTGTATTGCCATCTCTTTTATGAGATCTATTAAAAACCACATATATTTGTGGGAATACATGAAAAAATACTCAGAGCAGAAGCTGTGGAGCAAGATAGATGGCATGGGAAAGGAATGCTGAAAACCAAGGATACCTCCAGAAGGAGAAAAACAAAGTCAAGTAAGCTGCCTGATAGCTGCGTGGCAACAACTCTAATTGGAGGAAAGGTGCATGGCTAGGAACGACTCATGATTCTGATGGGATAAATGCCTGCATGCAAGGTTAAGGAGTATTTGTGGAATGTTTCATTGACATGTAAAAGCGGGTGGAAAAGTAACAAGAGAAAACTTGTGAATATACATAAGGGGTGTTTGAACCTGCAGTAAATGATGTGGATTGTTCACATCTGAGTCTGTGCCTCAGACTCTGCATATCCTTACACAGTTGTTTCTTATAATTCCTGTTGTTAAAATAGTTATCACAGGTATAATCTTCCACAGAAATTTTTTATTTCTCATAAGCAAAGACATAAAACACTTGAACATTAATCTTCATACTTAGCTAAGAATACAGAAGAATTTTCTTACAAGGTGATTCTGCACCTCCCGCATATTGTTCTAATACTTCCTCGCTCTGGCACTTGTACAGACTTTTACTGAAATCAGCAACATAGTCTGCCACAAAATATACTGATGACTGCCAGATTGATTTTCTACTGAGAGCAGTGAAGCAGCTCACTGAGGACCCAGCATGCACTGGATCCAGCACAAGAAAAGTGTCAAGAACATGTATCTTGAGGCAAGAAAGGGAGTCAGTAAAGAGGAATCCGGTCAGGCAAGATGTCTTTTGGCAGTGGTGAACTATTGGATTGTTGCAGCGATGGTACATAATCTGATACATAGTACAGTTTCCAGTCTTCAAACTGTAAAATGGCAATTGATAATTATGAACATTGTCTCCAGTTTAAAGTCTTAAATTGGCTAGGTTCTATGAGATGATCAAGGTTCAAAACATTGGTGATTTCTCTCTTCAATTCCAGTTGATATTCTGAGAGATTTGATGATATTTTCTCTTCTTCCTTTCTTCCTTTCTTAATTATGTACCTCTGTTCATTTCCATTTTCTTGAGAAAATTCCAGATGTAGGCTTTTTTTGCTTTTTTTGCTTTTTTTTTTTTTTATACTTCTATGATAAATATGATTCCCATTCACTATTTTCCCTTCACAACTTGTCTTTTAATACAGCCCTGATCTTTTCAAGGTCTCCTATAATGTTTAATGTTCCATTTCTCTTATTTTTTACCTGTTTTTCTCAGTCACTAAGATTTGCAGTATTAGATATTTGAAACATCTTCCCTGCTTCTGAACCACCTCCTTTTATATATCTAAACCACAAGTAACGGGAAGAGAAATTCTTGATTTTTTACCATGTCTTTAACAAGCTTTGTCCATTTTGTAGTTTTCATAAAAAAAAGATTAATTCTAGGTCCTATTCTTTCTCCAAAAAAAGTCAAAAACCGTAAGTATTTTCTCAAATAAAATAAACTGAGAATGCATACTTTTTCAGATTCACATGCATTTAATAAATCACTAAATCTAAATCTTGATTAACGGCATTTTGCTTTACTTAGGGATGGTATACAATAAAGGATGTGGTAAAAGGAATACTTTTCCTTCACACCCATTTATTTGGAATGCACGCTTAATATGTACAATATACTAATGAGACGTTTCAGAGAAATATAGAAATCTTGTATCTGAGATGACTAAATCTGCAACAAGCAAATGAAATGCTCCTTAGTTATCCACAGTCTTACCACAGTAGTCAGCCTGTAAACCATGTCCACCCACTTCTAGACAAAAACATCAAAGTTATACAAAAACACAAAATTTGTCCAAAAGCAGCAAAAACTGACAGAAACATTCTTAGTTATGGTTGAAAACTACTAAAGATAACCCTTTCAATAAAAATCTTTTTCCATAAAAATTATTTCTGAGAATGGAAAGAGATAAAATCTACGCATATAAAGCATTAAGAAATGCTCTGTTTAAGATGTCAGAAATATACATATATGTATATACATATGTTACTCTAGTTTGCTATCTGTAATCTTGAATCTGGACCTTATATTCCAGAGATTCTCTGATTGTTCTAAACAATATTTTCCAAAAATTATACATTCCAAAGGCTACATTTCAGTGAGTCTCTTTGTGCAATAAAACAGGTTCTAAATAAAGTAGCCAAATCAGTAGCAAGAAAAACTGCCTCGGGAGAGTCTGAGTGTAACTAAGCAACAGCAGCTGCCCTCTGTACCTTGACTGCTTGATGTTTTGGTATATTTTGTAAATTTATTTAACTTGATATTCTGGCATATGCATCAATGATCTCTTTCTACAACAGTCCTTGGCTTCATATGGAGTTTTCATCTAAAAGAAATCCCATTTGAGTGTGTAAAACTTCCCAAACAATTCTAAGAGAAATTGTAGCCATGCAGTGTATGTAGGTCGCTTCAAAAGTAATGCCTTTATTTCTGTGGAAACTACAATAACACTAAGAGCACAATAACACTATTTGATAGACCAAAATGTCAGCTACAAAACTCTATTTTTCAACATAGTTACCAACGTTAGCTATGCATTTTCAACAGCAATTGCTTGCACTCGTAAAAATCCACACCAGCAGAAGTGACCTCTGTTGCTGTCACCACTGCTGAAACACACCATCCACTATCTAATTTTGCTCAAATCCACTCTTTGGTTGCTATAAACATTAAGCAAGTGTCACTGAACGCCAGTTGGTGCCATTTATTCCAAATGGAGGAATTCTATTACACACATTTTCTTCATATGCACTTCCGTGTCAGACACCGTTTTGTTAGGCAGCCCTTCTGCTGCTGTCTGTTACATAGCAACAAAATGTAATTGAATACTTTAGTTCAGTTGACCTTTTGTAGCCGAAGGCAACTTCATGAGCTGTGTGAAGAAGTGTATTAGTCTCTTAGAGGTGCAGTATTTGGGACACAGTAGAGGGATGAGAGAAAGGACAAAACTAAACAAGAAACTTCCAGTCTGCAGATCAGCCTTGGATGCTTTAACTTTTTCTGGATAAGAGAGAAGAGAAGCAAACAAGATAAAAAAGGTAGATATTCTGCATCTTCAGATGGATATAATTAAAAATGTGAAAATTTAAATATATTTAACTTGAAGAAGGTATATTTTTGGAACAAAAATTTCTCGCAGAATGCTTACTAGAAAATATGTTGAATTATAACTCAAAGGAAATTCTGCTGACTCAGAAAATTTGAAATGAATTATACTGCCAAAATGCCTCACATATTAGCAGGATAATTGAAACAATAATAATAGCTGTGATTCATAATATGGATTCTGTCCATAAGCCAGCTGTATATATTGTTTGTGTATATGGTATTTGTAGATATGATTTTACTCCTTAGTCACTCCATCAGTTTAGACAGAAATGTTAGCAATGAATTATTGTATGAAAGAAACTGAAAAGATACAGAATTTTATTTTATATGAACAAAAATACTGGGGGGTTATAATATCTTTAATGATATTATTAAGCTGCTGACACTACTCCACTACTGCTGCTCCACTACTCACTGAAATAAAGTACTGGTAAGGCCAGTAATAGTTAACAATTCCTCTATATGGAAAGAATTGAATGTAAAGAAGGTAAGGAAGCATAGTGAGGAGCACTCTCGTTAATATTTTGTTGTCAAGTGCAGCAACAGTACTTGACATTGTATTTCCTTAGCCACACTATTCATGCAAAGAATGATCATAGCTCCACAAGAACAGATCAATCCTACTACAATTTCTTAATGTGTTGGTTCCATCAATGGAGAAAAGTAGAGATATTCTGGACTCTTCCCATCATTCTGGTCAATGATTTCCACATCTGCTTTACATCTCACAAGTCTGTTTGCATAGTTGTGTAGAGTAGATTGCTGAAATGATTTGGATTAAAAGCAGTCCTCAGGGATAGTTAGTTTATAATGGAAATGTTACAGCATCCAGATAGCTCATAACTTAAGCGTTTACAGTTTGTATATAGTTTTCCTAAATCACTACATCAATCTTCAACTCTTTCTGATTTTTCCAAGCATTCAATTGGCCAGTTCCTCACTGTGTCTAAGAATATGTTGTTCTGGCTTCAGAAGAGAGCCATAATAAGGAAATATTTCCCCAAATGCAGCAGAAGGTTAGCATAGAAACTTTGTGCAGTAAAACTTTCAAACAGTTTTTATTCTTTATTCATGAGTTTGTTCTCTCTGCCATAGAAAGAATGTGAACTTTGTGTGTTTCATATAATTAAGGTTTAAGAATTTACATCTTCTGTTTCTTTTTCAAAGAGCTTCCACCAGCCTAACAATTGTGGATTTCTGTGTAGCACCAGGACAGGAGTATGCAGACTTAAGTATGCAGATATAGGCAAATCCATTTTGCAAGTCTACCTTTAATTACAATTTTGGTCTTTTGGCAAAATGGAAGGAGTTCCTCAGTGTTAATAATAATGGGATACCTCAGTATGAATTCCAGTAAAAATTTCAGAGCTCCAGGTATTCTAGGTTCAGAGTTATTCTAACGAAAGTTTTGAAAATATGCATCACAGACTTGTCACTTGGCAGGATGCATGACTCTAGCCATTTGCACTGATATTTTGTTTTGTTCATTCAGGCTATATGAAAAAAGTATAACTCATTTTTAAACCCAGAAATAGTGTTTTACAGTTAACACAGCTTCAAATCTAATTTCCTATGGACCTCATTCTCTATTCTGTTGGAATTTAATTAATTTCAATGTAATTTCAGGATATCCCAAGACTTAATTCACCTTTTTAGGACATCCGTTTACATTTCTTCTTGTTCTTTTAAAAACAAAGATGAAATTAGCATCTAGAGAGCATACAAAATTAACTGACAGGAATCTTTGTCTTCTTGGTCACTTCTTAAATGTCTGAAAGTATAATATTTAAGTCACCTCCCATTAAACTAAAATAAATTGGAATTTATTATTAATTGGAAGTGAGTTTCATAAGAAACATAAGAAATAATGAAATTAAAGTAAAATTTTCGGTATTTTATATTTCAGTAAATATTAGTACTGTTTATATTGTTTTTAGGTGAGTTTTCCAACTAATAAAAGGATATTGACAATATTAGATTTTTCATACTTTCTGATTTATTGTCTGATATCAAATAAACATGATGTAGATGACTAGTTTATGTTCAGTGATGTCAAAGGAAGACTTTAAATGGATGAATTTGTTTTCAAAATTTAAGTTCTTCGTAATGATTAACCAGTTTGATTTGTTTTGATTTTAGAAGATGTACAGTATTTTCTAGCTGTAAAATCTAAAAGAAGTTATGAAGCTCTATGGAAATTAAATTGATTTTACATTTTAATTCAATATATATGTCTCTTTTCACCACTTTTATTAATACTAATTTCATCTGACATACAAACATGACATACACCACTATCTTTCTTCTGTGCTGAAGCATGTAAAAAAGACTACAAACATCTATTATACATTAGCAGCATAACTATTGAACTGATCATACTGGGTCTTGCTGAGATGGAGTAAACATTTCATAGCAGGCCAAATAATTCTAAGATTTGTATTTGTGAATAAAACCATGTTGGTAAAACATGAGTGTTACTGCCATTGCAGAACAGTGATTTCACAATATCCAATTTTCAAATGCACAGTTTTTCTAATTGTGCGTTTACACATACAAATATACACAAACACCACCCTGAAACTGCATGAAGAAGTGGGGGGAAGACCTTGGGAGAAAACATAGTTGGGGCAATTGATCCAGACTGGCCAAAAAGATATTCCATGACACGTCATGTGAGCAGTTTTGGATGCCACAGTACAAAAAGGACATAAAAATACTAGAGAGTGTCCAAAGGAGGACTACAAAGATAATGAAGGGTCTAGAGGAGAAGACATAAGATGAGCAGATAAGTCACCTGGTTTGCTCAATCTACAGAAAAGGATATTGACGAGAGACCTCATGGTGGCCCAGGGCTTCCTCAAGGAGGGGATTGAAGGGGTAGGCACTCATCTCTTCTCTCTTGTGACCACAGATAAAACCCAAAGGAATGGCATGAAGCTGTAACAGGAGAGGTTCAAGTTGGATGTCAGGAGAAGGTACTTCACCAGAGGGAGTGGTCAGACACTAGAACAGCATACCCAGAGAAGTGGTCATGACACTAAGCTTGCTGGAGTTCACAAAGTGTCTCATATATATGGTCTTTTTCTTGAGGGGTCCTGTGTGTAGCCAGGAGTTGGATTCAGTGATCCTTATGGGCCCCTTCTAACTAAGGGCATTCTATGACTCCATGATTCTATGATTACTTAATGTTCAGCAATCAAGCTGAGACAGAGGAAGAGGGGGACAGGAGTTGTCTTCCAAAACGCTTGTTGCTTAGAGGCTGACTGGGACATAACTTTGCTTGAGAAGTGATGAATGATTGCTTTTTTATCACTTATTCTTTTTACTCTTTCCTTCAGTCTTTAATCTTTTTATCAACCTACAATTTTTCTCACTTTTTCTCTTCCTATTCTGTCCCACTGAAGGGAGAACAAAGAGACAAATGAGCAAAGGGCAGTGGGCACTTAGCTGCTGACCAGAGCTGACTCTCCACACTGATATGTAGTTGATTCTAATCACAGAATAATATAATAACAGAATATCTTGACTTGGAATAAATCCACAAGTCTGATTTCCGGATCCACACATGATCACCCAAAAATCAAACTATATTTATATGACAAGGAAGTTGTACGACACCATGAGACCTCCTCTCAGCCTCCCCTTCTCCCCTTCCAAATGACTTCAGCTATTCATCATATTTCCCTCTACACTTTTCACCAGTATTACAGTTCTCCTTCAGATACTCTATAATAGTTTTTATTTCTCTCTTATATTGTGGCACTCAAAACTGCACAAAGTACTTGAGGTGAGGCCAGGGCAGCATAGAGCAGAGTGGAACAACCCCTTCCTCAACTGGTTAAAAATCTATGGCTGATGCAACAGAAGGTACAGTTGACCCTTTTGACTGCCAAGGCACACTGCTGACTCATATTCAGCTTTCTGTCCTCCAACCCTTTTCCTCAGGATTGCTCTGCAGCCTCTCATCCCTCAGTCAGCATCATCCATAAACTTAGTTTAGAATACCTTCCAGGCCTGCAGTCAAGACACTGATAACAGCCTTAAAGAGAACTGGCCCTGAAAATGGAGTTCTGGGGAACCCCACTAGCAATTGGCCACTAGCCTGCTGTAAGTCTATTTGCTATAATCCTTTGAGGCCAGCCCACCAACAAATTGTTAAACATTGCATTACGTTCTTGTCTAGCTGTATGGCAGATGCTTTGTCCAGAAGGATACTATGAGAAACACTGCCAAAATCTTTGCTGAAATGTTAAAAATTACATCAGTTTGCTTCCCTTGTTCAACTGGATGGGTAACTTTGTCATAAAAGAAAAGTAAGTTTGTTAAATAGGACTGTCTGTCTATGTATAAATGTTAAATAGGACTATCTATGTCAGTGACATAGATGACATGATTGAGCGCACTCTCAGCATACTTGCTGAGCTGGTGCAGTTGGTATGGTGGAAGCACAGGATGCTATCCAGATGGATCTGTACAAACTTGAAAAATGGGCCCATGCAAACATAACCAGGTTCAACAAGGTCAAGTGCAAGGTGTTGCACATAGGTTGGGGCAATCCCAGATATGTATACACACTAGGAGAAGAAATCATTGATATCAGCTCTGCAGATAAGGACTTGGAGGTCCTCAGAGATGAAAACCTAGTTCTAATTAGTACTAGATGATCTTTGAGGTTTCTTGCAACTAAAACCATTCTATGATTTTATGAAATAACTGATCTTTAGGCTCAGGAAGAATAAAAAGTGTTGGGGAGAAGCAACAAACCAACAGGCACTGACAAAGATCTTAATTTTTTTATTGTCATTTAATTATATAAAAAGAGACCTATTTAAAATTCTGAAAAAGCTAAACAAAATGGAGCAGAAAACTTGCCATTTCCTTCAGCAGTTGAGACTCTGTATCATTATATACATCAGACTCTGGGATCTGGAGGCTCTGTATTCCAACTCAAAAATCAGTTGTTACAGAAAATTCATGTTACGTTCCTCTTTCAGTTGTCTTTTAGTGTATGAGCAGAGGCATCTTTTATATTCTTGCTTAGAAGAATTGTACAACATGCGTGTATACATACATATATATATATATAAATTCTATCCTACCATAGATATATTTTTAAGACTTAGTAAAATTAATCTGACACATAACCTCAGAAACAACGTCATTGGGAATTCCTTTTTCTTTTCTTCCTTTCTTCCTCCTTCATCCCTTCCCATACTCCTTCTTGCTTCCTGCCTCATTTTCTTTCTTCTCACAATGAGAAAACCAAAATAAGCCTTTTCATTGCCTTGATTTGTGCAGAATATCAAGCAAACAATATTCCATGACACTTTGTATGTGCCTGTGTTCTGTAGCTGATTCAGAACTGCAGAACTTCCCAGTGAATTTTCAGTGCTTGCAAAGTCAAGTTACTCAAACTTGCAGATGCATATGTTTTTAGAACAGTACCATTTGGTTTTGTGTCCTACTCTCAGAGAGTGGTCAGGCACTGGTATGGCCTGCCAAGGGAGCTGATGGAGTCGCCATCTCTGGCAGTGTTCAAGAGGCGTCCGGACTAGAAGCTGCGAGATATGGTTTAGTACCTTGTGGTAGCAGTGGTAGTGTGAAGACGGTTGGACTAGATGATCTTATAGGTCGTTTCCAACCTTGTGATTCTGTGATTCTATGATTCTATGATTTCTCATCTTATCTTATAGTAAGTATACTGCATGGTGCTCAATGTTTTAAATCTATCATGGCTCTTACAGACTCTGATGGTACACTTTCACTGACCAGCCCAAAAATGCCAAATGAGATCACTGATTCCCACCATCTTTATTGTTCTTATATATCTTATAAGAAATGTTGTAACTCAACTTTTATTATAAACTCTTTGTTTCTGAGATTTTTTTTTATAGCTTGGGCCATATATCTGAACTGAAAAATGGTGTACCTTTCAGCTCAGTGGTAGTTCTTTTTCTGATTTTCTTTTGTTTTACAGAAAACTGCAAAAGACTGAGAAGATGGTATAAAGGTGGATGCATGTAAGGCCAGAGAAACCAATTATTTTAGCATAATTACATACTGTGATCCCATAAATGAATTTTGCATTTGGTAACCACTATGCATTTTTAAAACAGAAGTATCTTAATAAAATAATAAATAGCAGGAAACGCTAAATAATATTAAAAATAAATCTTAGATATTTTCGTTCTTTTACTTCTTGGCAGTAGAAAACTGAATATTTTTCCATCTTGTGGAAAAGGAAATTTGACTGTACATAACTATTCATAAATTTGCAGAAGAGAAAACAGGAAAAATATCCTTACTTAAAACACAGCTATACCAAACAATTTAGAGAAAAATGGCAAAAATATGAATAAACAATAAATTCATTATTTTTGTTACCAAAGATTTGAAGGGTTAAATAGGGTCACATTTTTATAAAATATCTCAATTTTTTTCTGTGTAAGCATTTTCCTTATGAATGTTTTATGCATGATGTTGTCATAAGGCATATTATTTAATTTACTTACTGTTTTCCTCTCATTTTCTACTGAAGTCAAAATGAAATTGAACATAAAGAAACCATACATTAAAGACAAAAGATAATGCATTTCAAGAACATTTTGTAAAAACATTTACTTGTAATATATAACTTCGCTTTTTTTCAGGAAACTCTATCTCCACTGTGGTTACAGCATCCCTCCTAGTTTGTCTGTCTTCCTTTTCACGCCTACCCAGCTGCACAGAGGCTAAATTTGTTCAGTGAAGTGGCAATCTCATTTTTTTTCTGAACTGATGCTAAAGCTACCAGAAAGTTACCAGGACAGCAGCTGTCTTTCCTTAATGCTGATCCCATTCCAAATACAGAGTATATTAAACTGCTTAATGCACCAGATTCGATCTTTCCCTAGGATTTTCATATACTTTATATCAATTACACTGGAGTGGTGGTAATAGAAAAATACCCCATATGAAATCTGAGATTAAAATTACATTATTACCTATGTTAAAAGCTTTTAATAGCAGATTTTAGAGAAAGAACGCAGGGGGGAGAGGAGAGTTATGATTTTTTAGGGGGAAAATGTGGGCTGAGCATCTGTTTTAGGCAACATTTCTCATTAATTATTTGAAAACTGAAATGTTTTAGGTAGACCCGAATTCTGAAAAGAATTTTATGAAAGCTGTAGTTTATTCTCTATATTTTGATCTAAGGATTTTTGTTGAATTGTTTTTCCCTTGATACAAAAATGCTAGGCTCTCTTAACATTCACACACTGTACAGATATTGAAGTAGAACTGTTATTGACCAAAACAAAAAACAAAACAAAACAAAACAAAAAAAAACAACATGACTTTAATATGTATATATATTAAGTACAGTGAGACATTTCTTTCTGACGCAGGAAAAGGGCAAGAACTGAGAATCCATCTCTCTTTCAGTGGAAAAGTGAAACTGAAACTGTACATGGTCAAAAGTAGGGAAGTTTCTTTGCTATTTTTGGATAGATGATGATTACTAGATGAAATGGTTCAGTGTTTAGTAATATTTTCAAATTTCATAAAATTTTTAGGTTTCTTTGGCCACTTCTTAATTTGATTTCTGAGTCTCTGGTTTCTATTGAAGACTACAAATCATATACATACATTTCTGTTGTTGCTGCTCCAGTTAATCAAAAATTATACAGTTCAGTGGTACAATCCTAACCATTTAGCTGTGCTGTCACTCCAACTAATGAAATCTCCAAGGACACTTTGGCATCTTCTGCTAACAGGGAAAGGCTTAGTTTCTGTCATTGCAATCTGTCAGGCCTATTCAGTCACAGTCAGTGACTAGTTAGATTGGTTACCATGTGGCACTTCTAATTTCATCTTTGTCTCACAACTTTATCTCAGAAGATTAGTTATATTTCATTTAGCTATTTTCCAACTGTCTTTCATTAAGGCACTGGCAGATTCCTCTGTTCATAATCAGTGAAGAATTGCTGCTCCAGAGAGCAAGTGGGAACATCAGAATCATGCTATGTCTCAGACATTCCAGGTTAATCTTTTTTACTTTATCGAGTACAGCTGAAACTGAGTGGGATGGATACCCTGCATAATAAGAGGATGTTGTCAGTCTGTTATTAACTAATTTGCTTCAGGATTCTTTGTTTTACGGCTTTTTCTACCACCTTCACCTAATCTGGTAAAACGAGCTTTAATGTAAAGCTGCCTAGAAGAAGAATGATGCAGCTCCAACTGTGTCTGCTTAGAGATGGGAAAAAGAGAACGGGTCCATGGAATAGAATCTGAAGAGCAGCCAAAAGGAATTCCAGCCAGTAAGTCACTTTAGTGGAGGCCCCAATTAAATGCCTCTATACAAAGACAAGTCATATGGAAAATAAGCCAGGGGAAGTGGAACTTTTAGCTCTGTCTAAGGCTATGATATAATAGGGCTCAGTGAGACATTGTGAGAAAGCTCACCTGATATAAGAGCTGAGATGGATGGCTACAGGCACTTCAGAAGAGAGAGGCAAAGAGAAAAAGAGAGTAGGCTAGCTCTCTGTATTAAAGGTCTTGACTGCATGGAGCTTAGCCATGATGATAAAAGGATCAAGTTCCTTAAGGGAGTTGAGGCCAAGAAGAGAGATATTGTAGGTGGAATACAGTATAGACAACTCAATCAAGGCGTAAATGTGTGACATTATGGTTCAGATTTCTACAATTTTCCTTTATGATTTTTTTTAATACTTATTTTTTTAGATATTTAGAATTACTAATTTGAAAATATTGTTAGCCTCCATGTTCTTTTTCAAAATATTCAGGTCAGTCTTAATGTAACTTAAAAAGTATGGTAGTGTGACAAGTGTCACACATTCCCTTACAAGCTAATTGCTTTACTTTTTGTTACAATTTTTTGCTTACTGTTTTCCAATGGATTTTCTGGCCAATGGTGACATTTGTAAACAGAACAAATCAAACTTATTAGGAGAAGAAGGTCATGCCAGATATTTCAAATAAAATATCACTCAAAACAAAATGACTTTCTCCACAGCAACCTTTTGTCTTTTGTGTGTGTGTGCATCTGTGCTCTTTTCCCACTTCTTTTATCTTGTCACCTAAAAAATTCTTCATTATTTTTCAAATGTTTACTACCATGGATTAGGATAATTATATATGAATCTTCAGACAAAGAAGAAAGTGGGAAATGCTTCTGTTTTATAGCTAAACTATCAGTGATAGTCACAGCTGGACTTTTTACTGTTTAAACTTATCAAAATTAGAGGAAATTTTTATAATGTTTCTTTAAAATTTATTGTACAGCAAAATTTTGTATCAGCAATTCTAGTGACCTCCAGTGTACTGCAAATTTAACTTTTTTTCTTCCAGAATCATCAGATCCTAGTATGTACCACATAAACAAACTGAATGTTTAGTCAGGGATCTGAACAATATCCAGGGGGACATTTGTAAACAGTAATCTTGCAGCATAGCTACTCAAAACAACATCAGTGTTATATCTCATGGGTACACTTTTTTGAGTCACTGTCCCATGTTTGATTTTTGGATGACAGAGATCTTGGGACATTTACCTTTATACAGCTGTGTAATCCCTAGAAATAGTAAGTCCGTATATGAAAAGGTCAGAGGTATCTGAGAAATAAAAGCAAATGATTTGTTATGCATCTCTTGGCACCCCACTATTTGGGAGGGAAAATACTGCGCCATTCTTAGTGCTACAAAAAGAGCGTTGAGTTATTACACCTTTCTTTCATGCTGTTCACACAATGTCTAATGGATGAGACCTCTAATTATTATAGAATTTTTGGGGGTGAGGATCAGAAACTGAGAAGACACAAAGATGGACTACTAGAGATTAAAACAATGTGAGAAAGAAACAGCTTCAATGTGAGAGAAAGAGGTAAAAAGAAAGATAAAATGTCCTCAAAAGGAAGACTTAAAATTTTGGAATAAACAACAAAAAGAACAACATTTAGCTACTGTCATGGCCATAATTAATCAAAATGTATGAAAGCATCCACTTTCAGAGTGAAATTCTGTTAAGTTCAGAGGCATTTTCCCCTGCAGACTTTTCCTTTCTTATCCCCATCGACTCTGCAGCTCCCAGTTCTATTGTCTTCCACTTGAGGATTAACAGATTGTTAACTGAGGGAGAAGTCCCATTTAATAGTATTTACTACTTTTTCTTTGAGTTAAAGTTACAAGTTCTTGTTGCATATTTTTAAGTATTGTCAAACTGTATGCTGTTTTGAGCGCTACATATATTTTTCTTTGGACTTCATATTATCATCAGAAAGTTATTTTTTGCGTTGTTGTAATTCTAACATTTCTCTCTTTGAAATTAAAATTCTTATTTGCAAAATGAGCTTTGAAAGGCCTTCTATTATTCTCTTTCTTAATTTTGATTTATTTGAGGATATATTTACTAGAACTTTCCTCCTAGATTTTTTTCCCCCAAATTCCGCTAATAATTCTCTTAAATGAATTCACATCTACTCAAATGATTCTCTAAGTTTTTTGCTCAGCTAAACTTTATTTCAGAATGGAAACATTCTAGTGATGTGTATACTTTTTAATCACTTAAGTTATATTTCTTCCAGCCAGAAATTTAGAGCTTTCTCCTAATGTATGATTCAAGCATGAATTTTTGCATTTTCTTTTTTAAAAAACAATACCTTAATGAATGATAAATTTCAAAGGTCTAAAATTTCTGCATGTAGCACTTCAGTTTTCATGAATTAATAGTTTTGCTTGGTTTTGGTAGATAGATTCATCCTTAAGGTAGAATTTTTAGTTTGATATTACTTCAGGCTGAGTTTAATCAAGTAACTGGTGAGCATATCCATCAAATGTAAGTTGTGATTTGTGTCATGCACATATTTGTGATGCCACATTTAAATTCTTCAGTGTGACATAGAGCCAGCTGTGCAAATGTAATTACAGAATAGGAGGAGAAAAAAATCTTGCATGCCAGTATTCTTCACTTTATTCTATTTTATCTGTAAAGAATACAAAGGACCCGAGGCTGATATGGGACATGCTCCTCTAAGCTGGTTATTTCAGAAGCATAGAGAATAAATAAAAACTGTGGATGTATACTTCTTGTTGTGTCAGACCTAGATTTTTCAGCCAGATCTTCAGTGCATGCTGGTTTTCACTGAACTCAGACTGTTCATATGTTTTGTGTGACAACTTGATCTGCATATATTAATGTATGAATCTGTACCTTTTTATGCTGGTTTTGTCGGTAGTATTGTTTTTCATGCATGTAATACTCTCCAACTTGTTGCAAAATTGACTGAAGTCCTCCTTTGAACTCAGAATATATAGTAAATGATTGAGAAAAAAAATCTTGATTATCAGAGCCTCATTTTAAGATTAATTTTCAGGCTTCATTGTTCCCACTTATCTGTGGTATCTAACTTAATTCTCTAAAGCCTCTTTGAGTACCATCTGATGGATATCATTGTTGCCTTTGCAAGACAGTGTGCCAGAAAAAACATCTGGTTTTAAATGACAGTGAATTAGGCCAACTCTCTGATCTGAATCCTGGGAGGCTATAACATACAGCAGGCAAAGCCTTTCCTTTTATGTACATAGTGCAGAAGACATCTCTGTTTATTATTTGCTTTAGAAAAGCTATCAAAGTGTAAACAGAAACTATAATTAATATATATATATATCCCCAAATATCACAAAAGCTCTTAGTAACTCAGCGTTGACAGGCACCATTTTGTGGTATTACCAGGAAATACCATACCATGTACTAAAGAAACAACATGGTTTCCATGTGGTAACAATGGTAATAGCACACAGTAATTTACCTAACCAATGTTGCACTTATATGCTGCTAAACAGTAAAATATTTGAGACCATAATGTGCACAGTAACTGGAAGGTGCCCATAATGCCAGAAAGTTTTACCCTATACTTTAAAGGCATATGTTAAAGTAACAATTTTATTATTCAGTATAAAAAGTCCTTATAAGCATGGAAATGCAACTCTGTGCTTTTGGTCTTCCCTATAAGACTGCTCACAAATTTTCCACACAAGGGATTTGACACAGGAGGTCCTGAAATAATCTTCACAGAGGGATAATCTAATCCCGGGACAAAAGTTGCTAGGACTTTTCCCCTTCACTCCTCCAGACCCATAGACCTTTATTTTTCTGCCCACCCTAGTGGATGAGAGAACGAGTTGGATTCATGCTGGAAATACAGTTCTGGAGTTCACAGTTCTTACTCTGCACTAAAAAAAAACGTGACTGATGAGACAAGGGAAACCGTTCTAGGTACCAATTTCTGGAAAATATATTCTGGTTCTGGTGCCCTGTCTTATGTCTGTAGGTTTTCACAAAACAATGCAATGCAATGTATTTCCAGCCTCTGAGAATTAACTAGAAATATTTTGATGCATGCTATTTCAGGCCTGGTTAGAAATACTAGCAAGATGGACTTTCACTTTGTGATCAAAAACAGGAGCTGTAACAGAGTGTAAAAATAAATAAATAAATAAATAAATAAGATAGAAAGCAAATGCAACAGCCTTTGTACTTGGCACTACCACTGGGAAAAAGACAGAAATGGATTTTTTCCCTGCAGTCTAATTTATATAGTCATTTATGTGTATATATATTGTAATAGTTTTGTGCAATAAGTAGGTACATTACTTTGAAAGAAATAATGGAGCTTGGAAGGAAACTTCACAATGTTCACTTTCATAAAATAAATTTTACAGTGATAAACATATAAAATTGGTTAAAATATGTTCTCCTGATAGAAATATTATTTGATTCTTAAAACAAACAAACATACCAAAAAAAAAGAAAAAAAAAAAGAAAAAAAGAAAAAAGAAAAATCACTATTTCCACAGCATCTTGACATGTCTTTAGGTAACAGTACAAGTGTCATATTACATACTTCATTTTAAGTAAATGGCCCAAATACCTACCTCAAATGTAAATTAACAATTAGTCTCAAATTTATGCTATTTTTTTCTACTTTTTAGGTGTGTAGAGAGGTTTCCAATAGCACAGAACTATCTATTTAAAGAAAATATTTTTAATTTGAGAGTATGTATGCAGTTCTGCTGAGAAACACAGTGGCTTAGAATCTTTTTTCAGATTTCTGTCTTCCACAGACTGAAAGGGTAATGGACTTAAATGATTCTTCAGTTTTTCTCATATGAAAGTCCAAGCTCGGCAGGAGAAAATGACTATGTCTTCTGCATTGGATTCTGTGGGCTTATTAACATTCAAAAATGTATTTCTGGAGAAACTTTGCCAAAGCCAGTATGCAAAAGCCACGTGAGATAAATCTGGATGCATTTGTGATTTATGTTTTATTTTTCTATTAATATTATAAATTTAGTGTGAATTATTTTTTGGCAAGTAAAACCACAGACCTTCTTATAGCTCCATTAGAGTCACAGAGCTCTCCTGTAGATAAAATGAGAAAAAATAGCAGAATGGAAAGTAAGTCAGGCGCTAAAGACAGTTCAGTGTGGCTAAGATACTAAGATGCTCAGTCAATACCTCATTCATCAGAGATACAGAGATAGAAATAAATGTCAAATGTTGAATTCTCAGCTGTGTATATATATATATAGAGAGAGAGAGAGAAAAAAAAATGGAATAATAGGATGGTTTGTGTTGGAAGGGACCTTTAAGAACACCTCCTAGTTCCAGTCTCCTGCTATAGGCAGGAACATCTCCCACTAAACCATGTTGATCAAAGCCCCATCTAGCCTACCCTTGAATACCTCCAGGGAATGGCCATCCACAACCTTTCTGAGCAACCTGTTCCAGCATCTCACTACCCTCACAGAAATATCTAGTCTAAATCTACACTCTTTCAGTTTAAAGGCATTGCCCCTTATCCTGTTCCTACATGCCCTTCTAAAAAGTCTCTCCCCCACTTTCTTGTAGGCCCCCTTCAGGTACTGGAAGGCTGCTATAAGATCCCCCTGGAGCCTTTTCTCCGCTAGGCTGAAGAGCTCCAACTGTCTGTCTGGCCTTGTAGGGGAAATGTTTCAATCCTTGAATCATTGTGGTGGCCCTCCTCTGAATGTTTTCTCAAAGCTCCATGTCTCTTCTGTACTGAGGACTCCACATTTGGATGCAGTACTCCAGATGAGGTTTCCCCAGCACAGAGTAGAGGGTCAGAATCATTTCCCTCGACCAGCTGGTCACACTTCTCTTGGTGCAGTCCAGGATACAGTTGGCCCTCTGTGCTTCAAGTCCATGTTTCTAGCTCATATTGAGTCTTTCATCAACTGGCACCCTCAAATCCTTCTTCTCAAGACTGCTCTCAAAACATTCTCCACCCAGCCTGTATTTGTGCTTAGAATTGCCTCATCCTGAGTGCAGGACCATGCACTTGGCTCCCTTGAACTTTATGAGGTTGGCATGGGCTCACCTCTCAAGACTGTCCAAGTCCCTCTGGATGACTTCCTTCCAGTGCATCAACAGCACCACTCAGCTAGGTGTCATCTTCAAACTTCCTGAGGGTGCACTCAATTCCACTGTCCATGTTGCCTAGAAAGATGTTAATAGGCCACTCATCACAGCACTTCACTTAGAAATTGAGTCACTGACTGCAACCCTACAAGTGCAGACATTCAGCCTTTTCTCTACTCCTTCCATTGTAATATATAGATTCACTGGTACTTTGTGGTGTGGTACATTTTGCAGCCCCAAGAAGATTATCCTTGAAACCAGGATAATAGATGAGTAAATATTGTTAATGATTGTTCAGTATTTTCCACAGCAGTGCAAAGCTGGATCATACCAGTTAATGCAAGCAATAAAGACTAAACATATGTTCATTTTCTTGTGTAGTTGACGCTTTCTCCAACCTGATTTTAAAAATCTGAGGTAAGAATCTTTTTTGTTCAGTCTGTGTGTGTCTCCTGCCTTTGTTCAAACATTTGTTTCAACTCTATTGAGCATTCTCATATAATAAATTTATTCAAATACTTGGTAAGTTATTAACTGAAGGCGTTAATGAAATGTATGATTTGATGTCAGATGTATGAGTTTTACAGAAACAAGAATCAAGAGACTGTAATAATATACATCTGATCCATCTGGTAACTACTCTCATTACTTGAATATTGAGTCCTCCATGTAAACCACACAATACCACACTTGCTCTGTCTCCAGATTCGGAGAAAGAGTTGAAAGCATTATGGAGTTGGGTGCACAAGCAATATTACAATATAAACCTTGACTTAAAGGGTGATACGAGACTGGTACTTTTCTTGGGTAGAGTTCTTCATTTCTTCAAACTATGGACACCATGCTAGAGGGTAGTGCAGCCCTTTGAGACTGAAAGGAAAAAAGGGGCATTATTTTCTGATGAAATTAAATGTAACAGTAGTCTGAGATTCTGAAGACAAAAACTGCTTACAGCTTAATTTGATTGTAATGTAAATCTAGATGCTTTAGCCTTTCTAATCTTGCTGCAAAAAGGTCTATGTCATACTTACATAGAATTCAGTATAATTTAGTATGTTAATTTGAATATATGTATATACATATTAATAAATATATTTATTAATCTTAGTTTTCAAAAAAATGAAATAATTGCTTTCAAATTAGTGGAAAACAACAACAACAACAAAACCCTCATTTTTTTAATAAGACTAATATTATCAGTACGGAACATAACAAATTCCTGAGCCGGATACATAATAAAAATTAAGTCTTAATTAAACATAAGAGCAGTTAATGGTACTAATATTTATATTTGTCTTTTGATATTTGAGCTTTACTGTCTTAAAAATGTGTCTGCCATATGTCATTTTTAAAAAGAATTGAAAAAACAATTTGAAAGCAAAAATTCCCACGCTATTGCATCTCTACAGATGCTAATGTGCTAATAAAAAACACTAGAAGAATACCGTTACCAAAAAAAAAAAAAAAATGACATGTATATTTCTTTTGCCACTTTAAAACCTTTTTAAATCAGTAACAATACATGGTATAAAGTTATACTGTTTCACAGTAATACATAATACAGTGGAAATTGTGCTGGAAATTACAGGGTGTTTTCCAACTGAGAGAGTGGAGTCGTGGAATCATCTTGGAGGACTCATAATAGGGAAGCAATCTGAAATAGAATTTTATGCTGCAAAGAAAATATGGATAAATGCTTATTGACTTTTGTACCAAGTAGAGGAATTACTGCTCCAATATATCCTTTCTAGTGATTTATTCCCAAAATCATTGCAAGTTAACTTCCTACATAAAAAGTAATATCTAGTATGAAATAATCACTGTGAAATAATCATTATAATTGACTTTTAGGTGATATGTATCCCAGTCTCCATCTAAGATGTTCAGAAAGCTCTAAAATGCTTCTAATTACTTGGATGCTGCTACACAGTGAGTCTACAGAACTGTGTCCATCACAACTGCCAGATCCTGTCATATCACAGAATCACAGAATCACAGAATTGCCAGGGTTGGAAGGGACCTCAAGGATCATAAATCTCCAACCCCCATGCCACATGCAGGGCCACCAACCATCCCTCCTAATGCTAGACCAGGCTGCCCAGGGCCCCATCTAATCTGGCCTTGAACACCTCCAGGGATGGGGCATCCACAACCTCTCTGGGCAGTCTGTTCCAGTACCTTACCACTCTCTCTGTAAAGAATTTCCCCCTGATGTCCAACCTAAATCTCCCTTCCCTCAACTTAAAACCATTTCCCCTTGTCCTGCTGTCACTCACCCTTTCAAAGAGTTGATTCCCCTCCTGTTTGTAGGCTCCCTTTAGGTACTGAAAGGCTGTAATGAGGTCATCCCGCAGCTTTCTTTTCTCCAGGCTAAACAAGCCCAGCTCCCCCAGCCTGTCCTCATAGGGGAGGTGCTCCAGTCCCCTGATCATCTTTGTGGCCCTCCTCTGGACCCTCTCCAACAGCTCCTTGTCTTTCTTGTACTGGGGGCTCCAGACTTGGACGCAGTACTCCAGATGGGGCCTCACAAGAGCAGAGTAGAGGGGAACAATCACCTCCCTGTCCCTGCTGGCCACCCCTCTTTTGATGGAGCCCAGGAATGGATCCCATATGTGGTAGTATTTCCTGCAGCCTCGGTAGTCCCATATTGAAAACACCCACTTATTCCATATGGTCAAAGAACAACTGCCAGACTAATATTTGGCAACTAATGAGTCATCAAATTTAATTGTTTTAACCAAAAACTAGTTTTGACATTGTACCCAATTCAGATTCTCCATCACGTGTTAATTGCGAAATGATTAATGACAAAATGTTCATAACTGTTCTAGTAGTTTTATTGCATTCATGAGTTTAGCTTCACCTAAGGGTGAAATTATTAATAAATATCAATGTGACTTCAAGAAGGATTAAAAAAAATTAAATTTATATATCTGATTTCAATCCATCTTTTTAGGCTTTGCAGGGTGCTGATGGGAGTGGAAGGAACTGCTACTGAGGGAATTAACTTTGCTTATCCTGAATGACAGATGCATCTTAAAACATCTTACTAACACATAGATGCCCTTGCTGCAGTACAGGAAGCATTCTGGAGAAAAAAAATACTTCATAAGAGATTAGTCAAGCTATAATTCAGAAGTATATGGGTTGTATGTTTTCAATTATTGGAAGGTTTAGATATCAAATCATTTTCCTTGGCTTTGCTGAGAAACGTTTTATGATGTTGCTTTGTTTCCAGTTGATAAGCTAACAGCTTCTTGTGGATGCAGGAAAGATTCCAACGACTATTTTGTCTGTATTAAACCATTTGTCATGGGGAGTTAATGCATTAAATAGACTTTTTGTGCACGTGTGTGTATGTGAATATAATACAGATCATATGGATCAAAATATATTGTACTAAAATAAAAAGTATTCATGTAAAATAATAGAAGTAATTTATAAAATAATGATACGTTAGAAAAAAACTAGTTATAATGGTATCGATAGCAACTAGATATTTGCTAAAGAACATTTCATATTTATGTGTAGAGTAAGAGGTAAAAGAAAACTTTTGAAAAGTATTTTTTATTACTTTTTATTTTATTTTATTTTATTTTATTTTATTTTGTTAGATTTGCGGATTTACAGAACAGTTCATGTGGAAAGTTTTGTGTTGTTGATTTTCTTATTTCTTTGTTATTGTTGTTTGGTTATTGCTGTTTGGTCTTTATTTCCTAGATTAGTATCGATTCTTTTATGAAATGTCAGGAAATCTTTGATTTCAAAATATTCCTCAGTAGAGAGATTTCCGAGTCAGAGTCTCACATATGGATTTAAATGAAATCAGAGTTGCATGGTTCAGGTTAACAACAGGTGTATAATCTTATAGGTTATAACAAGGAGTTATGATGAAGTACTACCAATGAATAAAGCATTTTTTTCCTTATTATTGAGCTACATCACTCAATCACTTCTGAAGAAAATGAAACTATTGTAAATCATAAAATCATAGAATGGTTTAGGTTGGAAGGGACCTTTAAGATTACCTACTTTCAACCCCCCTGCTATAGGCAGGGACACCACCCTCTAAACCAGGTTTCTCAAAGCCCCAGCCAGCCAGGCCTTGAATGCTTCCAGGGAGGAGGCATTCACAACCACTCTGAGCAATCTGTTCCAGTGTCTCACCACCCTCGTAGCTATCGCTACCTGCCCTTCTAAAAAGTCCCTCCCCAGCTTTCCTGTAGTCCCACTTCAGGTACTGGAAGGCCACTATTAGGTCTTCTCAGAGCCTTCTCTTCTCTAGGCTGAAGAGTCCCAGCTCATCAGGGGAAGTGCTCCAGCCCTCTGAATATATTTGTTGCCCTCCTCTGAAACTGCTGCAGCAGAGGAGAGTAGAGGGGCAGAGTCACCTCTCTTGACCTGCTGGTCACACTTCTTTTGATGCCATCCAGGATACAGTTGGACTTCTGGGCTGCAAGCACACATGGCCATCTCATGTTGAATCTTTTATCAATAGACCCTCCCAAATCCTCCTCCTCAGGACAGCACTCAAGCCGTTCTTTGCCCAGTCTGTATATGTGCTTGGGATTGCCTGACCTAAATGCAAGACCTTGCACTTGGCCTTGTTGAACTTCATCAGGCTGACATGAGTCCCTCTGGATAGCAGCCCTTCCCTCTAATATGTTAACCACACCACTTAGTTTGGTGTTGTCTGCAAACTTGTTGAGGACACACTCAATCTCACTGTACATGTCACCTACAAAGATGTTAAATATCACCAGTCCCAACACCAATCCCTGAGGAATGCCACTCATCACTGGTCTCCACTTGGACATTGAGCCATTGGCTACAACTCTTAGTGTTACCATCCAGCCAATTACTCATACAGTGAGTGGTCCATCCATCAAACCCATTTTTCTCCAGTTTGGTGACAAGGATGTCATGCGGGAGAAGTCCAGGTAGATGATGTCAGTTTCTCTTTATCCACTGACACTAACTCCATCATAAAAGGCCACCAAGCTTGTCAGGTGTGACTTGTCCTTATAGAAATAAGAGTTTTGAACAGACTCAGAATTAAGATTTTAGGGCTACATTTGCCTGATGTCCTTATATGTGTAAATTATACTCACTTCATGAAAAAATAAAAGGCAGTCACCTAAATGAATTTAATTCAACTGCAGTTAGATGGTTAATTAATTGTAGATAGTGGACAGAAACATATAATATACCCATCTTTAAAGAGAAGAGGCCATCACAGCCTGACAAGACCAATAGCCTTCGCCAAAACCAATGCAGGAATCATATAAAAACCAGAGACTGAAAATTTACACATATTCATACATCTGAACCAATCAGCTGTTATCTTTTCTTCTCCAATCAAGAAACCGCTTTTGTATCTCCTGTTAAGCACCAGTATGAAATATATCATTAAATATTTCTTCTTCTCCCTGCAGTTTGGCCATAACAGTATGTAAACAGATGTGTCTATAATAAATATGACTGGTATGGTGAGCTGTTATCATGCTATATGGGTCCCTGTTAGAGACCTGTTTGACAGGTGGTAGGACTCTGAATAAATGTACACAACCACTGAAGGTTTGCTCAGAATAGATTCAATCATTTTCAGCTGGGAAACATCAAGGTTCAGTAACAGAAAGCCAGCAAAAAAAAATTCTAAATTACAGTTTTATTTTTAAAAAAATTAAAAAAAAAAAAAAAAAAAGTTGTATAATACCCCATAACCACCAGATAAAACACTGTCATGATATTTAACTTAAAAGTGTAAAAGAAAGAATTTTTGTCATAGAACCACTGTAAGGGTAACTGCATTTAAACATCCATTTCTGAATCAAAGCAGTTTATTTGAAATATTTATTTACGCAGTACAAATGATTTAAAAGACAAAATCAATGTAATATTCAAATCTTATGAGCAATTTGACCTTTTTCAAGGTCAGTTATTTTCACAAAATAGTTTTACATCTTCAGCATGTTGGCAGAATATCAGCATGCAAACACAGCCCATTATACTGATATCTGTTTCATATTTTGGAACACTTCATTACAATAGATGCAGAAGCATTGAACTGGATCCAATTACAGTTTTAATTGTTGAGAGACAGTTAGATATTGACCTTTTTTTCTTTCTTTCTTTCTTTTTTTTTTTTCCCCTAAGCAAAGCAAGAAGAAGAAAAAAGCTCTAAAAAACTACAGAGTGGTATTGTATGAACTGGTCTGCTGGCTATTAAATAGCTGTGTCACTGAAAGCACTGTTTCAACATTTGGGGCGTATTTTATCTTAGAGCAGAGAAATAAAACAGATACTAAAGATTTATGAAATCCTAAACCAAGAAAAGAACACATCCTGTGCTACTGAAAAAAGAAATAAAAGGGTAGGTTCCTGGATAATGGTCAATTAACCTTTTCCACAGCAGTCTATACAGGAAGGGAAAAATATTCTCATAATCAGTAACCTCTCTATGACAGGCACAACACATGTTTCAGAGTCACTTCTGTCATTCTCCTATACAATCAAAATGATAAGAACTTTTTACACAAATAAATGGTCCTTTCACAGTTTAGAAGAAGCAGAAATGTTTCCATGGGATGGGCTTTCATGTTTCATAAAGTAAATGTCATTAGGAAAGAGGATGAGGCAGAGATTGACGGTAACTTTCTTTGTAAAATATCTGCATGTTAAACACGGGGCTCTAATTGCCTGACCGTATTTTAAGAATGATGGTTGTACTGTTGATCTGTTTTGGTTTGTTTTTTTTTTTTTAATCTGTATATGTGTCTGTTTATAGTTCTAACTATTAGTTTTTAGCTCTAAACAAGAGCACCACTTCCTATATGTATTATAAAATACATATGAATATTTACAGAGATGTCTAGAAACAATCAAGTAATTTGTGTCTGTGAGTCTAATAGCAGTTAAAATATAAGACAGAATATGTGATTCCACCTACTCTCATACAGAATATTAAAATTGCCAGTCGCAGCATGAAGCAGACAAAAAAAAAAAAAAAAGCTTTTATTGAATAAATTATCTAATAAAAACAGAGTTTTCTGTTCATATAGTATTTTGAAGCCAATTCTGATTACAAGTGTTCATCGTGTTCTGCCCAGAAATCTGGAATAAATTGCCTGAAGTTATTTAAATTAGATAATGATTTTTTATTTCATCTAGTAAGCATAAAATGTTTAATATTTCTTATTAATATATCTTAATAAGTCACTGAAACATGAAGTATTACATCCTGGTCCTCATTAGATGACTGTAGCTTTTAAGTATAATCACTAGCTTTCTTTGTTTGGTTGTTCCCTCTGCAGTTTCTGAGGCCCATTTGATGAATAAAATCAGTCATATCAGACAGCTCTTAACACTGTTCAATTTTTGCATTTCATCTTTTCAGAAAAGCAAGTACTCAAACTTTAAGATCTTGTGAAAAAGAATGGTTCATTTTGTTTTCTTCTTTTCTGTAGGAGTCCAATCCTTATGGTTTAAGAGCATTAAAAAAAAAAGAGTAAAGCAGATCTGGTCCTAATTTAATTTTGTATACTTAAAATGTTCTGTCTGAAGATAGAACCCAAACTGAGAATGAAAAATCTCTGTGTCTTCCAGCTATGAGAAAACACAGTCTGATACAAAAGTAAAAGCATTCTCTTTTGTTAGCAAGAAGCCAAAAATTAAGTTGTCCAGGCAAGTCCCAGAGCACAGTATGTCAGCACAGCACAGTGAGATGTCATACTGAAATACTAATCAAAATGCCCAAAAGTGAGATTGTGCTATCAGCACAATGCTTGTACAGCTGCACAGGACTGACTATGCTGCTTCCAGCTCTTCAACTATGTTATTCAAAGCTGTATTTGGCCATGGCTTGGCAACATGTTAAGCTGTCTGCTTGATTTCTCATGAAAGATCAAAAATACCACAGCTACATTTTGCGAAGTGCCAGTCTGCTTCACTTTTATTCTGCCATTTCAGATATGTTCAATATTAGATTATGGTTTTACCAATATAACATTGTACCAGATCAGGCTTCATCTGCTCTTCTGCATGGATTATAAAAACATACAATCTGGTGTAAATTTAATATCATGTATTCTGACTCATTTGATGAAATAGAAGTATTTGCATCTGGCTTGAACAGGCACTTCATTTATTTCAGTAATGAACAGATCTGATCAGAGGACACATCACCTAAGGAGGTCTGAACACATGTGCAGTATGTGACATACAGAAGAAAAACAGAGATCTGCTCAACGCTTGTTTCCTTTATTAGAATTCAGTGGACTGCTTACAGTTGCCCTCTGTTTCTGTTACGTTTATCTGGAAAAAGAAACATAAAATTACCAAGCTGATGGATGTCTGACATGACTGATATGAGAATAAGAAACATAAGTGTTTATGATGGCCTCTAAATAGCCAATATCTGTTATTTTTCACAATACTTAGTGTTCTATATTTTTAAATTTTCAACCTTGAAAAGAAGTGATGATTAATCACAGAATTGTAGAATCATAAAATCACGGAATGGCTTGGGCTGGAAGGGACCCCAAGGATCACCAAGTTCCAACCCCCCCGCCACAATCAGGGCTATCAACTAATCCAACCCTCTGTGCTAAAGCAGGCTGCACAATAAAGCATTCAGGCAGGTTTTGAATATCTCCAGAGAAGGAGACTCCACAAACTCTCTGGACAGTCTGTTCCAGTAATTCATAACCCTCTAAGTTAAGAAGTTTTTCTTCATGTTCAGATGTAACTTCCTCTGGTCCAGTTTGTGTCCATTTCCAGTCGTCTCGTCACTGCGCACAACTAAAAAGAGCCTGGCTGCATTCACTTGTCTCCTGCCCTTTAGCTGTTTCTAAACACTGATAAGATCCCATCTCAGTCTTCTCTTCTTCAGGCTGAACAGTTCCAGCTCTCAGTCTTTCCTCACAAGGAAGACACTCATAATCCTTGTGGACCTCCACTGTACTTTTTCTAGAGGTTCCCTGTCTTTCTTGAGCTGGAGAGCTCAGAACTGGACACAGTACTCCAGATGTGGCCTCACCAGGGCAGTGTAGAGGAGGAAGATAATCTCCCTTCAGTCTGCTAGCCGTGCTCCACATCCATACAAAACTGTGTGTATAAAGAAATAATGTTTTTCAATCTAATTTTTATAATTTGGAAGAAAGTTTACAAAAATTATTTTGCTTAGCCCTTTAAAAGTATAAACTAAAATGAAAAATAGAATAAAAGTATTTTTTATTTCCTTAAAGACTCATTGCTTAAATGATTATTCAACATTTGGTTTTGGCAGCTGCCATAATCCACTGTTTTGCATTTACTTTTACAGAAAGTTCAAACAATTGTAAATAGTGAACAAATGATTAAAAAATGCATAATCTTTCCACAAATTATATGTAAGAACCAAATTTGTCAGATAAAGTCTTCCTAAAAATATTTGGCTTAGCTCTCAATGAACAAAAGACATAGTGAAAAATACATTGTAGCTTTGCTTTTTTATTTTCTTTCCTGAAATATCGTTATAAACATTGTTAAACATTGTTAAAAAAGTTTTAGAGCTTTTTTGGCTAGTTCTATTGAGTTTGAGGATTTCATTTACCATTAGTGAGGTTAGTAAAGTAGAAATAATATATGTGTAGATGATATCAGTCTGAGGCAGTTATAGTCCTTGTAGTGTGACCTTGCCCTGCTAAGTGATTGCATTAAACCAAAACAAATAAACATATAAATATTAAAATTGAATTAAGAATTGGAAAAAAAAAAAAAAAAAAGGAAGTATTTTTTGTCAGTGATTTCCATATTACATCTTCTCATCTCTCAGTTTAAATGAAGAAGTGCCATGGCATTTTGCTTTAATTGTTCATTTCTCAGACTCATACTGGACACTGAAAGTCTCCTACAAAGACCCCACAATCTGACTTTTGGGAATATTGTTAGGGATGTGCCAGCTGGAACCAAGCCCTGTTCACTCTCTGGGAGCTGCATTGCTTTTGCAGTGCAACAAGTCACTAGTAACAACAATTTGCTCTAACAAAAAGGCTAAGGACAGCAGTAGACAGAGGTGTAACATGTCTCAGAAGACTTCTGTTATTGTTTTAACTCTACTGCACTAGCTTGCTTAGTCATCTTGGACAAATTGGTCCACTTTTCTTTCCTGTCATTCCTACATCCATGAAATGAAATTATTTGTTAATTACCTGATATAAAATAGGACAGAGACTGCATCGTAATTACTTAATACAGAGGTAGTCAGGAAAGGTCTGGTTATCTGCATCGTACTCTTTTTGTAAAATTAAAAAACAAACAAACAAAAACATTTGCCTATGTTGTCTATTTAAGAATAATGTAAAGTTGAATGTATTTTCTTACACACTATGCGCTAACTCTGACAGAGGAAGAAGGAAAACCTAAGTAGTTACTCACAACAAAGAGAAGGACATGTAATGTAAATAAATGTTAATGCTTACCTACTGTTTTCAGTACTGTAGCACCTACTAGAACAAACCACAGATACTGATATTTTAAGTTCTATAGAAAGTTATGTGCTGGTATCATAAACGATTGTGAAATTTCCTAATCAAAATTGATTTAAAGCCTGACAAGATTAAAACGAGAAGGACTTAAGAAAGAAAGAAAGAAAGAAAGAAAGAAAGAAAGAAAGAAAGAAAGAAAGAAAGAAAGAAAGAAAGAAAGAAAGAAAGCACAAGTAAACAAAAAAATATAGAGCTGAAAACAAAAGGATGAATGTCTACAGATATTCTATTCACATTGGGCCAACAATAGCAATGCAAAACTTGTTGCATGCACTGTGCTAATCTCCAACTTTTTTTTCCCTCACAAAGTAAGAACAAACCAAAGATTTCAAATTACTTTGTACCTAGATGTCTTACTAATTTATTCATGATATGACTAAAAGAAATCGCATTTAATCTCTCTGTTAAAATGTTTAAACAAATTGATTTCTATTTCTCCTTATGACCTTATAGTGTCCTCTGTGGCACATGCAAGATTCAAGACAGCAAGGCAGGAAGAGAGTTAATGAAGGAAGGCTTTGGTACTCCTGAAATTTTTTACATGTTTGCCAAAGACTAGCATCAGCATATCATATATATGAGGGCTGCTCCAAAAGAAATGCATCCTGTTTAATTATTTTGCCCATGATGTCAGAAGTGAATGTTGATGATATGGCAGTTAGGTTGAACCTTTTCATCAATATTCTATTATGTTTTGTTGTGGTGTGACAGATGGCAGCAGAGGGGAAGCCTGAGAAAATTGCATATGACGTGAAAATGTGTATGAAGCCAAGGTGTGTCACTGAATTCTTCCATGAGGAAAAAAATTGACATTATCAATGCTTTGACATTATGAGTGTCTGCTGAACATTTATGGTGACCAAACAGTGGGTGTCAGCACAGTTAGGCAGTGGGTGGTGTGTTTCAGCAGCATTGACAGTGCCACTGCACAATTTTTACAAGAGTAGCATTCAGTCTCTGGTTCATCACTGGTGAAAATGCATAGCTAATGATGATGGCTATGCTGAAAAATAGCCTTATGTAGCTGAAAATTTTCTCTATCAAATAGTGTAATCGTGTTCTTTGTATCTATAGTTGTTTTCATGGAAATAAATAGAAATTTAGAAATATTGCTTTTGAAGCAATCTTTGTACTTTCTAGGTGAGACAAGTAATGACGAGCAAAAACTAATATCAGCAGCTGGCTATTTATTAATGATGTATTTTCACAAAGAAAGCAAACATGGCTGCAACGAAGATTTTACAAATTTATGGATTTCTTGATAAGAGAAAGTTAATTTCTAGTTGGAAGCATCTGTTCATGAATTTTCGTTGAGGGACAGAACACACACTTAAAGACTAGCATTCCAAAGGAGATTAACATAAAATATTTTCTGAGAAGCTTGAAGTACTAAGGAAGG
Organism: Phasianus colchicus; assembly: GCF_987193195.1. Lineage (NCBI taxonomy): Eukaryota > Metazoa > Chordata > Aves > Galliformes > Phasianidae > Phasianus > Phasianus colchicus. Next base: position 42,208,782 of record NC_143436.1, read on the forward strand.
AAGTTCATGAAGTTGTCCCTTTATTAAGAGGAAGCTCATTCCAAAGGATGCAAAAAGGAAAAAGGTCACTGAAAGAAACTGCTTCTTACTGTTCTGGTATATAATTTTTCTTACCTGAAGGATTATTTGTTCTCATTTCAGAGGTATACCATTTCATCAAATGTGATAACACAAAGAGAAGATATTTAAATGCAAGATGGAACCATGTGAACAAAACAGCCTGTTTTTTGTCCTTGACTCATCTAATCTCAGGACTGGAATCTACTCACCACTGAATTTAAATTACTGGAAAAAAATAATAAATAATAATAATAAATAATTAAAAAAAAAAAAAAGCAAAAAAAAAATTGCCAAGAAGAAAACAACAAAACTTTAAAAGTGAATGAAAAAAAAAGTTTTTGTTTGTTGTATTTTCATTTTTTTTTATGAAGAAGATCCAAAGAATATTTATGATGTTGTTTTCCTTGCAGTCCTTACTTCTCCTCCTCAACTCCTGGCTGTTTTTCAGTACTAGTTTTCTGTTTACATTTGTTTTCACCACCCTGCTAATCTTCTGTAAGTTTCCAATAGTTCTGTCAGGGATTATACTTAAACCCTACTTTCAGTATCTTATGCTGTTGAAGGTTTTATCACAAAAAAAAAAAAAAAAAAAAAAAAAAGGCATCAAAAGGAAGACTTTAGTGACTCACTTTTAAGAGAAGGAGCTATTGAAAGCGACTGGATAGAGGATACAAACAATTTCCATATTCCTCTATGAGAGGAATTGAATCCCCTAGTAGAAATAATTTCCAGAGATGCAAAACTTTACACACAGCTATTTTTGCTTGCAATGATTTAACTCTTTCTTTTCTATTCTAGTTATAGTCTTTTACTTCTAATTTCTTACCAGCTGATCTGAAATGATTTCTTCAGAGAGGCTATAGAAAGATTATCTATTTTAATATTTCCTTGTAAAAAGATTTCAAGGATAAAAGTTTATTCAGTATCACCATTATTGTCTTTAAAAGGTTAAAAATATAGACATAAATTATTTAAATGTTATTCTGTCACAATGATTACAAAATACTTACGTGGCAGTAAGTGGTCTATTTTACTATGAGAGCAGGAAAGATGCTGATACAAGGGTCATTCTGTAGCTCCTGTGCTTGTCATGATCCCAATATAACTGGTGTTTGACATATGGAGGAAACTTAAGAAACTAGAGTGATGAAAAACAGAAAAAAGAGTCTGCTGATGTTCAGAACTGAATGAAACATTTACTCCATGAACGTATTTGAATCCATGTTTGTGCATTTTCCTGTGCATTGAAAAGGTCAGCATTTCTACAGAAACAAGGTGAGCTTTTGAGTGAGAAACACACAAAGCTCTCATGATTCCTTGCAAACTATACTAACAGTGCAAAAAATATATAGATCAGTGATGTCTGCGCTAGCAGAGCTGTGACTGACTAGTCTGTGTGGCACAGAGAAGACCTTTGAGGGACTCAGGTCTTAGAAACAGTGCACCTTCTTCTGAAGAAAATATATCTGAGCTAAAGCATCTTTCCTTTGAATGGCAGCTATGCTACTCATCTAACTCATTCAGATGCTGCTGACTCATTCCACCCACAGAAGCACACACACAATTCTAAATTTCCTCTATAAGCTCAGTCAGAACCATCTCAGGTGTGTCTGCACTTCCTGGAGTAGCTTAGAAAAAGGATTCCAAGTCCCTTGACTGCTACAGAGCTGTGCGTAACTGTTGGAAGCTTGCATTGACATAGTTACACCCCCTCATTCTCTTGTTGTATAATCATGGCATACCGTGGAAAATTATTGTGCTTCCTCCAGGAACACGGCAGGCAGTTGCAAAACGCAAATTGTCCTCTCAAGCCAAGAGCAACAAGCAAGAGTCCTTCCAGGCCTTTCACTTTAGTTCCACGAGGTACCATTTTGAAAGTAAAAAAATCAGCATACGTGAAAATGTTTGTAATGATGAAGCACAAGGAAAATAATCTATTAACTTAATATCTGAAGATTTATAATGAAATATCTCAGTAGGTCAACAGTATAGATTTTTAAAAGTAATTAAATTGTGATTGTTCATTCAGGTTGAATTCACAGATGACTGATAGAGTTGATTATTGCATATACAGTACAATTGTATTAGCATAGCAGTTTAAATAACTGAAACTGTAGCAAATGTGTCTTGTCCTGTTTTAGCATAAGAAATATAGTTTACGAAAGATTTATACTGAGAAAATAATACTTTCATCACAAAACTAAGCATTGCATCATTACGTATTTTAAACAAAGTAGATATTTTATAATTACTTTCAGCCTTTTATCACTATCTCCAGTATGGCAGGAACTCAGAAACAAAAGTACACTCTGGGGGCAATCAGGCACAAACATGCAATTTGTTCTTTAGCTAAATAGAATCTATTTGACTGCCTCCTCGATACCCTTGAGCTACAAATCCCTGTGAGATCTCAATCAAATGCAGTAACGTGCCAGTAAGACAGTCTAGTGGGATGCCTGTTCAGATTATTCCAATTCATCTTCAGTGCAAGCTGCTGGTATGTGCATGTAATACTATACCAGTAGGGAGTGTTGAATATTTAGCTCTTATGCGATTAGACATTTGCTGTAAAGAACTCCAGAATTATATAACCATCCTAGTAGACAAAAAACAAGCTTTATTTTCTGTGCTACTGAAGCATGAAAAATTTGTTATCCACTGCATTCAACTAATTTGTTCCTCTGCTTTCTGGATTAAATATTAAGACACTGATAAGCAAAGCTCATATGATTCAAATGACTATGATGAGATTTGAAGGTATTTGAGTACATCCACCTTGTATACATATAATTAATATTCTGGAAAAACTGGATTTACTAGCATTTTTTATTCTATCTCCTTAGATGAAGAAAATTGTACTAGCAGAGAATATTTATATGATAGACATACCCTAAGGAGTATGCTATTGTTTCCAGGAAAACATTTTGCAAGATTTAGGTTTTTAGCCAATATTGCCACACTGGCAAGTATCTCTAGTTTAAAAGTAGTCAAAGTCGGAGTTAGTACACATATTCCAGATATATAGAGTTTTGGGGGGAATTTGAGAACCCACCTTGTGAATTCTCAATAGTGAGAGGATCAGTATTCCTGAATAATTAAGAAAAAATACTGAAAAACGCTTTAGAGTTATAAGTAGCCAACTGTCTTGGCTAGGCAGATCTGTGAAAATGTCCTTCAAGAAATAAAGAATAAAAGACGTTTTTCTGGAAAACTAAGATGTCTCTCAAGAGAGATGTTCATCAGTGTAAATGATGAGAAATAGCTGCCAAACATGTTTACTTTCTAAAACAAATCCCCATTTAGGTCCTGTGTATCAGCAGAGACATACACTTGAACAGCTGCCAGAGTATTGAATTGCCAGGGAAACACGTCCCAACAGAAGAAATTTTACACACTGGCTCCAGTATCATGAAACACACTATGTTTCCAAATTAAAAAAAATATTTTCAGTATTTTGAAGACCATCCCAACACTACTGAAATTATTATGATTTAAGCTAACCACCAGCTGATTCTCCTGTATGCCAACACTTAATGAAATATGATTAGGTGCAGAATTTAATGTGTTATGAATAACTACAGTAGTCATTCCCAACATTAACCTGCAATACCTAGCATAACTTGTGTTTCATCTGCATTTCCAGTGAGAGTAGATTTGCTAAGAATCCATCACTATTAGAACTGTACATACTGGAAATATTTTTTTATTTTTTTATTTTTCTCTTTCTTTTCCTTTTTCCTACTGATGTGCTGCTATCAAGATAGAATATAACAAGAGTACTCACAATCATGTAAGGTAATAAGGAAATTCATATACAAACACATTTGGTCACTAAGAATATAGTTAATGGAATTATTTTAAAATATGGAAAATCTTTTTCATATTTAAAACATTCATGTTTCTGTGCATCAACAAGATCCTTCTCTGGACCCTAGTAGCTAATTGTCTCATAGCTCTCAAGAACCTTGTTTTATTCTTCTCTTTCACTTAATGCAAACTGAATTATCACCTTCATCTCTTGATAGAATATGGTAAAATGGTCACAAGTGATGAATGAGAGCCTCTTGGATTTCACAAGGATAAATGACCAGCACTGCTTTTTTAATCGACTCTAGTAACTATTTATTATCACTTAAAGAAGGTCTGAAATAAATCGAGATTTATTATAGAATTGTACAGGCATGTCAAATAAATGCATTCATCAAGTATGGCAACAACTATGATAACACAAATAATTCTCTTGCAAAAGGCTGTGCTGTAAATTCATTTTGAGAATTATTAGATCTATTATGAGATCTGATAGAAAACTCCCAGGGAAACTATCATTTATACTATTTTCTTCTTGGTATTAGAAATATGAGTGACATAACTGCAAAATAGATCAAGTAGCAAAAGGCAGCAACAAAATGGAAAGAAATTCTACTTTTTAGTAGCCATTAGCTTTGAAAATGGAGAAAGACCAAAAAGAAAATTATTTTGGTATTATCTTATGGAAATTTAGGACTTTCAATGAGGGATTTTTGCTTAGTCACTCTTATGCCAAACATATCTGTGTCAAACTGCCATGTACACCTAATTGTGTGTTTGTTGGTGAAAGCAGAAGACAAATGTGCAAACACACTTTGTAAAAATGAGATGTAAATTCTTGCTGTTTACTTGAAATCAATATTTATTTTTTTAATGTAACACAGAATGAAAACTACACCAACTTTATACAGAAACAAGACCTGTCTACTGACATCAATGAGAGACTTCAGAATGAGGCTGATTTTTCCCCTTGTCAAAAAACACAGCCAATTACATTCCTTTGTGAATGTGTGTGAACAAATATGTGAATGCATGAAAAAAAAATATGGCAAACATTCCAGAATGTTGTTAATTCATTTCATTTCTCTTTAGAACATCTCAGAATTTACATTGTTACTGTGATTGAAGGATACAACCACTCGAGGATATTTTATTGAAGAATCTAAGAATGTATCCACTCTTTTGCACTCTCTTTACCTTCCTTTTATGATATGTGGAGAAGTTTTAACTTACAAAAGAGAATATGCTGTTTATTAGGCCAGATGTAAGGAAAATAACTTCACAAGGTGTTTTACAAATGCCCTCTTTATTTCTGGCTGAATAGGTGACTACAACTTTTAAAGAATAAAGATGTTGTAGAGCCAGAAGTTTTTATATGTGTATGCACAGTTGTGTACACATAAGGAATAAAAAATTTTTGTCAGTAGAGGTAATCACAAAAGCTGATGTACACGTGCTGTTGGAAAGGATCCATCCTTAGATTCACTAGCCTCAAATTATCACAACTTCCAAAATTCTTGCAAAGTTCAGGAAAAGAAAAAAAGAAAGAAAGAAAGAAAAAGGAGGAGAGATTTAAGATGTACCCAAACTCAGTAAATGCTTACAAATCATTCATACTTGAGTTCTTCTATACTCATTCATATTTTTAATACTAAATTAATATTTGCATGTTATTATCAGAGTTGTAGTATACTAAAAATATATTTCTTTTTTTCTTGCAATGAAGTAGCAAACAGCAAGTACAGTTCTAGGGCATGAGACTTCACTTTCTGTATGAAATAGATTTTGAGAAACATAACTTTATATCCATCAAGTTGAGAAGAGGAGCCTTCAGAATGGAAGAGGAACTGAGGGTTAGAGTAAAACCTGCAGAGGAATATGATCCCACTGTAGTTACACAAGCAGGCTTGGTAAGGGTAACCAGAGTCACCTATGGCCCAGATGGTCAGGCAGGTTCATGGTAAGGAGGCAGGGCTCAGGTCACACATGGTAGCCAAGACAGCAGAGATGGGTCAGGGACAGTGAAGTGCGAGGCACAGTTACAAGCACAGTATCAGACATGAGCACATGTGCTCCTGCAGCGTAGCTTAGGCAGGGACCAACAGCAAGGGCCTCAGTGTAAATAGCCTCCTGATTGAAGATCCTGCTGTTTCCCAATGCTCTGATTCAAGGTTATGCAGCTGTACTACATCAGGGTGGACTTTGAGGAAGGTCAACTAAATCCCCAAGGGGATTATTATGAAGACACCAAGGACGAATACAAAGAAAAATAGTTATTAACTCATCAGGGCAATTAGATCTTGCTGCACTCAAGGATCTGAGAAAGAGCATTGTATAGAGAGTAAAAGTAAGAAAACTGTTTCAGATTTCACTGCAATTTCTTAAAAACAGTCCAAAAACAGACAAAAACTGATTTGGATAAAACCAGTGTATGACTTCTCTTAAGTCCAGGACATTTTGAAAAATAGCATCTAACTTCTGGGAAGAAAAAAATTCCTGCATACTTCTAACTAAGGATCCTTCATTGGCAATTTTCATGACGTGCCACTATTGTAGTGAGTGAGAAATATTGTTTTTAGTCATCTTCTACCTCTTCTGTCTGCAGACTCTAGCCATCATCTTTATCAGAAACGTCAACTTTCAGTAAAAGACTGCACACAGGAGAGACTATTGGTAGTTATAAACTTCAGGAGAAACAAGAGCAAAGCTTCCTAGTCAGATTTTTATCCCTGAGGCAGGCTTTTGCTGTTGTTGTTTTAAATAATTAAGAGGCATTTTTATTATGTGATTATTTTAATCATCAGATCATCACATTCCTCTTAATTTTTTTATTTTTTTTTTTTCCCCTCAGTTATACAAACAGAACATGCATGTATTGCCTAATTAAGTGATCAGTGACATCAACAGTGGGATCAAATGCACCCCCAGCAAGTTTGTGGATGACACCACACTGTTTAGTATTTGAAAGATGAAGCAGTGGGCCCAGGTGAACCTCATGAAGTCTAAAAAAACAATTGCAAGGTGTTGAACCAAGGTCACACTAATCCCCTTTATCAGTACAAGCTGGGGGATAAAAGTATAATGCACAATCCTGACAAAAACAATTTGTTTGTACTGGTGGATTGTAAGCTGGACGTGAGCCAGTAATTTGCCCTCACAGCCCAGAAAGCCAACTGTATCCTGAGCTGCATTGAAAGAAGTGTGGCCAGCAGGTCAAGGGAGGTGATCCTGCCCCTCTACTCTGCACTGGTGAGACCTCACCTGGAATACTGCATCCAGATATGGAGTACTCAGTACCAGAGAGACACAGACCTTTTGGAGTGCGTCCAAAGAAAGGCCACAAAAATGATCCAAGGGGTGGAGTACCTCTGCTGTAAGGACAGGCTGAGAGAAATGCAGCTGTTCAGCCTGGAGAAGAGAAGGCTTCAGGGAGACTTAATAGCAGCCTTTCAGTACCTAAAAGAGGTCAGATGTAAGAAAGTAGAGGACAGAATACCTTCAGAAACATTCAAAGTCAGGATGGACAGGACTCTGAGTAACCTGAACTAGCTGTGGATGTCCCTGCTCGTCACATTGGTGTCAGACTAGATGACCTTTCAGTGTTCCTTCCAACTGAAATGATTCTATAATTCTAAGATAATATTGATAGTGCACATATACTAGTATGTCATCTTGTTTCAGTTTGAAGATTGCACTAAACTATTCTTTAGATTCTGAGACAAATACTGAACAAATTAAAATATCAATATTTTGTACCTTTTTTCACATGGGGTCAGAGTCATATCTAACATCATCTGCATTTAATATTGTTTAACCTTGCAAGCAGCTAAATATCTCCCCTCCACACACACACAGCCTTTTACTCAGTTCCGCTCCTCCCAGTGGGATGGAAGAGGGAACTAGGAAAAAAAAGTTGAATTCATAGGTTTGAATAAAACTATTTAGAAAAACAGTAAAAGAAGAGAGAAATAATAGTAATGATAATAATGTTTAAATATGAATATTTTTATAAAACAAGTGATACACGGAACAATTCTTCACCACTTACTAACCAATGCCCAGCCAACTTGAGAAGCAACTGTCCACCCTAGCCAACTTTCTCCAGTCTTATAGCCTCTTCCAGGTGACATCATATGGTATAGAATCCCAGTTTGGGTCATCTGTCCAAGTTTAGTCCCTTCAGAGCTCCTTGTGTCCCTCATTCTCCTTGTTAGCAGAATGATATGAAAAGCTGAAAAACTGAGATGTCCTTGGCTCTGTACAGGAACATCTAAAACATCAGCATTTTATCAGTGTTGTTTTTCTCTTAAAAAAACAAAACATAGCATCATATGAGACACTATGAAGAAAATCAACTCTCTCAGCTAAAACCAGGACAAATATTAATCAAACTATCTCTCAAAATACTGTTTTAATTGCTTTTCTGAAATTGACCCACTCAAGATATTTTCCATCCTGAACGACATAAATGTCATTGAAGGTGTCATATAAAACATTTCAAATGTTTCTGAGAATAAGATCAGAGAAGAAATACATATTGGCTGTACAAACTCTCCTCTCTGGAGCTGGAACTCCAATCATAAGTTCTCTCCTAGAGAAAAGTATTTGGATAAGTAATATCAATATTCACTGAAAACTGCATTTCTCATGTTTTCAATATAAACTTTTATTTCATTAGAAATAAAGACAGCATTTATATTTTTGTCTCTTCCAGGATAGATTCTTTCTCCTAATTTCAAGAGATTGCCATGGCTTCAGGCACAGAAAAAGATGAGTTTTTAATATATAAGCAAATAGTATACTATAATACACAAGTATAGGACCTAATTTAAGTGACTCAAATTTTCATAGATAAATGCAGTTAACAGTCTAAAGTGTTAATGATTAAAAATATTAATTTTGTTTAATATTTTTAACTTTTTTGCTCTTTGTACCACAGCAATATATGTATTAGCATACTATACATGTACATATCTATACAAAAATTTTTATTAGTGATAGAAAATTATGAAGAAAGAACATCTGACATCTTTACGGCAATGATAGAAAAATGACAGCAGTCTTATCTGTATAGATTACTGATAATGAAAATAATTTAAGGGAAAAAAAAAGAAAATTTGATTCTGTACTCATTTCTATTGGTCAAACTAAAAACTATGAAGAAGTTTTCTTTTTTTGCTCTGGAATATCAGTAATAATTTTGTTCATAGTTACATTGTTCTTCCAACTACAGTTATTGCAAGAAATACTAATTCAATAAATTTTAGTCTCTTAGTTAAAAAGTGACATTGTGATTGATAGTCTGCAAGTTTGGGTCAATACTATAAAGGACAGTTCATTTCCCTTACTGTTTCTTTTTATGCTACCTTATACCTTTGTTTACATTTAAGACATTTTTGTTTTTCATCTGTCTACTATTTTAAGCCTCTATTTTTCCTCACTACATAAGATTTTTGATAGAGGTAGTTTTATATATATATTATTTTTTGCTTATTATATCCTTTTCATTTAAGATTATTCTATAATCAGTTTACAACTTTGACTTTCTAATGTACTTCAAATTTTAACTTTTTATTCTGCAGATGTTTTTTCTTTAAAATCTTCTCTATTTGTTTCATTTCTTAAAAGGGCCCCAACAAAGTAATTCAACAGGGATACTTGAAATTTCATTAAAATAACAATATTCCAGTAGTATATTTACCAAAAAAAAAAAAAAAAAAGTGAGAAATGAGGTTTAATTTCCTTCCAATTTTTTCTATTTGCTTTCTTTTGGTTGTTTTTTTGAAACGCCAATCTTCAACATGAATACCTGCACTGAACGCGCAATTAATAGAACACACAATTCTTTTCATTGCAGGGACTATATCTATTGTGAACATCTGTCCAGTGATGTATTAATAGGAAAAAAATATTTTTAAGATCTTATTTCCCACATGTTTCACACAACGCATTTCAGAGATTTGACCTTAAATTTCATGGTTACTAACAAAACAATCTCTTTTTTTTCATTCAGTAAAAGAACTTGGTGACTGAGAATAGGGTGATTAGAAGACTTGAATATCAGATTTATTAGGAACCATAGAAGTACTTTTACTCTTGCAGCCACCTTTAGGTGCCCCTCAGAAACATTCTTGTTACGTATGGGGCATAGCTTTGTCTTTATGAGACCACATAGTGACAAGACAATGTTCTTGTGTCATATTTGCAGGGGTGCTAGAACCACATTAGACTGTTCTGCAGGCAAAATTACTTATCCATGTGTTTTGCTAGCAAGTACTCTATCTGCTATCGTTACTCCAGTATTATCCATGATGTAGATGCAGTTACAGTAATAAAAATACCCTTCATTAGATATATTTATGTTGATGATAAGGAAGAGAGGCTGAAAGAGAATCCTTTTGTCTTCTGATGTTTGTGTTGTATTCCATTGTAACAGCAGTTACTTTAATGCGGATAAAGAAGCTGTTTGTAACCACATGCATAGATAAACTGATTGCATTACTTGAAGCATTGATTTTTAGATTATATTTTGGTACAGAAGGCTTCAATCTCCAATATAAGTTCTTTAATAAATAATTGTGAAGTCAGTAATACTGCGCTAGTTAGGAAGTCTGACAACTCATTCAAGTAGACATAATAGATTAGTAACTATACTTACAAGAAAAATCTAACAGAACATCACCTGATAAACAAGATAAATGAAACGTGGATAGCTACTAGTATTACCTATGGTAACTGTCTGGAGCAAATAAAGCAAAAGCAATGTGGTGATAGTTGAGAGTTTTCATGAGGTTTCCTCCAGGTTATCACTTCGTCTTCTATCAAACCATTATTTAAAATACATCAAATTAAATTAGTATTTAATATATACAAGTTAACTTATTATTATAGATATATAAAGCTTAGGAATTATATAATCAAACATAGGGACCTACAACATAAAACTATAAACCACCCTCAAATAACAGAGCTCACCAAATACTCCAAAAGGAGGGATCTTCAGGTAGAGCTCTTTCCCTTGTGGCAGCCAGCCTCTAATGAGGCTTAGGAAGTGAACTGCTTTCACCTGTGCTTCCAGGGCTGGCTGTGTCCCTTCACCAGGTGCTCAACCATCGGTTCAGGTCTTGACTTTGCAATTCCCATACAGATGTCTTGCAGAAAACTAAAATTCCAATTACCTAAAGTAACTCTGAAACACAAACATTTACACCTAACTTCATTCATATTCTTCAGTAGGAAATCTAATAAACAGCTATTCCACAAAGAGAACAGACTTGTTCTTGTGAAAACATGATAAAGAAATCACCCACATTAACGATGAATACATTGATTGAAACAATCATATTTTTGGATTTGGTCATGCAACATAACATTGCTTGCAGCTGGAAGAACAGTAGAGTATAACGTTATTGATAGAAATACAAAACCACATTTTCTGAGACAGAATTATCTTGAAGGACGGAAAGTAGCAAACTAACGTGCACTACTGGCCTTTGATAACTGCCTTGAAGGAGAGTGGACCCTAATGCTAACGCCTAAGATAAACATTAGTGATGGAAGTTTTAGTCTGAGAAATGTAATCTGTCTTCACACAAAACAAATATGTAAGATTTTGCCCACTTTTTAATTTGTCAAATTACCATCGCTGAGCTCCTTGTATCCCTTGACATAGTTTGTTAGCCATTACCCTTCCCTAAATTTAGGCACAGCAGTCTGTTTTGTCTTTATGCAGGTTGTGTGAGGTACAGAGAAACCCATTATTTCTTCTCTTTTCCCAAAGAGTAATAGCCATGAAAGAAATAGAGCATAGTTTCTATAAGACAACAGCTAAATAGCTTGCCAATATAATTATGCTGGGATTATATGAAACCATGTTCATTGTAATGTTTTGGCAAGCACAAGAAACTACTAGCCAAAGTATAATATAATGTGGTAATTGTATCTATTTCATGGTTTTTCCAGGAAAAGGAGGGCAATAAATATACCCTTACTTATGCTGATACGTCAGAAAAAGATTCTAGATTAAATCTACGTAAGGCACAGTGAGGACAGAGGCCTTCTATTCAAATAGAAAAAGGCAATGTCTCAAATAAGGGAACGTTTCTATCAGTGTGTTATAATTCAAGTTCAATAGTACAATACAGTATTTAACTCCATGAGAAACTCGTGGAACAGATAGGATATTTCTTTAGAGAAACACTCCTGAACTCTTGAGGAATTCATTTACTCTACACAGCTCTGGCAGGAAGCAAGTAAGAAAGGGAGGATGAATTTTATAACAAATACAATATTTTTTCATATATCTCAGAGGCATAAGAAGAGACAACTTTTCCATATGTCTCAGGAAATCAAAGATACCAAAAACTGTATTTGAAAATTCCCTCCATTTCTCCCAATGTTGTTTTAAAGAAAGAATCCTACAGAAGATATTTTTAATGTCCTAGAGTGCATTTTTACCCAAATAGATGCTTACACTCCTTTAGTGACCCCATTTAACCAGTTTTAGAACTCATGTCACCTCCTGACAGGTTCATTTGCACAGAAATAAGCGCTGTCTCCCAGCCTTCAAGAGACTGATTGAAAGAGATTACCTCCCAACAGTGCCTATTAACTATGACTGACATATCAACATGATATGGGCTTATATTTTCAACTTGTAATTTTCATTTACGGGCAAAGGGACCTTCTAGAGTCATTGAAAAATTACTGATATAAAATCTTTCTGTAAAGATTGCCATGAGTACTTATGTGTTGCAGTATTATAATTTTCCCCTAATTTACCTTTCACATTTTTTTTTTGCTAGATATCAGTATGTAATGGATCAACATGTCTTGTTATTCCCAAGTTACCTGCATCTTGAAGGATCTTTTAACTGACCTTTTAAAATGAACAAAGCTAGGCTTTCTTGTTATCAGTTTTGTTCTAATGCAGGAAGTTTAAAAATCCATCCAAGAACTGATCAGTCAAATATATGAAACCAGAAGGTTATCTCACTCATTTTAATATTGTTTGACAGATGACACAAAATTAATAAGTGAATCAGAATAAAGACGCAGGTAACTCTCACTCCAACTTCTGTGTAAGATGATGACCAGATCTGATAAATATATCTAACACAGTCATCAGCGTATGATTTAAACAATGTACATATGGTAAGCTTTCAAATTTCTCTTAAAGACACAGATCGTATTTAGGATATAGAATTAGTGATCATGATGACAAATTTGTGTTATATAAACTACCAACCCCGCAGAAAACAGTCATAATTTCAGCTAAAATTCATAGGCAATTTCAACTTAAATGCTAAAGCTGAGAATCTTCTGCTTCTGTCTATCAAATATTTCTTCAAAGGGAGCTCTTTACTCATTACCAATTTCTAATCTCAAAAATCCATTAACTCCTGGCAGAAAAAAAAAAAAAAAAAAAAAAAAGTGTCTTGTAAAATGTTACAGGTGTAGTCCTGTGAAACAGAGTTAACGTTTAAAGCAGAAGAAATACAGATACAGGATAACTTGGGAGAATTCCCACTTCACTTCTATTATTTTTATGCACAAATTTTAAGACCTCAAGATCTCACTCAGTTACCACCCAATCCTTGAAAAACTCCAGGTGCTTCAGAGTACTTGTTTTTCCCCTCCTATTTAACCTCTCTCAGTGACAGGAAGCTAGTATACCCACAAGAGCTGGCGCTCTCAAAGCAATTACTAGTTTTCACAAGACCTTTAAAGGAGAAGCTACCTGTCTTACTGATGTTTCGTTCTATACAGTGGTACAACATGTTGTTGGCTGCCCCAGTCAAAGAATTGCAAGCTTATATCTACCAGAAGGTTTATCTCAGCTTTATGCTAGAGGCTCTACAGAGCAGGAAGGAGAGCAATGTTTGATTCTTCTGTTGGAACTATTCTTTTTCATTTAGAATAATCAGAGATCTGATAGGTCCTTCTTTGGGATATTCACCTACTGCTAGCCCTACTTCTCATTTAAAGGGATATTAATATATATATATATATTTATATGGGTTTCTTTTTCCAGCCCCTGTTTGATGGAAAATGCACAGTCTTTGAATCATAGCTCAGAAATCTCTACCTAAAGGTGAATCCCCAAATGCTAATACGTGCATTCTTGTTTATTTTTGCTCTTTCTCTCTGGTCTAGTGAAATATAGGTTTTTAAAGCATATTGGAAGAGATTCAACAAAAAGAGAAGTGGAAGAGAAGAGGTCTCCTCTAATTCATAGCTTTGTGGCCAGATTAATTCTCCAGAGTCTGAGTGCTCCCAGGCACAACAGGCACTCAGTTCAAGCATGTCAAATAGTGACTCCACTATCCAAAAAATTATATTAAAAAGGGCAAGTCTTCCTTTCCTAGTTGCACTTTGAAAGCAGGAAAAAAAAAAAAAAAAAAGAGAGAGAGAGAGAGAGAGAGAGCCTGTCTCTATATTTGCTTCAGTTCATCTGCTAGTTTTCAAAACTGAACTTATGGTTGTGGAATGGAAGAAGAAAGTGGGCAGACAGATTATTTCAAGACAGTAATAACAAATAAAATAATTAAAAAGGTATAAGGTTTATAATATTTTCTGTACAGATAATTTTCCTATACAATGCGTATACCCTCTGAACCTCTATTCTGAGTAATTCTGTAAGATAAGTAACAAATTACTTTTTAAATTAATCTAGCAAATAAGAATCTTATGGGTGAGAAATTAGGTTGCATAGGGAATTATACCTCTTAAGGAGCCTGTGTCAGAGAGAATTAGGTCTTATTCTTCTAATTTCAAGTCTTAATGTAGTTTACAAAGACTTTGCTAGCCCCTTTACAGAAGCAGAAATCCTCATGCTCAGAAACACGAGAATTTCTTTCCCCAGGCTCTTCCTCTTTCTTCCCTCAGGGATCTGTATAAAAAAGACATGCCAAGCATTGTTCTTTGGGTAGGCAACTGCTACTGCATTCAGAAATTTCCAAATATAACTGAAAAAATGAATTTTTCCTACTAACAAATGCTGATCTTCAACAAAATGCTTCTTTATATTTTCTGAAGCATTTTAATGCTGAATTGAGATAACTTTATTCAGATTCAACATAGTGTAGCAGGATTTTTCATATAAAGCAGATTCTTTTGTACTAAAAAAATAAATTGCAAGAACATATTATATACCTTCAAAAAACCTCAAGATGTTGCATATTTACACAACACAATTACAGTTTTCATCTTGCTCAGACCTTTCTCGTGAATATAAAGAAATATCTATTAAGTTACTACTACGTTCTTTTTCTGAGGCTCCAACCATATCGCCAGCAAAATATTAAACCTCAACTCAAATATTTTTCTGATTTCAGTATAGAAAATATTATTTGTTTTAACTATTAAAGTCCCGTAGCATTATCATTTTTAAAAACACTTAGCATATAGACTGGATAAATCACAATATATTCAGAAGATATGATTCTTCCAGGCCACCTGCAAAGCCTAATTCATTCTAAATGCTTCTCTCTGATAATGTAACAAGCAGAGAAAGGAGGATCAATTCTAATGTGATGAAATAAAAGTTAAATTCATGCCTTTGTCTTTTCCCAGTCAATATCTTCTTCTGCTGTATCTCAAGCTACAAAGCTATTATAAAGTTATTTAACAAAGCTTTGAGAAGAATCTTATTTCTTAAAAAATATTAGTACCAACACTGTACAAAGATATGGGAGTGAAATCTTGTGAACAATGACCACACAAGGATTATTTCATCTTTGATGTGTTCTCGAGAGACATCAAAAACTCTGAGGATAAAATCACCTCTATCACAAAGCAGTGAAC
The DNA here is from genome assembly GCF_987193195.1 of Phasianus colchicus. Lineage (NCBI taxonomy): Eukaryota > Metazoa > Chordata > Aves > Galliformes > Phasianidae > Phasianus > Phasianus colchicus. The sequence goes on from NC_143436.1 coordinate 42,224,454, forward strand.
ATTAATAAAAGATATCGAACATCCTTAACAATCTTACTCACTGACAGCAGGTGAGACTGTAAGATCAAAATCAGATTCATGTAATAACAAAACTGAAAAATCACTAGATTTTTTTGTTTTGTTGGCTGATTATTTTTTGCTTTTGTTTGCTGTGGACTTTGTATTTAGTCGATATTGATATATCAACTAATTATAATTGATATATTCATTAATGTCTTTTTAAGTCCATGAAACTTAGAATTATCCTCTACACTCTAAAAAAAAACCATAGATTTTTCTCAGGAATATCATGCTTAATATGTTTAAATGAACTTTATGATACCTAATAACAGAAAATTATTAACTTAGCTTTAAGTTTAAGTAACTTAATAAATCTCTTCTGAAAATATGCTGGCTACTTTTGTCACACATGTTTCTAAAATAAGAAACTTGTGCTGTCAATTGGACTTCTGGACAAAAGAATGTATTAAAAAGTAGATGAGATTTGTAACCTAATAAACAGAGAAGAAAAGTAAACAATAGAAACAGAAGTTTATGCAGTCATTGAAAAAGCCTAGAGCCATCTTACTGATGCCAAGAAGAAATGTTTATGGCATAGTAAAGAGTAAAGAATGGAGTAAGTATGGAACTGTTAAAAATGTTTATGACATAGTAAAGCTACTTAAGGACTAGCTTGGACACTGGTTCATGATTGGTGGGCAATTGTGTGGTGCATCACTTTTTTGTAAATATAATATTATCATTGCTATTGATTTTTTTTCTTATCCTTTTCTGTTTTAGTTAAATAGCTTTTATTCCAACCTATGAATTCTACTTTGTTGTTTTTGTTTCCAGTTCCCCCCCCCATCCCACTGGGAGAGTGGAGTGAGAAAACAACCATGTGTTGCTTAGCTGAGTGCCAGGTTAAACAAAAATGCAGTGGTAGTTTGATGTATAAGAAAGGGACAATAAAAGGGACAAGATTGGTAGGTAAAAATTTAGTGTATAAAACTTTGTTTCATACATGTAGCTTCAGGAATCTGAATCTTGTTTTAAAGAGCAGACAACATGGATTTTTGTCAACAAATGTTACTAATCTATAGTGGAATGAGTTTATTCTAGTTTGTTTGGTGAAAGTTTAGGTATTTTTGTTTGTTTGTTTGTTTGTTTGTTTGTTTGTTGTATATTTTGTCTTATTGTTGTTATCTGTTTAGTTGGGTTGGATTTATTTTAGGATTTAAAATGTCCTGTGTGAGACATAAACTGCTCTCTAATTCCACTCTCTCTCCCTCTTTCTCTCTCTCTCTTTCTCTCACTTTTTTTTTTTTCTTTCAAGTATGGATCAAAAACAGAACAAGAGAATATTTTTAATAGGTTCAACTGAAGATAAATTTATCCATAAAACTTATAAAATCAGTTAAAAGTCAGAAAAGAATGACTTGACTTTATTTCTCAGTATTTAGCTATTTTTTTCATCTTTTTGTTCCCCTTGTGGAAATATCTGATATGCCTTACTTCAGCAAAATTGCATGAACTTGGATGTCTGCCTTTCATAGTACACCCAATGCAAATGAGGTGAGAAGAGGACCTGAGGGAATTCCCTGGTGTGATATATATTTTACGAAGCTATTGATTTTTTCCATGCATTTTAAAACTGTTTTGTTTAGCTTGAATAGCTTTTTGTTGGGTGAAAAGAGATAGATGGGAGGTGGGATACACTTGATCATTTTGGATAACAAGAGTTCAGTACCACATAAACAATTCTTTTATGATTTGCACTGTTGTAGAGCCCTAAAGTCCAGTCATGGATCAGAGGCCCATTTTTTCTAATGATTAAACGTATAATCAAGATTGCTTCCAACAACAAGTAAGGACTTTTCCAGTTGTTATTGGCAAAAAATATTATGTGAGTTTCCAGGATAATAAAATTCAGTTACTTAAGTGTATTTTACATAGATCCAAGTGTCAGGAAAATTCAGGTTACTGGGTAAAATCCTCTATAGATTGTTCTGAAAGTAATATATCTTATTTATTTCCACAGAAACAACAGATACACAGAGCAGAATAACACTATTTGATAGAGAAAATTCTCAACTACAAAATGTTTTTTTTTTAACAATGTCATCGCTATTAGCTATGTATTTTTCATTTCTTTGGTGATAAACAAGAACCTGCATGGCGCTCTCATAAAAATCTGCATGGCTGTCTAGAACATAGCTAGTCTTTCATGTTGCTGTTGCCACTGTTGAAATGCACCACTCACCTTCTCACTGTGCTGACATCCATCTCATTGGTCTCCATAAACATTCAACAGGCACTGATGAATATCAGTGGATGCCATTTTTTCCACATGGAGTAACTGACACACCTTTGCTTCATGCACATGTCCATGTCAGACACCATGTTAGACTACCTCTCTGCTACCATCTGTCACACAACAACAAAATGTAATGGAATACTGGCAGGAACGTTCAGCCTCTGCTGTCATACCACCAGTATCAGCTTCTGACATTGAAGACAAACATAATAAAATTAGAGGCATTATTTTCAGAGCAGCCCTCATATTTTGGCTTACAACTAAGTAGTTTCCTGCTCCATAAATTCCAATTTATGTTTCTGTTACCTTACACTTTTTTTTTATTATTATTATTATTATTTTCACCATTTATATTTTTGGCAGTAGATAGCAAGATACAACAGTGTACTTTGTCTCAGCATGTGGATATGGGCTCATCTCTCACCTGAACAGTTGCAACAATTCAACACTATTAGAAAGTACCTCAACAAAAATATCTAAATAGTAAATGTTTATATTGCAGTTTATATCCATTTACTGCTAGTATTATCTTATATGCTACCTTAACCCTATTGAATTGATATACTTTCCTAACTGAAACAGAATATTCTCCTTAAAAGAGCTAATTCTTAAAGCTGATCATTCTGTGTCAGAAACTGGATAAATTCATATACAATAGATTATTCTGTGTTATCTTTGCTGTAATAACATTAGAAGAAAAAAAAAACATATTTTTGAATGCAAATTCATTAATACTTAACTGAGAAAAGCTTGTGATGTCAGTGGGGCACCTCAGACATGACCTGACTTTCCACTAACTCAGTTTGCTTTGAGCAAAACCTGCCTAAATGGACCACCCCAGTCAGTATTGAGCTTGACACTAACAACCTCCAGTCTGTGTTAAGAGGTGATTTTTGCTCACATTCTTAATTTGTAGTAAAGTTTAATCTGCACACAGTAGTTTTGCAGAATTCATTGTCCCCCAGAGTTAAAAAAACATGAAAATCATGTTCATAATGTTTTTCTAAATACACCTGATTTTTGCCCGAGACGTTTCTCTATAGGATGCAATAAATAAGCAGTGTTTTGTTTCTAAAGAAGCTTTAAACTAATCTTAAAGAACAACTGAACATAAAAATATATGTCAAGTACTCTTCTATTTCTCCATAATTTGTAGTTATTTGGGATGAGACTTAGTTAGGCAGCAAAATATCTACCATTTCACTGAGGAAACCTGCACTACCACAGAGCCAGCTAGCAGCAACTGAAGTTAACATTTGATAAGCAGTTTTCATCTATTTTTGCATTTTGTTCTATGAATACAAATTATGTTGTCAGGAACTGAGCTTGAGTTCTGAGCATTTTGCAGATAGAAAAAAAAAAAAAAATACTACATGTAATACTTCCAGTAAGTAATGCAGAGAGCTTTTTCTGTCTTTTCAACATAGTAGTCACACTGAACTCTATGGAACACATTGATGCTGATATACATATGCTTGAAATGAAACTGATGTAAGGAAATTAAACTGTTTCATTGTCAACAGAAAATCACACTAACTTTATTAAGCTCATGTGTAAGTCTTGGAAAAAAAAAAAGTTTATTTTGATAGCCATCACTGTCTGACAGTTTTCTTGATTGTTGTCATGGCAGTGATTAATAATCTATCAAACTGCAAAACAATCCTGTCAATTCAAAAATATGGTATTCTAATCCATGACACTGCAACAGAAAATAATTGGGAACCTTGATTACAAAAGAGTTTGAGTAAAAATTAAATGGTAGAATATAGGGTTAGTTATTTCTGTGATTTGGAGTAGACAGATATGGAAGTTTAAAAACAATCCAAGTATGTCAGGGAAAAATGTGTCAAAAGAAAAGAAAAAGTAAAAGAATACAAATTGAAAGGAAATACAGAACATAAAAAAAAAATGTTGAAAATGTAGTTAATGTAAGCAGCAAGGTAAATGTCATAGAACAGATGACACACAGAACAAGTACTGCAGGAACTGTATTATGTATATGCATACATTATGAAACATGCACACATATGTCCACCAGTCAAAGATGTTAATATATATGTACAGACATTGAAGTTTTGCAAGGGGATTCAGACACTAAAATAGTATGTCAGAGTTCATAATTTCATCAAATCCAATGTGACTTTTCAGCTAAGCTTAGATTTCCTTGGCAGACTCCAGTTGCATAATTTTTTTAATTCTCTCAAAAAGGTTTCCTCCTTCTTTTTGTTGTTGTTGTAGTTGTTGCTGCTGTTATATTACTGTCTCCTCATCTCAATTACTTTTTAACTATTTTGGTAATAAATACTGTTCATTTTATCCACTAAATCCTAACTTTCTGAAAAGTTTATACTTCCTTTTCTATGGCATTACTAACATCTGCTGAAGATTCACTTTCGCCACCTATTATTCACTCATTTTCCTAGCAAGAAGGGAAAATATAAAATACATGAATCATTCGGTAAATGTCAGGCATACGTAGTGTGTATATTGCTTCAGGTGTATCTTATTTGTACCCTGACTTTTGATTTTCTGACAGACAATATTGTTTTCAGAACGACAGAGTTTATTTCCTGCAGTTCCCAAGACTGATTGGTACTTAGAAAAGTGAGTTCACTGATATTTCCTATTGCTTTTCCTTACAGTGAGAGTGAAAACTGAGATGTCAACTCTTTGAATGACACTGAGAGAAAAATCCAATTATTTTTAGATTGGCATTCAAAATAAATTTTGAATGATCTTCTTTATGAAGAAAAGTTTTAGAATAATCCAGTCCTCAAATCAGGAAATGTATTCAAAACCTGTGGAAAGAGCATGATTTATAACATTTGTTCAAAGTTACTAAAACATAGTTCTAAAAAATATTGAATCAGATGAATTTTCTACTGCTGGAAAGAAAATCAGTAATGAGAAAACAAAATCAGCACTGCAGTTTTATTAGATAACAATTATTCTCAGGGTAGCTTTCGGCAATACGAAATCTATAAACTTCATATGTTTATACTGACACAAAGAATTGTCACAGCTTCTTGTGAGATACCTAAATTTTAAGTTATAAAAGATAAAACTATTTTCCATTAAGTTTTCCTCACAGTAGAGGAAAACATTCTGGTTAACATACCAGTGTCTATTTGTCTCATATTTCAAATTTAAATTTGAAAGTGTATTTTATGTTAAAAAAAAATAGTCGGAGAATGTATGGCACATTTAAAGAGTTGTGTGTATACTTTTAAAGAAATCTGAGTTTTAAAAAAGATAAAAACAAAGTTTACATATTAGTTTAATTCATGTGGTTAATTGAACACTCCAATCCAATCACTATCCCCACATCTAGATTGTCATGGAAATTAAAAAAAAAAAAATGTTTAATTTTATTCCTTCGACAGAAAGCAGCTCTTGATATTTAACCTAGTTATTCTTAAAAGAGTTCAATCGTTTTTTATGCACATTCCAAATGAATCATAGAATCATAAAATGTCTTGGATTGGAAAGGACATTAAAGATCATTATGTTCCAACCCACCTGCCATAGGCAGGGTTGCCAACCACTAGATCGCATACTAAATCAGGTCATCCATGGTGCCATCCAACCTCCAGGGACAGAGCATCCAGAGTCTCTCTGGGTAACCTGTTGCAGTATCTTACCACTCTCTCAGTGAAAAACTTCTCCCTGACATGTTATCTAAATCTTCCTTCATTTTGTTTAAAATCATTCTCTCGTGTCCTATCACTATCTACCTGAATAAAAAGTTGATTTCCCTCTAGTATACAATCTCCTTTCAAATACTGAAATGCCATAATCCCCTCTGCCTTCACTTTTCCAGATTGAACAAACCCAGCTCCTTCAGCTTATCTTCATGAAAGAGGTGCTCCAGCCCCCTTATCATCTTCATGGCCTCCTTCTGGACCCTCTCCAAAAGATGAAGATCTTTCCTGTATTGGGGCCCCCAGCAATAGTCCAGGTGGAACTTCATGAGGACAGAGTAGAAAGATAATCACCTCCCTTGCCCAGATGGCCATCCCTCTTCTGATGCATCCCAAGATACCACTGGCCTTCTGGACTGAAAACACACACTGCTGGCTCATGTTAAGTTCTTTATATACCAGGATCCCTAAGTCCTTCTCAGCAGGGATACTCTCAAGGAGTTCTTCTCCCAGTATGTATACATATCTGGAATTATCCTGACTCAAGTGCAAAACCTTGCACTTTGCTTCATTGAACCACATTAGGTTCAGATGGGCTTGCCTTTAGAGTTTATCAAATTCCTTCTCGATGGTATGTCTAACTTCTGCTGTATCAACTACATCACTCAGCTATGTATCATCAGCAAACTTGCTGAGGGTGCACTCAATTCCATCATCTATGCCACTGATAAATATGTTAAAGAGCAATGGTCCCCGGGTCCCAGATGTCCCTAGGGGACACCATTCACCGCCTTCCTCTATCTGAACACAGAGTACATTGAACACAACACTTTGGCTGCACCCTCCAACCAATTCCCCATCCACCAAGTAGTCCACCCTTCAAATGAATATCTCTCCAATTTAGAGAAAAGTATTTGGGGGGTATGATGTCATGGTCTTGCGGAAATCTAGGTAGATGATATCAGTTGCATTCACTTTGTCCACCAATGCCATCCCTCCACCATAGAAGGCCACTAGATTTGGCAGACATGACCTTTCCTTGAGGAAGATGTGCTGTGAAGACCTGTTTTTACATTCACTGTTTTCATTACTGTAAGTCAGTCACCATGACAGCAAGATTATTCCCCTAGCCTAGAAGTTAATCAGCCTGTGTTTCAGTCTGGCATTGTTATGGTACGTATAAAACTACTATGGAGAGTTTCACAGAGGGCTACAAACTTTTTGTTCAGAGGCTGTATTAAATTCATGCACTTTACTTGCCTTCAGTCCTTGCTTTAAGCAAGTGTAGGAATTCTTGTGACTGACAAATTTGCTTTGACTTGCTGACTTGACTTTGACTTTTTTTTTTTTTCTTCTTTTTTTGCAGTGTAGTAGACACTCCTTGCATTGACAACGAAGGGTAAGGTACAAATACACACATACTTCTTTTTTTTTTTTTTTTTTTTTTTTTAATAGACTGATAAATTAAATGTTTTATTCTTCCTCATTGAGCTATTTTTAATGTACTCCAAAACAAGTCTTTTAAGGACATGTAGAGAGAGCTTGTCTGAGATGATTGAGCAGGTTACTGTCTTGCACTTTAACATAATTGATTACACCAGGTAACTTGCCACTTGGGGAGCAATTTGGATACTTAATTACATTTATCTACTGGTGTGATTGGAGCCTATGACCCCCACAGGACTCTAATTATCAGTATTTAGGTGCCTGATTGCCTTCTGAGTGCCAGAATAAGCAGTATTGGACAAACTGTTCAGCCAAGTTGAGTGACTGATAATAAAGACCTTAACAAAGATGTCATGATTAGTCTTAATCTTGTCTTTAAATCCATACATGCTTACACAGATCCAGACTGAGAAAGAGTTCTACTAAGAGGAATTAAACATCTTCCTGCGTCTACTTTCTTACTCACCTGTAATCAATATCTTTTATTTACTTTACATAAGTATCTGCGAACAAAGAAAATGTTTAAAATCTGCATGTAGAATGATTTTGATAGTTCTTATCAAGAGCTTAAGAGACTATTTTTGACTGTTGCTCAGTCTGTAAGATTTTTGTGTGAACTGCAGGTTATAATGCACATGAAGTATAGTAGCTTACGTGTCACAAGGCTACTGAGGAAAAACTCTAGCTGACTTCCAGGTAAAGAAAAAAGATACAGTGATATTGTCATTATGCACATGGTTTCATTCAAGTATCAGCTTGTCAAGTCCTGATTTTCTAAAAAGACAACAAAAAATTATCTATATTATGAAAAAAAAAAAAATACGTTTACCAGATAAGATTCTGGTAAATTCTGGGTTTTCTTAAGATACATCAGAATGATACTTCAGTGATAGATTCATACTTTCCTTCACATTTTCTCAACAGAAACTCTCATTCATATGCCATGGTTTGGATAACTATCTACCAAGCTTTGGGACAACCAAGAAAGAATAACTAGACCTGTTACTCAAAGGTCAAACTACACTGCTTGGATTGTTTTTCCTACCATAGTAACAAATATCCAACAGCCAGAAACGTGGGGTCAGATCTGACACTTGCACGTTGTTTTATATAGACATATAAATTTGATCTGCCTTTGTAACTGAGTCTCCAGGGAATGTCACATCTACACATGGGACTTCCTAGGGAAAATTACCTGTCTTTAACAATGGAAAATGTAGAAGACATATGACTACCTTTGTATCAGGTCCCTGAAATAAATCTGTTAATTCATTGATAAGATTGTCCTTTTAAATGAAGAAATTTAAGATGCACTTTGAAAGACAAAATATGTCCTAAATGTATTGCCTTTGGTCACAGACACAGTTAGTCTTATTTTCTGTATGGTTAAGTGCAAAAAAAACCAGTGAGGAAATAATTTTTGCCTTTGTGTGGCTATGCTGGAAATGGTTATAAAGCAGAAATAGTTGAGCAATAAGCTTAAGTCTCCATCTTTCACTATAAGAAGCCATCTCTCATGTCAGTATTCAAGATTTCTAAATGACTGACATACTAGTCTTGCACTGCTTAACAGATGCTTCAATCATTTGACAAAGGTGCTGGGAAACCATCTGTGAAGAAGTAGAAAAAGATTAATGCTGTAAAGGCTTGCTGAAATAGACCACCGTTTTGGGACATTCAGGAAGTTACCTGAATCAGGAAAATGTGAACAAGCATCCAATATTTCACTGTCACTATAGGACAATTATATTCACTGAGTTTTGCACAATTGGCAAAGAAAGCTTTTCAAAATGTCATCCTACATCTGACAGTGATAGAAAAATGGAGTTCGAATTAGTTCAGCAAGTTTTCTAATAAACAAGATATCTGAGTATTCCCAGGGAAGCAATATCATTCCATTCTCCACTATCACTCATCTCTTCACAAAGTATCATTTCTCCTAATGAAAGGAAATATTGTTCATAATTTACTATGCTTCTGACTTCAAGGGTGAGATAATTTAAATTGGGGAACTGGCAGAAAAGTTTTAAAATCCAAAGACAAAATGAAATATAATGAACAGTGAATAATAAAACATTTATTTAGGCAGCCTTTGAAAGCAGGTTATTGTCAGAAAATGACACCAATGAGAATGAGAATATGTGACTGCTGCAAGCATTGAAAACATTTGCACACATGCCTTAAATAAAAATTGTGTAATTATTTATTAACTCAAATTAAATATTAATGAAAGAATGGCAGAATCACAAGAAAGAATTCTCAAAGTTTAACTCTTCAAAACCAGTGCATAATCAGATTATTTTCATTCATGACAAGGCAATTAATTCTGCTGCCTTAAAAAGTACAAATCTTAATCTTTATTGCGCAAATAAAGACAATAAGTATACTACTAATAGCTTTTGATTGTATGTATGCAATTTATTGGGCTGCAAATTATTCAAAAGTATCCTATAAACAGTAAAATTATCCAGACTAGACTCTATTAGCTAATACTTCAAAGCTATTGCACTGACGGCTGTCTCAATAGCTTAGCAACAGATGCTGGAACCCTAAGATGTTAATAGAATGTGTTAAATATTAGCATGAAAAGAGTCTTATTTAAAGATTTTAATTTTAAAAGTAAGTTTTCATAAACAATGTGATTCTCTTGATTTACTTGATTCACTTCACAGAACAGCTTGAAAGTTTCTGGTGGGTAAATAATTTTCCTAAGATTTTAGCTTCAGCAGTTATTTAATTCTGATTTATTAACCAATCTCAGGTACACCAAGATTCCTTTTTCTGTTTCAGAGTGATAAAGTAGATTGGTCTATGCTCATCTTTCCAACTTCCAAGAATTAAAAGTAGACTGATGCTGAGGTTACTACTCATTATTATTAAATCCATCACAAACTCAATTTAAGTCTTTAATAAATTTTTAAAAATAATATCTCTTTAAGATTTTTATTTTAATATCTTCCTTGTTACTGACAACTGATGAATGAATTAAAGCTTAAATGAAGAATTGTTATCTATCCTACGCTACATTGTCATAGCTACATAGTTCTAGCTGATCATTCATGAAGTTTGTTCAGACGTTATCTCCTAGATTGCTGAGACTGATTAACATTAAAGATACAGTTCCTAAACTCTATGTTATCTTCAAATGTCCTGAGAACTGCTGCACTTTATGAAATCCCTGGCATCATATATACTAACATTTCTATTGATACCAATGGTAACGACCTCCTATTTCTTAACCTGCTTTTAATTTTTCCAAAACATATCTGACGTGCACCATCCCAGGCTTTCAGCATTAATACCAAGCACACACTATGAGCTTTCTGCAATAGGCAGAGCTTGTGACAGAGGGAGAAGTGACAAAAAGTTTCAAAGTGATCTATATAGGAGAATTGTTGTGGAACAATATGTCAGTATCAGTGAGGCCATCCTTGAAGAGGTCTATCTGCTGGTATTGGATGCCTTTTACATATGTAAACAATATTATAACAATCTGGAGGTAGGGAGCTTAACTGAATCAGAGTGTTAGATGCATATAGTACATATTTTCTCCAGTAAATACCTCAAATTTTCATTATTATTGCAGTTAGTGTGGCTAATCACCACTGGAACAAGTTCAGTAGACAAACATCAGTTCTATTCTCAGTTAAGCACAGCGTCTACTTATTTTGCAATGTTGGCTTATACCTGTTGGTCATATGAACATATTTGTCCCACTTCTACTTCCACTGTTTATCACAGCATCACTGAATCACAGAATGGCCTGGGCTGGAAGGGACCTCAAGGATCATCAAGCTCCAACCCCCCTGCCACAAACAGGGCCACCAACCTCCCCATTTAATACTACGCCAGACTGCCCAGGGCCCCATCCAATTTGGCCTTGAACACCTCCAAGGACGAGGCATCCACAACCTTCTGGGCAGCCTGTGCCAGCAGCACCTCACCACTCTCATAGTAAAGAACTTCGCCCTGACATCCAACCTAAATCTTTTCTCCCTCAACTTAAAACCATTTCCCTTTGTCCTGCAGTTATCTACACTTCCAAAGAGTTGACTCCCATCCTGTTTTTAGGCTCCCTTTAAGTACTGAAAGGCTTCAATTAGGTCACCCTGCAGCCTTCTTTTCTCCAGGCTGAACAAGCCCAGCTCCCTCAGCCAGTCTTCGTATGGGAGGTACCCTCATCATCTTTGTGGCTCTCCTCAGGACCCTCTCCAACAGCTGATAGTTTATAAGAGTTTATAATTTACTTCTACCATAACTATTTCTAATTCCAATCAGCAGTTCCACTCCAGCCTTGTTGCTTTTTTATATCCTGACTTCAAAAATTTGTGGGGGATTTAAGTACATTAGTATTTTCACTCAGTTTCCACTAAGCCGGTAAGAATCTGCATGCCTTCTACTATAAGAGGTTTTCCAGATGTGTTGCTAGAGCTTGTGGGACACAATACCGTGTCTGACACACTCAGTCACCATTCAGTGTGTATGAAAACGTCGCAACACCAGGACCTACCGTGCACCTTTGATGGAAACTGAGTGGGAATACTAGATGTGGGTCTAGCAGTAGTTCGCGCTTCTCTTCTCAGACCAGGAGACAGAAACTATTGTCAACCCACAGAACTGCATCATTAACCCTTTAACTGCCAGTATACTGCATGATGTTATGATGTGGAGTACCAATGACAAACCATAAAACCGTGACAATACTGTACCTTGAAAAGAACAAAATGCTCAGGGCATCAAGTAACTAGCTATCCCATAGATTTAATAAATAACATTTGTGAATTCAACATGCTCTTCTCTTCACTTGCGCAGTCAGATGCATATTCTACAAAGGGAGTAATGCTAGAGGATTTATTCTGACAGGCAGGCATGCAGGCACGCAAAGATACAGGCATAGTGGCATACTGAAATGGCAAAATCCTTTTTCATCAGTTTTTTTGGCATTTTTTGGTGAATTTCACTTGTTTGCTAGGATTTTTTTGTTCTGTTCTTGTTATCTTTCTTAATTCAAGACATTATCTTGGCAAATGCAAGAGGTAAATTTCATTCACTTTTACCAACAGCTTCCTCAAAAAAGTATGTAGCAACCACAGCTAAAATCAGCAAACCCTAGTTGGGTAAAAATCACAGGACCTGCAATAATTTGCAATAATCAGAAGCTCTTCCTCACTTGGATCAGCACACTTAGATCAAAATGAAAGGAATGAAATGACTTATGATAAAAAGTATTTAAAAATGCACACAGAAAAAACAGAGTCCAATCTATTTCAACAAAAGGAGAAAATACACGAAAACTGCAGCAACAGAAGACACAGTTACTTTCAAACTGTTTTCCCAGAATTACTGAAAATCAGGCATAAAATAAAATTTTATTCACTGTCTAATCATTTCGGGAATAAAATATCAACTCTTCAAGAAAAGAACAAATAAAGAAATAACAGAGAGATAAGCAGAGAGCTAAGACTTCTACTTTATCAGAGGAAAACAAAGAAATAAGAATTTCCAAGAAAAAATAGAGTTGTCATAAAAGAGTCATCTTTGCCTTGACTATCCAAAATATTCATAATACAGTAAACTCTCAGAAACCATACATAATCGACCACTAGTATTCATATAGACTCCAGCTGCTCACAGTACTTTCCTCTCAGCCACTCTGTTCTATATGCTCACAGGAGTTAATGTAGTCAGGATAGAAAATAACAATCTGTAAACTCTTCATTCCACTCCCAGAATAAAGACAGGGATGGAAAACTGCTAATCCCAAATACAAACATTGACAGCAATTATGGCAAAATTTCAGGAGGTAGAAAGATACAATTTACGAGATTGATATAGACAAAACATGCTGTATTATAGATGAAAATAAATTCCCCTCAAGTACCATGTAACATTAGCATCATGGGGTAGGAAAAAATGGGAAATATGTAAAGTATGTAATACATAAATAGTGAGGAGAGCTTGGTAAGTCAGTTTGTTAAAATATTAAAACTCAAAGCTTCTAATACTCAATTGGAAAGCAGATTTGAGGACTGACTGCTTGGAAGTTTTAGCTCAAATTCTCATTAATCTTTAAATATGACTCCTTCTGAAACAATGTAGATAATGAAGAAGACATTATGATCTAGGTCATACACTTCCACTGACATATCTAGATAAACAGTCAAGAACTTTCTTTTATCCACAGAGGAATTCCACAACCAGAAGACTAGTAATAAAAGCACCACAGATTAAAAATGAATTATCAGAATTAGAACAGTGAAGGGTACAACATATTTGGTCAGCGTATTGTGAAACTTCCGTAATTCTTCAACTCATTTGTCAAGTCCCCAGAAAGAATCTTGTAATCAGAACAGAAAAGAAAATTATGTTCAGTTTTACTAGTCACAGAGGTCTCTTCTGTGAGCAGACCCTTGGCAGCCAAGAAACAATTCTCCTTCTCTCAGACACATGCTAGTATTAAATAAGAAAGATGAAAGAAAACCCGTGAATGTTTACACATTAAGGAAGTGACAATAATTTTAAAAATTTTTTTCTAAAAGATTTCTGCTGTCTTACTATAGTTTGACCCTACGAAAAAGAGATTTTTGTGCAAAACATTCTTCCCAGTCAAATATGAGAACTGCATCTTCTTATGAGACAGTCTCAGGTTATTAAAATCACTACAAAATTGCCATAATTTCACTTCACAGAGTTGCATGGCTTGGAAGGGGCCTCAAGAGATCACCAAGTTCAACCCCCTGCTAAAGCAGATATGCTACAATAGGTTGCACAGGTAGGCATCCAGGTGGGTCTTGAATATCTCCATAGAAGGAGACTCCACAGCCTTTCAGGGCAACCTGTTTCTGTGCTCTATCACCCATACTGTAAAAAAGTTCTTCCACGTGTTAGAGCAGAACTTCCTATGTTCAATTTTTAGGCCATTACTACATGTCCTATCACTACACACAACTGAGAAGAGCCTCAACACACTCAAAATAAGACAAAAATTTGTAGTCAATGAATCTGCATGCAACAAATCTCCATTGGCATCTGAAGATGGGAATATTAATTTCTACATTATAAAGTTGGACTAGATGATCTTGTAGGTCCTTTCCAACCTTGTGATTCTATGATACTATGATACTATGATTCTATGCTACTATGATTCTATGATTCTAAGGTTTACACATGAATTTTAGGTATATACTAAAAAGCAGCCATACTGGATATTCTCCACAGTTGAATGATTCCATGGTTACATAAATTCAATTTTCAAAAACTGACTGTTGGGCAGAATTTCTTGTTCAGTTGTTTTAACCAGGCAAGCTGTTCAAGTTTATTATTCCACGTTAATTCCATCATGACTCACTGCAAATACAGATTTTTTAACTTAATATATAATTTCATTTAGATTTAAACTAACTTCATTTAGAAATAAGGAAAAATCTTTTACAGTGAGTGTGGAGGAGCACTGGAACAAGTTGCCAGTGGTATGGTTGATGCCCCGTCCTGAAGACTTCCAAGGTGAGGCTGGATAAGGCCCTGGGCAGCCTGATCTAGCTGTCCATTGCAGGGGAGTTGGAGTAGATGGCCCTCAGTGGTCCCTTCCAACTCTAAGGATTCTTTGATCTATTTGTTTCTTTCTTTGTTTGTTTGCATCATCTGTGGGATTTTCACAAAAGTTGTAAAAAATGCTGGTGCCTGCTTGTCTCTTGTTTAAACCTGGGGATGGAGATCCACAAAGTCAACAAAAAAGCAGCTGAAAGTGAGAGATCTGTGGCAAGAGAATGGTCCTGGATTGGACTAAGTTTGTGAGAACAAGCAGGTAATGTTTCAGCATCAAATTTTGAAGGCCAGAGTGCTCAGAGTGAGATCTTTCGTGAAATTAAATTTTAAATTAAAATTAAAGTTAACACTCCTCAATATGCTAATGAGCTTTAGGAAAAACATGTTAAACATATATGACTACAGTACTTAAGTATCATCTCTCAATGCAGGAGGAGGACAGGAGGTGTTCCAAGCATGGAGCAGAAGGATTTTATCTGAAGATCAGATGCTCCCGTTTAAAAGCTGACATTCACATTCTATTTTAAAAGATCTAGTACACATATTTGAAGCGCTGATCCAGTAAACGTTGTAAAATAGTCATTTTAGCAGCTGTTCATAGACACCAAATATGTGTATGTAACAAACCAGCTCCCAAGAAGACTTTTCTCAGTCACAGAATCACACGCTTGCAGAATCATAGGTGTTGGAATGAATCTCTGGAAATCACCTAGTCTATCCACCCTGCTCAAGCAGGTTCACTACAGTAAGTTAAACAGGAAAGTATCCAGTAAGGTTTTGAATATCTCCAGAGAAGATGACACAACTTCTCTGGGCAGCCTGTTCTAGTCCCTATTCATCAGTCATTCAATTAGATAAAGAAATATTAGTTATCTAGATTATATTTTGGTCCTGGTCCTGCCACATGGAGAGGCACTGGCTATCACAAAGTATGGCATGAATTCCAAGTAAACTGTGCACTTGGATTTTCTTTCCTCAAAAAGATGACGTGAGAAGTGGTGGTGTCTATTAATCCTTCTCTGTCCATGTCTGGAACAGAAGAGTAGTACACCTTAGCTCTTCAAGCTAGAAAGTACTGAGCAAGTCACAAATATTGTAATTTTTGCCATCAAAGGACAACTGAGACTGTTTTTAACTCTGCAGTACTCCTTAATAAAACCAAAGTTCCTTGGCTGGCTGCTTTCCTTGATACTCACATTTTATAATTACTAAAGGCCTTATGTATGAGATAGACTGAAAATTCAGGTTTTTTTTTTTTGGTTTTTTTTTTTTTCATAGCCTGAATACAAGATGATAATTTTGTAGAAGATTTCTGCAGCTTTGAGTAATTTTCATTCTTTTCAGTTACATTTAGTATGGAAGACACTTGATTATAATCAGATGTCAGAGTCACTGACTCAAACAATATATATTTGACACATCAAAAGTTTCTGAAAAGGAATGTGTCTAATAAAAACACCAGAAGCTAAGGAAGCCCATGAAAAGCTGTGTCTTGGAAACTGAATGCAGACTATTAAGGACAGCATGTGCATTCTGAACCTACATTTATCTTAATTCACAATCACAGCAAATTCAAATTTAAACTATTTTCTTGTAAAAAAAAAATATTATAAGGAAAGGAAAAAGAAGACTGCAAGTTCTTTCAGCATAAATAAATGCTACAATGCTGTGACCAGGTTGACAGCTTGTGGGTTAAAATCAGAGACCTGACAAATAAAGAGCAACTGGTGGTTGGAGTCTACAACAGGATGCCTGATGGGGGAAGTCTATGGATAAGACTTCGTTGCTCAAATTGTATGAAGCATTGCGTCCACAGGCTCTCATCTTGATTGGAGAAATTTCAGTCATGTGGATGTCTGCTGAGAAAGCAACATGGCAGGCTGCGAGCAATCCAAGAATAACGTCATATTCCAGGTATTAGATGCACAGACCATAAGAGAAATGTTACTGGACCTGATGCTCACCAATGCAGAATATGTCACTTAAGAGATAAAGATTGGAGGCACTCTGGGCTGTGGTAACCATGCCCTAGTCAAGTTTGTGATCTTGAAGAAGATAGGCTTGGCAGAAAGCAAAGTCAGGACCTTGAAATTCAGGAGAGTGAACTTCTTTCTGGCTGTGTAAGGAATTATTGGATGAGATCTCCTGAGAATCTCTATGGACACAGAAATGGAACATAGCCGACAGCACTTTAAGTATGCCTTTCTGCAAGCAAGATTTCTTATTCCACCAGGAAAAGAAATAAGGCAGAGCAGGCAGGAAAATTGTATGGTTGAGCAAGGACTTGCTGGACAAATTGAGGGGTAAAAAGGACAAATATATTCTGTGGAAGCAGAGATAGGTGGGCTGGAAAGAATACAGGGTTGCCATCTGGGCACATGGAGATAGGATCAGAAAAATCAAGGTACAGGTGGAATTGAACTTGGTGAGGGCTGTGAAAAACAACAAGGATTTACTTAGATACATTGTTCAAAAGAGATAGGCAAAGGAGAACATTCACCCACTCATAAATGGGAAGGGAGAACTGGCTACAGTACACGTGGAGTACTCAACCAGTCCTTTGACTCAGTCTTCAGAGGATGCCTGGCTTCCCACACCTTCTGTGTCTTTGAATCTTTAAGTGTGGGATAGGGGACTGAAATCTCTCCCACTGTAAAGGCTAAGATTACCTAATGAGACTGAATGTGTACATGTCAATGGGGCTGGATAGCAGGCATCCCAGGGTGCTGAAGGAACTAACTGATGTGGTTGCCAAGTCACTCTCCACTTTATCTGAAAAGTTGTGACTGTCAGGCAAAGTAGTGAGAGGAAAAAGTGAAAACTTTACTTCCATTTTTAAGTATGGGAGAAAGGAAGACTCAAGGACTACAGGCCAGTGAGCCTCAACACTGCCTAGGAAGATCATGCTGGAAATCTTTCTGGAAGTGATGTTAAGACACGTGTGAGATGAGGAGGTGATCCAAGACAGCCAACATGGCTTCACCAAGATCAGATCATGCCCCACCTATCAGGAGGCCTTCTATGATAACAGCATCAATGGAGCAAGGAATGGCAATTGATGTTTTCTGCCTGGACTTGTGCAAGGCCACTGACAGGTTCCGACACCACATTTTATCTCTAAACTGGAAAAATATGAATTTGAAGGATAAAGAATTGGTTGGATGGTCACAACCAAATATTTTTCTCTTGAACTTTTAGGTCCATATCACCAAAGTAAAATTTAAGCAACTCCTTAGATTTCATCAGTTCTTGGAGAGGCTTAAAGTAGAACCTGGTGACTTCTTAGCATTCTCGGTCTTTACTGTGCTGTGGAAATAAATGCTCAGTTTAAAAGTTTTACAGTAGCAATCATGCCATAAAATAATAATAGTTCTTGTTGATTATGCCTGCTGTACCTTGAATAGAAATGTTTAAAATTTACTAATGTTTAGAAAAGAAATGTATAGAATTTTCAATTTAATTTGATTGAAAACAAATAGGTAAATATACAGGACAATAGATAAGTATACAGAAAAAATAGATAAGTATACAGACACTGTGTATACATCCAAAAATATTCGTTAGGAGCATATTTTAAAAAGCTGGTATCAAGAATTAGTATAGATTCCTATACACCTCAATAAAATAAACTGAGGACAATCTGTTCTAGTTCCATGTTATACTGCATTCTGACCAAGAAAAATGAATGTCTTTAATTGCTTTGCATATTATGAGAAAATGAAAATAATAAGATGATCTATAATTAATTTGATTGTTCTTGTGCTTGAGAAGATATTTAACCTTAGTCAGCAGATGGTTCTCACTCCTTGGTACTTCATGTCTTTATGCAAGACAAAGTTTATCTTTTGACTGAGCATACTAGGCTGAAAATTAATTATACCTTTTAAAGTTTCCATTCCAAATATGTATTTTATAACCCTGCATCTTTATACATGCTGGCTGCTGCAAAAGAAGTGATGTTTCCTATTTTATTATGTTGGCCCACAATGTCAGAAGCGGATGTTGGTGGTATGACTGCAGAGTCTGAACCTTCCCACCAATATTCCATTACATTTTATAGCTTTGAGATAGATGGCAGCAGAGGGTCAGTCTGACAAAATGCAGCATGACTTGGAAGTGCTTATGAAGCAAAAGAGTGGAACTGAATTCCTCCATGGGGAAAAAATGTCACCACTGCCATTATCCAATGCCTGCTGAACATTTACGGAGACCAAAAACTGGATGTAAGCTCAGCAGTGGCAACATCAACGTTTAAAAAACAGGTCACATTCCAGACAGCCATGCGGATTTTGATGAGCATGGCAAGAAGGCTGTTGTTCATTACTTATGAAAACCTATAGCTAATGGTGGTGACTATGTTCAAAAATAGTTTGTTTTTTTTAGCTGAGAATTTTCTCTATTAAATAGTGTTATTGCTCTCTTTGCGTCTGTTGTAGTTTCTATGGAATTAAATAGGAATTATTACTTTCAGAATAATCTACATATATATACTAAAACATTACCAACTAAAAGTTTTGTACTAGGGTTCTTTGTTTGAATTATTGTTTTTAATGGTATTGCAATGTATGCAGATGCTATAAAATTGTCTCTCCTTCCATGACAAAACTGTCATTGTGATTCATTACAGATTCATAAGTGAAGTATAAACATGTGGGAATACAATAAGGGTGCAGCACAGTCTTTTCCAGATCATGTCATGAAACTCACTTCTAAAGGATATCATATGTCAAAGATTTGGGGGAAAAAAAAGAAAAAAAAAAGAAGACTAATACTCAAAAGTAGAAACAAGAAATAATTTCTAGTAGAAACTAGAAATTAGGTCCAAAAATGTTTTTCCCTATGTATTATTACTTTATATAGGAAAGGGATGTGTAGACCTTTATAGATTACATTAACTTCCTTTCTTGGCATCAGATTCTTAAAGAGGCTGTGGGTGACATTCATATTAAACATTTCATAGGATCATAGAATTACAGAATGGTTTAGGTTGGAAAGGACCTTTTAGATGATCTAGTTCTAGCTCTCTTGCTATCGGCAGGGATACCTCCTACTAGACCAGGTTGCTCAAAGCCTCATCCAGCCTGACTTGAATGCTTCCAGGGAGAGAGCATCCACAGTGTCTCCAGGCATCCAGGGAGAGAGCATCTACAGTGTCTCACCACCCTCAGAGTAAAAAATTTCTTACTGATATCTGGTCTAAATCTACCCTCTACTACTTTAAACACATTTTGCCTGTCACTACATGCCCTTATAAAAAGTCTCTCTCTAGTTTTCCTGTAGGCCCTCTTCAGGAAATGAAAGGCCTCTATAAGGTCCCCCAGGATCCTTCTCCAGGCTCAAGAGCCCAAGCTCTCTCAGCCTGTCCTTGAGGGGAAGTGCTCCAGCCCTCTGATCATCTTCGATGCCCTCCTCTTGACCTGCTCCAACAGCTCGATATCCCTTAGCACTGAACAGCATTTTTCTGGAATGTAAGCCTTACTGCATGTTACTATAGTAAAATACTAAATGTAGACTCTTTATCTGGATTTTAAAAACTATAGCAAGCAATATGTGATTCCTAATCTGAATATTGACTTAAGAAGATCAGCAACAGAAGACATACAAGTGCACAGAACTGAAAACAGTGAAGGAATAAAATAATTTGAAATAAATTATCAGCAAGTCAAATAAGAACAAATTGACCTTGAAAGTAAAAATAAAATTATAATACTATCTCCAATAAAAGCTTCAAAATAACAATATTGAATTGCTGGAACAGCCCATGTTTTGGCAGATGAACTCAAGAGATGGTTTAACTTTGGATTCAATGAACATACACTGAAATTCTTTGATGACACTTTCTTCAATGATGGATTATTGTATTTTATATATTTCTTTTTTCACTAAATTCTACTAGCAGGAAGATTATTTTTCAAGAAACATCATAATAAAACTTTTGATTAAATATCCATATTTAATTTTTTTTTATGGTGGGAGCTTTTGTTTAATAATTTTATAGATTATGGCAAACGAGACAAAGTAATGTTTTTTCATTGTAAACTGAGAAAACAATTTATATCACTGTTATAGCAAGCACTGACTTTACTTTTCTTTCAGTAATTTCATTCAAAAATATAATTTACATGCTCAGTGGTATTGCAATCTATATCCTATACACAAGAGTTGAAAAGGATCATACTTTTCTGAAATGAGAAATTCAGCCCAAGCAAAATCTTTGCAGTAGTATATGTACATTTTCCTGTGGAATGAAATGTGTGGTTTTACCTTTAGGATATCCAAGAGATAACCTTTTTTCTACTACACTGAAAAAACACAGTATTTTTGTAGAGTATAATTTTCCTCCGAGAAAATATAAAAGAAATTGTACCTTGAGCTAACCTAGATAATCACCAATGGACAGAACAGGGCGCAACCAAGGTTTCATTAAATATCTACATATTTTTTGTTTGTATATATATATTTCTTTTTCTCTTTCAGATATCAATGGTTTGGAAGGAAGGATGATGGTATTTCTTGATATATAAAAGCCGTGATGTGCTAGAATTAAAATATCTATATTTAATGCAAAATGAAGCATGATTACTGGGGACATTCTAAACAGAAGTTGGACTGCTTTGGGTCTTTATTATCTACATCAAGTCATTCTGAGTTTTAATACAAATATTTCTTATCAAGAATTGTTTTTTGAGGGGCATATTATTTTATTAAAAACTGATTGATTCTACTGATTTAATTAAATCTTTGCTCCTCTGTTGAATGCAATTTCTTTTATGCTCGACTGAGTCTTTTATTATTCTTTTAGATTATTGTGGATCCCTCTTCTGTATCACTTACACCTAAGTAGATGAATAAAAGGATTTTAATTAGAAAAGAAATCATTCATTAAAAAGGTATTTTTCAGTTGGAATTACAATTATATTTAATTCTAGCCCTTTGAAAATAAAAAATAGTTCATAGAAAGTAAGAGTGAAATAAATACTCTTTTAGAAGTGCATAGGCATATATACATATACACATATATAAATTAGTGTTTTACACAAACATTGAATTGTTCAAGTGGAAATACTTTTATAATAAAAGGTCTTGAAGCTTCTCCTTAACTGAAAAAATTTTAGAAGTATGTATTTGTCCAACCTAGTATGAAGGCAGAACCTGTTAACTAATAAATACTTATAAATACTGTATAAATCATTCCTTCCTACATTTGCTTTCACATTCGTATATTTCCCACAGGAATACTGTTAACTAGCAGAGTGTATGGGAACTGCTGAGTCACGGCCTGAACCTCTGATTGATCACCTGAGGTGAGCAATGAGTCAGCCATGGGAGTACAGGTGAAGGCAATTCACCTGTGCTGTAGGAAGGGGTGGAGCCTGGCTCCACCTTTCCTAGATCCATTTAAGAGCTGACTACGAGTGGGGAAGGATCTCTCTTCTGGAGATCTACTCCACTGGAGTTTCCTGAGTGAGCCCAGGATATGGGTAAGTATCCTATTTATTCTCTTTGTCTTGCTTTGCCTAACTTTCTTGTTTATTTCGTTATTATAATATCTTAATATTCTTTGATTATACACAGATTCATGCATGGTGAGCTGTGATCTACTTGCTAGATCATCTATCAGAATTTCATAATGATAATGGAAACCAACAGAAAACTGTTGACCGGAAATCTGAAACTCTCAGCAGATTATCACCTTAAAGGGAGATGTTAAGAGAAGCAATTCTGCATAAACTGGAATTTGTTCATTATGTGTACTAGTGAGATATCATGCAACAGTCTTTTACAGAACTGATGGTTCTCTCATCCTTGGATGACATAGGAATATTATTAGAAGTGAAATTTCATCCTACCTTTTATGTATGTAGTAATTCAAGAATATGAATAGGATCAGTTTCAATAGGACTTCAGAAATAAGGACTCTAGAGAATGCTGACAGTTCTTGCTGCTTAAAAGTTCACTCTTCTCTTTGTCACGATATCTTGTTATATCCATACATTCCCATAGTATGCTATTGCGCAATGCTGTTTCTTTTTAAATAAAACTTAAACAGATTATGAGTGCGTTTATTTGACATGATTTTGGGGGATTTTTGAGAAATTCTTACAAAGATTCCTAAAACTGTTCTGGGGAAGAAAGCAAGGAAAGGCACAGAAAAAAAAGGCAAGGTAAGTAAGAAAGGGAAAAGTGTAGTAGGAATAGAAGGAAGGGGAGAGGAGAGGAGGGGCCGAGAGGGGATGAAGGAAGGTTTGTGGCTAAGAAGTGCCATACTATACTTTAAGATCTTTTCTCTGTAGAGTACTTAGTATTCTCAGTATCATTTCTTCTTAAGCATATGTAATTTATGTGATCAAAGCAATTATCACTCAGTCTGGTTCTGCTATTCTTTCTTTATTTTCATGAAATATATTAAAATTAAATATTGCACTTCTTGAGAATTGAAATTTGTCATGTTCACACTTGAATTATGCAAACATATTTCTTTCTGTGATATTGCTGTTGTATATGTCAGCTGTTTCCATCAAGACTACTCTGAAATGTAAATTCTATTTCAGGAGATTCTTTTCAAAGAACTGGTCCAACCTTCTCATTTATAACCATTACCACTAGCAATCTTTCATTAGGATTGAGTAATTCTGCAATGGTTTATATTTTCTCCAGCTGAAATGTTAACACGTAACAATCTTTAAGTTTCAAACACTATAAAAAAAATGTAAGAAGACAAGTAATTTCAAGTTCACTCATAATTGAAAGTATATCTACCTGTAAACTCTTCTGTATATTGTTACTATTTCCTTGTACTAGTTTTTTTACCTTACTTTCTGAGGTTGTTTCTATTATTTCTTTACTGTTTTTCTATAGAAAATAGTATTATTAAACCTGCACAGGATTTATATGTTCAGTGACTCTGGTATATTTGATATTTCAGTTTTACCTTTTACAGGCTTTGTTTTAAGTTTTAGCACAACATTATAATAAATGTAATATTCTTGTGAATCCTCTTCTTCATGTTCTGTTTCATAGGTATGAAGTCTTCATTCTTACTCAGTTCTGAAAAAGAACAGGCACCCAGGTAATTAAAATATAACTTAGTTTCCTAGGATATCAAGGTTTTTTTCATATCTCTGTGACTGTTTCAGATGCAATTTGTTCACTTTCTTGAAAGTGCCCCAGGCGTCCTACAGGTCTTCTGTCAGGACAGGGTCTGGTGTGATCTATACAGCAGTTGGCCACAGTTGCAGCATGCATGTAGATTAGGATGAGGGCTGAGTTCCATCTGTAGAAAGAGGAAGCCATGAGCTAATAAGTGTCATCTTAACGTGGAATATAAAAGAAACTTTAACATTCTAAGTGGAATTTGAGACTCTAGAATGGAAGCAGACAAAATGAGTATTAGCACAACCAGAAGTTTCACTGCTAGTACTACATCTTATGCAGTTGTGAGTTTCCTACCCACTGCACTGTATGGGTGAGCCTCCATGCTGCCACCAGTGTTCCACCAGTAGGGACCACATCTCAGGGCAAAGAATGTCAAGAACCTCTATATCAGCAAGTCAAATGAAATTACATCCTGAATCTTCCTTAAGGGGATAGGGCTGTTTATCCACTTATTTATAAATACTGATAACGAGGACTTTCTGATTCTTCCAGAATGAATTTAGAAAGATGACATAAATTAAGTACGCTGGACAACTTACATATGTACTATTCTAAACAAAGAAAGTGAACCTTTGCATTTCAACAATTTCAAACATTTGCCAGCTGTAAGGTGTTAAGTTTTCTGAGGGAAAGCTTATAGTTTCTCAAGAAAACTAAGTCCAGTTTTTTTCTTAACCATACCTGAAAAATTGTCTTGAAAGGTCATGTGTCTACTAGTGTGCCAATATCTTGTCTAACATAAGTTTGTACAAACTGATTATTTGCATGATGGTTAGAATGGGACAAACATGCAATTTCTTTTCATTATTCAGCCAGACACATACTTGAAGATTTAGTATAGTTGTTGGTTAACTTGAATATTATTTTCCCAAATGTACATCAAGTTTTTTTCCAAATACGGGCTCTATGTCTTGCTAATTCAATAAGTTTCATTGCTAGAAGTTTGCTTGTAATAATAAAATTTTAATTCATTTCTTATGCTTTTAAATATTGCTGCTTTCTTTAAAATATAGCACAACTCCAAGTGAATAGTTCCAATAAATTGTATTTAATAGAATTAGAACAATATATTTTTAAAACAAACTCTAGTAATGTTATTAAGAAAACAGTAAACATCTAACACCTACTTCAGTGTTGTTCTCATCGCTTTTTCATATTGCTTGTCATAAGGAAGAAATGTTCATTTACTCTCACTTACAAATTCCCCAAATACCAGTACTTTTCAGTTGTAGAACATACCTTGAAAAATGGATCTCATCATCACAATTATCTCTCATCCAACAGTCTTACATGCAAGATCAAATTTCTTCTATTCTCTCCTTTTGCTGAAGATAGGATTGTGAAGAACGTAAATGTTTCACAGAATCACAGAACGGCTAGGGTTGGAAGGGACCTCAAGAATCATCAAGCTCCATCCCCCCTGCCACATGCACCAACCTCCCCATTTAATACTATACCAGGCTGCCTAGGGCCCCATCCAATCTGGCCTTGAATAGGGATGGGGCATCTGCATCCTCTCTGGGTAGCCTGTGCCATTCCCCCTTGTCCTATCACTATCATGTGTAAAAAATCAGCCACCCTCCTGCTTGTAAACTCTCTTCCCCAAAAGGCTGCAGTAAGCTGTCCCTGGAACCTTCTTTACTCCAAGCTAAACAACGCCAACTCATACAACCTTTCTTCATAGGAGTGATGCTCCAGCCCTTTGATCATTTTTGTGGCCCTACTCTGGATGTTCTCTAGCAGCTCCACCCCCTTCCTATACTGGGACCCCCAGACTTGGACTCAATATTAGAAATAGGGCCTCACAAGGGCAGAGTAGAAGGGGACAATCATCTCCCTCTTCCTACTGACCACCCTTCTTTTGATGCAGCCCAGGATACTGTTGGCCAACTGGGCTGCAAGAGCAGACTGCTGGAACATGTCCAACTTTTTATCCACCAGGACCCCCAAGTCCTTCTCTTCAGGACTGTTCTCAGTGAGTTCTTCTGCAGGCCTGTAATAATATTTGGGACTGCCTCGATCCAAGCAGCAATCTTGTTAAACTTCTTCAGGTTGTTGTGCGTCCACTTTTCAAGTTTGTCCAGATACATCTGGATGGCATCATTTCCTTCTGCTGTATCAACTGTGTCTCCCAGCATCAATAGTGAACCTGATGAGGGTACACTTAATCCCGCTATCTCTCTCATTTATAAAGATATTGAAGAGCACCTGTCCCAAGATGAATCTCTAGTGGACTCCACTCATGACCAGCCTCCATTTGGACACAGAACCAGTTTCGAAATCCTGCTTGCCTGATCTATTTTACTCTTCCTTTCAAATGGTACGGTAAGTATAGAGAATCATCCTAATTTGCCAAAACTCTTAGAGACATTCTGTTCTCCTTATTGGAAATAAACAGCACCTTGCTGCAGGCTTCTTAAAACTTATAATATTCTTTTCTTTAGTTTATGCATTCCAGATGTGCTAAAGGACTTCAGTGTTGTTCACAACATCTTTAACAGATGTTTTATAAATATTGTCAGTGAACTTAGCTTATAAATTTTATATGCTTAGTTTGTTTTAGTTCTTCCCTAAGACCAGGCTCAAGGCCAAAATATTAGAGATGACATCTTTGGAAATAGATCGCTATTGGGTCCTGCACTTTGGCCACAATAACTCTATGCAGCTTTACAGGCCTGGGAATGAGTGGCTGGATGACTGTGAAGAAGAAAGGGACCTGGGGGTGTTGGTTATTGCTTGGCAGAACATGAGTCGACAGTGTGTCCAGGTGGCCAAGAGGGCCAATGCCATCCTGGCCTACATTAGAAATAGTGTGGCCAGCAGGAGCAGGGAGGCAATCATCCCCCTGTACTCAGCACTGGTGAGGCCTCACCTCGAATACTGTGTTCAGTTCTGGGCCCCTCACTGCAAGAAAGACATTGAGTTCCTGGAACGTGTCCAGAGAAGGGCAACGAAACTGGTGAAAAGTCTGGAGCACAAATCTTATGAGGAGCGGCTGTAGGATCTGGGATTGTTTTGTGGAGGAGGCTCAGAGGAGACATTATTTCTCTCTACAAGAAGGTTGTGATGAGAAGGGGTTTGGTCTCTTTTCCCAGGCAACAAACAGGACCTGAGGAAATGGCCACAAGTTGTACCAGAGGAGGTTTAGATAAGGAAAAATTTTCACACAAAGTTAATAAATCAGAGGTCTCTACTTGCCTGTTCCTTCGGTAGAATACAAAGGTGAAAATTTGAAATCTAATAGGAACTTCTCATTTTATATTCTTAGTCTAAAACACTCATGGCTACAAATGTAACATGAGATTGACAAAATGAAAAATATATTAAGATTGTAAAATAAAATAGGATCTTAATGATTCATAATAAGAACCATACAGAATCTGCTGGGAATTTGATTTTGAGTATATTATTAATCTTTCCAGGTTTCTTCACATCAGATGTTTGCCACTTGTAGATACAGTCAGTTGTACTGGATTTACCATTGACTGTCATAAACTGAAGTTTCTGTGATCTTTCTCTTTGCAATCCTTCATTTGTGTCTCAAAATATCAACTCATGTTTATAATATTACATTCATATTTATCTATATAGAACTACTGACTTTCTTTTTTCCTTTGCCATGTAAGTTCCTCCTTATAGTTTCTTTTCTAATTCAGTTATTGTATTTAATTTCTACTTAAAAACATCCACAGGAAACTAATATTAGTAGCTCCTTTTCTGATGTGACAATAATATTTAACATTCAAAAAAACTATTCGAAAAATTTGCCCCTCATTCCAAGAGAAAGTTTCACTTTTACAAATATTGCATTGCATGGCTAGTGGCTACAGTAAAAACGCATGTTTTCTTAAATAGAAGAGTATTTTGACAGGTGTATAACTTGATCAGAAATCAAGGCTTTGGAAATAAATAGCTTTATTTGAAAATATTTATATTATTTTATTAGTATTATTAACATTATCATCATTGTAGATATTTGTATAATTGTTATTGATTTATTATTATTATTATAAGCATCTTTAGTTTTAATATTCAAATACTTTTTTTGGTTAAAATTTGTTAACTCTGCTCCATAAAATTCATCCTGACTTTTGACCCTCCATATTTTAACCTCAAATTTAAATCTCAGTTTATTTTCTCCTGAAAGAAAATCATTTTGAAGAAAAACATGATCAACCTCTTGGCATTTTTCATAAAGATTCTTAATGTTAAAAAAAAAAAAAAGAAAAGAAAATTCAAACGTGATATTTTATTTCATAATATAAGAAGAAAAATTCTTCCTCAATTCAAATTTAACCAAAATTTGAACTCCAAGTTGCTGAATTTAAGACAGAGCCATTCATCACTGGGCAGTGGTTCCCAGTCCCAGCACAAGAAGCAATGAGCACAAACTAGAACGTAGAAGACTTCATCTGAACTTTAGGAAGAACTTCTTTATTGTGTGAATGACTGAACACTGTCACAGTTTGCTCAGGGAGGTTTTGCAATTTCCCTTTTTGGAAATCTGAGTCCTGAGCATGGGCCTAGGCAGCCTTCTCTGGGTGCTTGATGAGAGGCTGTAGCAAACATTCTGTAATTCTGTGATTTGGTTTCCTACCTTTAAATGAAGTGAAGTAGAAAATTGTTTCACAGAGCAGAGTCAGCCTCCATTGGAAGGTGATCTTATACTACAGTATTCCCCAAACACTAATTTACCTTCTTTTTACTAATTTATTGTACTTGACTGAATATTGCACACTCATAGACAGCTAGTTTAGAAATCTCACCGTGCTGTGAAGGAAAACTTCAGAACATTCCAAATTTCCAAATTTCAAAGATACATCTGTAAATAATAAGCTTGTCTTTTAGTTCAGTGAACTAACAAGTTTTATAGCTTCTTTAACTTGAAATGCCTAGATCATAGCCAAGAGATTGAAAAAAAATCTAAATAAAATTTCTGAGATTCCAGAAAGAATACAAGAAGACAAAAGGAATATGTTTTTTCCTCTCCCTTTGGCAGATGTGAGAATGGGAAAAAAAAAAATTGAAAAAAAAAACCCAACCAGATGTCAAGCTTTCAGGCTCTGACTTCTTATGTCACATGCCAGAATGAAAAAGAAAGAAAAAAAAAAAAAAAAAAAAAAAAAAAATCCATTCTCTTTAAAGGAAATCTTATATCTCCATCCTCTTTTTCTTCTCCTTACATAAAAATCTCTGTCTCAAAGCTGTTGAAGATCTTCTGTAACTGTTCACATATTTACTTGGATCCAAATATGAAGTACAGATACACTGTACTAAAAGCAAATAATTTTTAAAAAATTGAATGTACAGTTTAATTTTAAATCAGAACATTTATTTGATAAAATATCTTTCAAGTAGATATGATCAATGCAAATCTGTGCATATTGAGCTTGTGTTTTCATCAGTGCCAACTTACAGAACACTTAATTTAAACTTCAAACATGTAATGTATGACAAACATTCTTTCCAATTCAAAAAGGAAAATAATAATTAAGTCCACAGAAGAAATCTTTGGAGAAGTTAATTTTGATTATAACAGCAAAATTATTTTATCACAGTTTTTTGTATGAAGAAATATATAGTTTTCTCTTTGATTAGTTTAAAAAGTAATTAATTTTCCCTTTACGTAATATAAAACTAAAATATGAGAGTTCAAAGTGTTTTTTAGATTATTTCAGGATATGTGTGAAGCAGTAGAAATGTTCCAGAAAAATGTTAACTTAGATGACGTTACCTACCTTGTGCCCATACTAAGACTGCCAAGAAGCTGGACTGTGGTCTGAAGCTCTAAAGTCTCACACCATATAGCTTTGGCTTTGTTAGCTAGCTATTATTTTCAAAGCCAGGATAGTTTTTTTAGAAATTGTCAGTAAGAAACACTGCAATGGGGTACATTTCTAGGGTCTTCGCTGAACAGCCTTATAGAATGTAGAGGCAGAATATTTCTTCTCCTTTCCTAACTCTTTCAGAAACTTCCTAGAAGAGTTTAGAGCACTCTGATCTAGCTATTCAAAAGAGATAATTTGGCAAGGTTTGGAAAAAATTAAAATACTTTTCATTTTTTCAACATGCAGGAAGGCTGTAAGTCTCCACTGCTACATCTAGAAAACTTTTATATATCATCAGAAATGTGTAGTTAATAATACAAGCTTCCATTAATTTAGAAGAATGTCCCTAGGTTATAAATCTAATTTCTGTCTAACCCAGCCTTCTTATGACCAGATATCTGTCATGCTATAGAAAGTAGAAATGTTCAAAATAATCTTGAGAGGTGAACTTCTGAGCAGAGTTTACAATCCAGTTGTAGAAAGAACATCCTGAATTGGAACAGGGATATCAGAAAAAGTTGAAGTAACAGAATTTGGTCACAGCACACCAGCTGACCTAGTCAGTACTGAAGGAGCTTACATTTTATTTAGCCAATATTACAACAGTAAGAGTTTCAGAGAATGTTTTGAAGGAGATGTGAACATTTGTTTAAATGTTTTTATTTCCTGTTTTACGTAAGTATTAGTTGTGGCAAATGTGTAAACAACCCTCTATCCTGTTTAGGAACAACAAGAAAAAAAAAAATACAGCAGATGGTTGACTATTTGAATCAGGAAACAATAATTCAACTTCTTTTTAATTACACCACAGAATTAATTTACTTTAAAAAGAAAAACTGGTATCAGGTCCAAACTAAATCATCACGTACAAAAATGAAAGGCTGAGAAATATGGCTGGAACAGATGGCACTGAAGGCATCATAGTTTAAGAGCAGTGAAAGAGTTATTGGTTTAATATAAAAGAACACTGAAAAGTATCCAAAAAATTTACAAAAATACAAGGCGGTAGATTTAAGGATATTACTATGAGTGGGTTAATAGTCAGGAAATACCTGAAAGAATTAAGAGTAGAAAATACTTGAAAAATAAATAAATAAATAAACAAGGACTGTATTTTGTATTTTTTGTTTCTGTTTTTCAGTTCTTAGGCTACCTTATAGAAATCTAAGTTAAACTAATACTGAAGTTTGCATGATGTTTCATTTTGCCAACCCTGTAATTCCATATGTGTTGGCAACTGCATTTTTCTCTGTCTAGTCTAACATTAACCCTTTTTTTTTTTTTTCCTTCCCCCTGCCTAGCCTCTCTCCTTCTCTTTCCTTCATCCAGGAAGTAACAAATGCTTCAACTTAGAAGTATTTTTCAATGTGGGGGAATGTAATACAGTATGGTAGCTGTGCTAGATATGTTTCAGTAAAATGTAACAAACACATTTTCTTCATCCCTGAGGAAATCTTTTCATCATGTGCCATAATCTCAGTTCTGTAATTGTCTCCCATCAGGTTCCCTGGGAGTTCCACATGTATACACTTACGCAACTATATATAAAAGCCTTTAGATTCAAACACCTCCTAGTAGAAAATGATGTCAACGTTCATAGTGTTGTTCCAAACTTAACTGCAACACTGCAATCTGTTTTTAACATTCAGCAGAGAGTTTCCTTTGGGCTGAAATTTGGCATGCAACATCTCAGTTTAGGTATATTTAGGTATACACTTTAAAAGTGTGAATATTGACAGAATCATTAGGGTAACCCTGAGCAAAAGATTAAAAGTCGCTTTTACTGGTAATGCTTCTTCAAATTTCTGATTTAAATTAAAAAGTATAGCTAAATAGATTTTCAGTATTTTCAAAAAGAAAAAGTTGAAAAAGTTAATGAAATATAAGCATATCTGCAATTAGTTTTTCTTTTCAACGTCCCAGTTTGAATAAAAAATGCTAGGTTCTAATTTGCTAATAGGATAAATTAACAAGATGGTTAATATATTCCAATTCTCTTTCAAGCCTCCTTTGATATTTATGATGAATCAGGACACAATGATTTTTTTTTTTCCAAACTCACGTAAAATCTTTTAATCGGTTTTGCAGCTCATCCTAATTACATTTAAGACAAGGCAAACAAAATTTGGAAGTAAAGCCCAGTGACAGAGTTTTATTTGACAAGCTCTGTCAGTCATGCTTGGCCATCCTGTGGACTTTATTATTCAGATAAGAGGACCTGTTTTCTGGTTTACACACTTTGATTTTACACCCGTGGAAGTTCAGTTATGACAATGAAGGGAAGGACCATACACCCTAATTTCAGCTTGATATGCAGTCACATCACTTCTCATCCCTTACAGCACACAGAACTCTTGAAGAATACACGAGTTGGTTGGCACATCCGTTAGATTTACTTTTCCACCGGTACTTTTATTACTTTACTCCAGTTTTTTTCAGAAACATACACTTCAAGGATAAATGCATTTTGATGTCACAGTTTTAAAAAGAAATGGCAGAATTTGAAATGATATTGCACTATTTAATCACTGGATTTAAGTAGTCAAACTACAAATTTATTTTTTGCTATTAATCTTGGCCATTTGTTCATTTAAAAAATGTGACATATGATTATTCACATATGGTTATTTCTAAGTTAATGAAAAGAGATACCCTTGCAAGATAGACACTGTACGAAAATGTGTAGTGGTGGAGGTGTTTAAAAGAAGTCTTTTGTTTGCTGTTAGCTCCAAGTGTATTGTATCAATCACTCATTTCTGATTACACCCACTCAAGCAAAAGTATATAAATTCATTGCTAAAGCCATACCTAAATATATTTCACAACTATGTTCAAAATATTGTCATGAGTTGTGCAATCATGGTGGGAAAAATACTGTACCCTCTGTACGCTGAAATACAAAGTTATCTGCCAGTTCTACTGACAAAAGTAGCTGTAATAAATGAAGGTAGAGATTATCAGAAATATTTCTTTTTTTTTTTTTAGTATAATGTGGGAAAGTGTAATTTTCATTGTTTTGCATTTTGTAATGGTGATTTGTATTGTTTCATTTTTAATTGCATTTACATGTTTTTTTAAAATAAATGTATTACCTCTAGACCTAAAATTATGATAGAAATCATAAAACTGTAATTAAAAGTTTTAGCATGACTAAAATGCATTGTCTTAATATACCATGACTTCTTGGAGTTTAAACTTGCTTTGAAGGACTTTTAAAATGTTTTTTCTTTGGTTTGGAACAAGAAAAGACATTAAAATCATGGAAATTTTTGTAAAATGGAAAATTTGGTTCCTGCCCAGTCTTCTCCCACTCCTACTCATCTAAAATCTGCTATTTTTCAAACTGTGAGTTCATTAAGTTACTTTGTCCCTTAAGTGCCATCAATGATCTCATATTTTTCTTCAGAATACTCTTGATCTCTGCCATGGCCATCCAGGTCTGGCTTTGGGTTTTATTAAAGTTGTCAGCCTCTTCAAAACTCATACAAGGAGAGCTGTCTCTGTTTGCCAGATGGGGTTATAGTGCTAGGCAAAACAAAAAGCAGAATAAGAGGCACTGTTCCACTTTCACAAGTTCTAACTACGGAAACCATTTCATTTGTCAGTGGCAGTGAAGGCAAAGGAGAAAATAATGACCTTGCTTTGATTCCCTGACTTATAATAATATTGTTTTGGAAGGGTATTGAGAAAAAAATATTTGGTGGGAAAATGATAAGAAACAATTAAAATAAAAAGAAGAAAGGAAGGAAAATGGACGAGGAAGACACTGCAAGAAATAAAAGGCTTATATTGATATGGCCACCACTGAAGAACTCTTGTGTTTTATAGTAATAGAGCCAATTGATCACAAGACAACCAGAACATATTTTGGGGGTTTATTCTGATAACATGTGACTCAACATAAAACAAGGATATTTAAACACTGACTTGAAGCTCTATTTTTTACTTAGTTAAAGTCAAATTTTTTATACATTTATTCTTCTCTAGTGAAAATACAGTATTATGTTGAATCCCAGGGACATTCTTTAGACATTCTGTGCACCTTTAAATGCAGAGATTTACTGAACAATGGAAACACCAGCTGACCATTAATTAGCTTAAGGAGCATGAAAGTTTCAAGAGATGAAGCATTATATTTTACGTTTCTGAAAAAAAAGGTATCATGTAAAACAGCTATTTTTAAGATATTACTGAAATCTATATAGCTGAAAAAATTACATGGTATCATCCTACTTTTTAGTGTGTAGTCTGTCGATTTTTTTAAACAAATCCTTAAATAACATTTACTGTTATTTGCTTTTACATAACTGAATGAAATGCGCTGACCCTAACTAACTTGCTAACAGAAAATGAAGAAAATATATGGTTTGAATTAATTATCAGTTTCTCTGGGTGTTTTTCTTCGTGTGGGTTAGATAATAGAGAGAATAATAGAAATCTCTAAAGCTAGAGCTGTAGCACATTGTAAAAAAATGTGGTTTTGTTTGCATTATTTGGATTACATAGTTTTTCTGACTGTGAGTGAGAAATGGATGAAAGAAATTTCAGTGTTTATTGTGGCAACCAAGGGCAGATATTAAATCTGCTGGATTTTCTACTGTGTGCCCATCAACCCAGTGGCGCCATTCCTAAACATCTGTTATTAACCAAGGAAGGATTTCATAATGTTCATGTCTACAGTTTATGTCCTGAGGGTTGGTATATACTACAGTGTGATCCTTTACAGACTGAATGATACTTAGGTTCCAAGAAGATTTTCATGACTATGCAGATACAGAAATGGTGTGTACCTTATATCAATTAACTTATTTACGTTTTTACAAGAAAGACTAAATCAAATGACAGAGATGCTTTCAAGATAATTCAAACCTGGAGACTAACATCAGATTTATTAGGAAATGTCAGCAAAAAAAAGTATTAGTTAAAGACATTCAAACAAATTAATCGACGTTTGAACAGCAAAATGCAAAAGAGAATTGGCACATTCCATTTCACACACAAAATAGAATTTATCCTTACAAACAAATACAATAACAAATAATAGGAATTACAGCTCCTTGCTTTCTTCTCTTGTGTTTAGTTAAACTCCTTAGAGCTACTCCATAAATTCCTGTTGAACATAACATCCTGGAGGGCATCACTAGGAGATTGCACAAAAATAGTGATTTTATTTGCCCATTACTGTTGCATTAACAATATTTTAGAGAAAGCCACTTTGTATTTCCTTTTATTAGAAGATTATTAGTGATACAATTATAGCCAAGAGTTATTGTGGTTTGCTATGTTTCTTTTGCTCCTGATCTTTTTTTCCAAATCTTCACATGAATTTTAGTGTTTTATGTATTTAAAAAAGTATTTACATGCATAAAAGAACACTATAAAGAAAAAGTTCCATACCTCAAAATCAAATAAGCTTTTTCATGAATGCTTAATTGCTTAAATTTCACAATACACTGAACATGTTCAGCCAATAAGGCATATTTTTAGAGGTGGCTTTTGGTATAATACCAGATATTTCTTTCTCTTTTAATGACAGTACAAGTTTAACACCCTCTTCCACCTCTTCTTTGTCAGTCTTCTTTCTGCAACATATTTGCTAGACCAAATTACACCATCCAGACACTCTACTATGAATGGAAAAGATTGCCTTCCCAGAAGAGCTCAGAGAGATATAAATTGGCTGAAACAAATGTGGATATTCTATCACAGAAAGGGATAAAGACACACACATCACTAAGAAGAAGGTACAGGGCACCCCAGCTTATCCAGGACCACAAAAACACTGAGCAGACGGGAAGAAGTGAGAAAGAATCTGCAAACAATTAAAAACTGAGGAGTCTGTAATTAAATCTTTTGGAGGGGGGAACAATGCAAGGAGCTCTCTGAGAGTGTGTAAAGGTGTTGGCATACATACTCTGCAATATTCACAATGTCTGTAAAGATTACAGTATCATTAGATTCCAAAAAAAAAAGAAAAAAAAAAAAATAGTAAGGAAGATGGACAGTTTCAAGTCAATTAAGATACATACGATTGTTTAGGAATTTTTTTGGAGGGTGGTAATGAATTATCAATTATATAGAAGTTCTACATTCTTAATCAACTTTTACTTAAATAAGTGGCTTTATTATTTATTATGGTAGCTGATTAGTGATCAGCTAAAAAAAAAAAAGTGATATTTTTTTCTAGTCAATTTCTGAGAGTTTAATCTGTGCATTTATCTATCAGATCCATGAAAAAAAACAGTGATACGCTGATCATGAATATGTTTGCAAATAGAAAAAAAATAAAATTAAAGATCAATTTTTCAGTGTTCTCCATTCATTGTTTGATTTTTTCCAATGTTTCTTGTTCAGTTTGATCACACCAGTCATTATTCAACTTCAAATTATGTCCAATTCCAGAACTTCTGCCATCAGTCCTTTTTTTGAATTTATTTTTCATACTCTGATTATTGTTTTTTTCTAGTCAGTTAATTCTAAAAATCTTCCCATGCCTGAATTACGTGCTGCTGTTAACTCAGAACACAGGCAATTAAATTTCAGTCTTCAAACTTTCCTCTTTCTATATGATCAGTATTTTTCTTTTACTACTCATGATAATCGAGTCTTGAGCATAAAGAAAAACAAAGTTGTTTAGTTGGCTGGTCAGTTTTGACTGTGTTATAAAAATAAAATGACAACAAAAAATCTCTGATATAAAATTTAGTGAGAAAAAGTCTTTTCTCAGATGTCCTCAAATTTCCTTCTTAGACAAACCATCACATAGCTAAACAATCATGAATAAATAAATTAGTTGCATGCTTAAAAATATTGTAAGGGTATTAGATCAAGTCAAACTGCAGGTAGTAGGGTTCCATTTGTTTCAGATGTCATACAAAAATAAAAATAAATATGTTTTTTTTGTTATCTTTTTCTAAGAAATATTTGTATTTTTTCTTCAGTTATTCATGAAAATATACACTATTATGTGCAATACCTCAACGCTTATTTTAGTTATTAGTTCAAATCAAGTAAGTTCAGCAACATTTTCATATGGGTCCTTTAATTAGACTTTTTCTTCTTTTTGCTTTCCTTTTTGCTTTTCGCTTTTGCTTTGCCTTTTGCTCTTTGCTTTTCCTTTTACTGTCTCTTTTGCTTTTTGCTTTAAGTTCGCATAAACTCAGGTAATATTTTAATGGAATAGATCACCATCAATTCCACTCATCAGAGAGAGATGGAAGTATAAGCTTTTAAGTGGTTATAGTTCTCTTTTATGATGTCCATAATAAATAGTTTCATAAAATGTTTCTCTACTCCACATTTCTCAGATCAATCATCTTTTAGCATTTGATTTTTAAGATTTTGTACAAAACAAAAAGTGCTACCTTTTTCTCTTCCAGGTTCCAACTGCAATTGCTGAAAACAGAGTCAATTACAGTCTGAGTTTGTAACAACAAGCTGAATATTTATCAGATAAACTCTACTGATTTTCCTATTTCTTCTCTGACTCCATCAAGATAAAGTCTACTATACAATGAAAAGCGGCTCTTGCCACTAAGTGGACTCCACCTGAAGAATTAATGTGCAGATCTTTCAGCTTAACTTTAAGAAAAAATACATCTATTTTTAATGCAAAAGATAGGGTTGTGAATTTTCTGATATGCTACATTTCCTATCTTATAAATATTTAGGCAATAATTAATTGCAGAAGGCTATTTCCAACTGGCCTGAGGTTTGGGCAACCTGTGTTAAACTGGCCCAGCTTTCAGCAGGAATAGGACCAGATAATTTTCTCTAACAACCTGAGTGAATTTTTGTCTGTATATAGTGTTAGGAATATGCATTTTATATCTATACATAATGTACAATTTCTCAAGCAGAGAAAGAGTTAAGCAGCCTTGTGAGGAGTAAAGTTATATAAAAATACAAATTCTTCCTTAGGATGAATTTGTCTGAGAAGTCACCACAGCAAGGGGTGCAGCAGCAGCCAGAAATGAAAGATATAAGGGAGAGAGACTTTATTCCAATCACCCAGCAGCTGTTTTAAAATGTGGCTAATTTCATGCCTAACTGAAGAGTTGTACTTTAAAAATAGTTTTATGAGAAAATATTTTTTAATGATAGGTTTAGGAGAAATGAAAAAAAAAAAAAAAAAAAAAAAAAAAGCATTTGTTAGTTTTGTGATACATTTTGCTAGCACAGTTGAGGATAACCACTATTCCTCCTCACTGTAAAATCAATAAGGATGTCTTGAATGCTATTAATATGGAAAAAAGAAGGTATAACAATAAGCTATACAAAATGGATGCCTGCTTCCATTTCAAGTTAAATACTTTGAAAAACATATCACCAAATTATTAAAGAAGTCAGGGGTTGAGTTTAAAGACTGACTTTTATCCAGAGACGTCAAATACATTTTTTCACCAAAAAGTGTCAGGGATGCATAACAAAACCAGTAATAATTTTTTACTAAGACACACTTGACTATTCACATTTTGTTAGTGCATTTACATTGTTTTCAGTTGTTTTCATATGCAGTCATTTAAAATTAATAGAATTTAGGTCTATTTGTTTTATATAACATTTATATTTTCTTCTACATTTTCAATAATAAAATGCTTTAATTACACAATTTCTATGATGAAAATATCTCCATTAATAAGCAACTTCTGGACTGATGCTGATGTAGGATTAAAAAAACTGAAGAAAAATTTGAGTTTTTGAGAAATTACGTCTATTGATTTGACTGAGCTCTGCAAACTGCCAAATGCCACCAGCAACAGAGAATGTATCTTTCCAGGACAAGATTTGGAATCCTGTGAAAACTATTCTCAAAAGCAAGTCTGCCTTACAGAATTACTTTCTTATTTGTCTGTTTAAAGATGATATAGTCAGTAATTCCCCAACATTTCTGTGGGCTTCAATCCATAGTTTTCTTGGGAAGATGTAATTTAGGTATTAACTAGAAGATGTGTGAAGCAAATAGGTATTGGTGCTTATTTATAAAAGTATTTTTCTTCTTGAAAGCTACTTTATAATTTTCAGTGTAATTAGCACAAGATTTTTTTTTTTTTTTTCCTGAACATTACACAATTTTCCTACTATTTTCTCTGATCATAACTTATGTTTGGACCATCATCCCCATCTTCTTGTTTACTATCCTACTACTGCTGGGAGAGGAATATGTTCACCTTACGTTCATTTCCATGCTGGTACTTACTGTGGCCTCATCGCAATGGAGTACACTAGGTGTTTGAAGCCAGGCATAACATTACAATTTGGCAGGCATCTTGTGAGCTCCATGGATATAACCATTTAATCTAGATGACAGTTTGATCTTACTCAAAGTGAACATCTTCTTTTCACGACAATTTCTATACGAAATAATTTAATCTCTTATCAATGTGAACTAGTTAATCTCTTACCTATGTGAACTATTTTTAGATGTAGACTCCTGATTTATCATCCACTGCTTTCAGCACTAGTTTCTTGGAGCTATGCTGCTTCTGCATTTTTTTACAGAAATAATAGACTATGCTCATGCATACACATCA
The DNA here is from genome assembly GCF_987193195.1 of Phasianus colchicus. Classification (NCBI taxonomy): domain Eukaryota; kingdom Metazoa; phylum Chordata; class Aves; order Galliformes; family Phasianidae; genus Phasianus; species Phasianus colchicus. The sequence goes on from NC_143436.1 coordinate 42,263,899, forward strand.
CCTCAGAGCTTCCAGCTCTCTACAGAGCCCTCATTCTCCACAAATACTTTTTCTTATATTACAGCTTGATAAAGAAAACTAACAGTTGAAGGATTCTGCTTTTTTTGAGTTCTGCTTCACTGGAAATCAATCATAATAAAGACCAAATTTTTGCTGAACATCCCCAGTCATAACTGTGATAAGAAATGAATTTTATGCAGCATTTATCATAAATTGCTTTAATCACAAATGTTAAATTCCTGTTAAAATGTATAACATGATCTTCACACAACTTCCATATCTGACTTCTCAAGGGTTAAAAAAAGTTGTGTACTAGCATTGTCACTGCTGTATAAGATGAAAAAAGAATTAGTATTTAAAAATATTTCAGAAATATAAATACAGAATTGACTATTCTTTATTTTACAATTTAATGTTAATTGCCAGAAAATAAACTTGGAAAGACCCTCATAGGTACTTACTTGTGGCATTATTTTTATTAAATTTTAAAATGTCTCTTATAATCTCTATGACAATCTCACATTGTAAAATAAATAGCTTCTTTACTTCATACATAGACTTTTTTTTCAGTGTTTTTCAATTGATATGTCCTAGGACTGATGGCATGGCAGACTCTGCCTTAAAATGCAATAGAACCATTTGGCTTTCTGATTTTTAGGTGGAGATGGTCACACAAATGTCTCTGAAGGTGTAAGAGCACTGTTGAAAGTGTTACAAGAATTTAAAAAGAAATTTTCATTCACCACTACTGTAACACTAATGCAACACAAAAAGGAAAGTAGCATGCAGTCCACAATTCAATCCCTATTTTTTTCATATAATTTCTTATGTCAAAGATTGAGGAATACACATCAGTACCCATCAGTTTATATCAGTCAGACTTTGCTTTCCATAACCATGAATATCTTTCTGATGATTCAAGTAATTACCAGCAATCAACCTTATCAACAATCTTCATCTGAATGATCCCCTGTTTTGTTCTGGTTAGATCACCCAGGATTGCTTGACCAATTCGTTCCATGTTACAGTTCTTTTTACCATTATTAAACCTACTGCCCAAATTTTGGTCCATTCATCCCTTGATACGGGAAGGTTTCTAATGACAATATACTGTAAAATAAACATTCAATTGTGAACATTTTTCTAGAAGAATCATGTCATTTGTACAGTGCAACTATTTAAGTACCACTGGATAAAACTGCTGTTTCTTTTTTGAAGAAGGAAATTCTTATGGATTTAAAATGGCATTTTATTTGTATTTTGCCTCTGAACTAGGAATTTCATAGAAAACAGATTATTCACATATGCTTTCCCAGAGCATAAAGGATATTAAAAACATTATAAATTTTATTGACACGTCTGTATTCATGTCAGCTAATTCTATTAGCCCCATTTTTACAGTTATTAAGACCAGCTGGATTATTAATTATTAATATCTGCATAATACAGAAAGTATAATTTCATCTAATGCTGTGTGTAGGCTTTTCTTCTGAGAACAGATATAATACCTCCCACTCACAAGTGCAAGCAAAAATCTTGCTTGCAATGATAAGCTGAAACTGAATATTAGAAATGAATGCATAATACCTTGAAAATGTATAGTGTTTTATCTAAACGTATCTTCATGAGTATTCTTAGGAAACTGTTTCTCTTAACCACCACCACCAACAACAAAAATAGAAACGATGAACACTATTTCATAAAAGTAAATTACACTATGCTCTGCCCACTGTGGGATACTTTGGAAATTCAGTCATCCTTACTGTGAGTATCTGCAATTTTCCTAAAAGAGTAATACTGGTTTTTAATACCATGAGTAAGATTAAAAGTTTTTTACTGATAAGAAAAAGAAATAATTAAATAAGCAAGTAAATAAATAAATAAATAAATGATACATTCCTTTACTGTCCTGGTGAAAAGTATTCCAATTCACTGTTGTGTTTCACTTTTGAAAAGATATGAAAACTGAATAGAAGTAGAAATCTGAAGATTTTCTTCCTCAACAACTGTCAAAGACACATATTCTGATTGGGTAGTGAAATGCTTCAGCATTCTGTGTGCTTTTGGAAAGTTGCTCAGTATGCAAGTGAGAGAGAATGTTGTTGGAAAACACTGTAAAAGATTACTGATTCCTCTGAAAGAAAAGGAATAGAAATGCATATTGTTCATCTATTCATTCCATCTATTTTATCTAAGAGAAGGGTATGATGAATGAAGTGCTATGCATTGGATATTCTTTGGTTATATTCTGCAAGAAACTACAGTCTATGTTTTTTTCTATTGCAATGAATGCTGATGAGACAAAATTTGATGCAACCACAAGCATTCCTTCCTCAAGCAATTCCTCAGGGTACAAACAATTATAATATTTTCAACTACCTAGTGGAATGAGTTATTCCTTTATCATCAGATACTTTGACTCCATCAAATGGTTTCAAGATGATCAGGTCATGTGTAAGATTTCCTGCAGAATTAGTAAGCTCTTTCTAAAGGTTTCACTTTTGAGAATGTATGTTTTTTACTCTTTGGAGATAGTAAAATAAAACACTTTATATTACTATTTTTCTTAGATAAATTTTCAGCTGTTTTCAACAAAACGCTCCTCTCTATTTTGAAAGTAAAATGCATGCTTATTGAATTGTTTACTGAGAATATATTTTAACTGTCCACAGGTTAAAAATTCAGTTCACATTATATTCTATTTGAAATGCCATTACTTCACTAGTGATTGCAAGGTTTGGTAAAGGAATTTCAGATCTAACCACAAGTGTTCTGATTTGCTGCATTCTCTTCAGTAGATCTAATGGAACTAACATATGGTAAAGCATTAATTACACAATTACACAAATCTGCTTTAAAACCTATTTTTTTCTGCCATACATAGGAGAACCTAGATAATTCATAATAGCCATTTGTTTATTATTAGTGTCTTTTGTTTTTACGTGTAGCTTCTGTGGCAATCGAAGAAGCTGACTAAAATTGCAGTTAGTATGTATTAAACATAGTTCATTTTGGATAGAATTATTCATAAGAATTCATTATTACTTTTTTCTCTGAACATTTAGAAAGCCCAGATCTTGGATCTCACAAGGTTAGATGTTGCACTCACAACAAAAGAAGGGGGAAAAGAAGGGAAGGGAAAGGGATAGGGACAAAGGAAGGGAACCACTACTGTGAGTGTAAACACACTGTCACTACTTCTCAGCTATAGTCTTAAACGGTGCTTTGATACTGAATGCGTTTGACAATGAAAAAAGAGAAAATAAAATCAAATAAAATATCAAGCATAGTACACAATCATCAGGCTTCAGCTAAATTGCACAGGCTGGTAGTTACACTCTCTCTGAAAACAAAACAATCTGAACTTGTTGCAAAATTGAATGACTGGATTTATTCCATTCCTGTGTGAATAATAGTATCTTAAACTCTCATGAAGAATAAATAAGATAGTTTTTTTTTTTTTTTTTTTTTTTCAGTAGAAGTCCCAGAAAAATATAGCATAAGAGGCGTGTAGCTTTTTGAAACCAATTCATTAGAGTAACATATTTTTATAATTTAGAACTTCTAAAACTTTTTTCTTATAAAACTTAAGCATCAGAAATATGTCCCAGAGAAGTAGTTCCAGGAGCAATGGTTTCTGTATGTTGATAAATTTGTCAAAGGGTGCAAAGAATCACAGAATCACAGAATCACAGAATGGCCAGGGTTGGAAAGGACCTCAAGGATCATGAAGCTCCAACCCCACTGCCACATGCAGGGCCACCAACCTCCACATTCAATACTAGACTAGGCTGCCTAGGGCCGCATCCAATCTGGCCTTGAACACTTCCAGGGATGGGGCATCCACAGCATCTCTGGGCAGCCTGAGCCAAAGAAAAAGGAAATAATATAAAAGTTCAATGTATTTCAATTATTATATTCAAAACTATTTAAACAACATTTATAAGTTTCATCCTTTTACATTTGTACAGGTTTCTTGTGACTTTCTTTTCAAGCAGTTCTCCTTCATGGGACCCTTCTTGTGTCTTTAATATTTCTAAGGCCATGCTGCAGCCCTAACTTCAGTAAGGAAAATACTTAGGGTATCCTTGCTTTCCATACTTCATCAGTGAGATACAGAGCTCATCTGTGAAATTGACCTGCAACACAGACAAAAATCATTTGGTGGTCTGTAAACATCCCTTCCTAATTTTAACATGATTCAGGATGATATTATAACTAATTATACAAGCAATTCCCAGGCTACTTCTCTCTTATCCCTAATCAGCCAGCTGCTGTCCTTTTTTTTTTTTTTTTTTTTTTTTTTTTTGCTAATAAACATGCTCTCAATCAGCTCTCCTGAATTTTTACACAGCATTTATATTCCCTAGAAGTTTGTAGCTGTCTTCTTATCATCTCCCCTAACATGTTCCTAATGTCTTTCTGCTGTTTTCTAGATTATCACACTCAGATCAAATTACATCCCTTCAAACCATCCAGTCTGTTGCCTTTCTGTTCACAAAATGAGGGACTGAGGCAAATCCAAAGGACTTGTAGATTCTGCCTTGTTTTAAAAGTTTCCCTCCTACTGCAGAAGCATTGATTTCTGGTGTATATTCAGTCCTTCTCAGAGGTAATTGAGCAGTGTTCATATCATGAGGGAGGTGTTCTCAAATACTACTTCTGAATAAAAGACATGGATAAAAAAGACTTGGTTCCAGTCCCTTCTTAAATGTCCCTGCTTAAAGGTATCAAAAATTTACTGGAACAGAAATTGATCTTTTGGAACAGATTTTACACATAATTCCAGACATGAAATTGTGTTATTCTCCGGTGTTTGTATGCATTCCAACAATGACACTTATACTTCACTGAAAATTGAGCTTTGTGGGATACAGTGCAGTACAGAAAGCAAGCAGATGGCACAGCCAATACAAAATTCTCGAGTGAACCTCCTCACTCTTGTTCAATAATATGTATTTCTAAAAAGAACAGCAACAATGAGAAAGTGCTTTGGTATTTTACTAACATTTTGCTATCCCAGAATCTGCTCTCATTGTAATACTACGGCAGATTTCTTAGGTAAAAGATCATTTTACTAACCTTCTGCCTACCCATATCACTCTTCTCAGTGGATGCAGTCACTGTCCTCTCCCTCTTTATGATCTACAGTATATTTTGCTGACCTCTAAAACACAGCTTTTTTATCTTTGCTGCTCACTTTTTTAGTTTTTGTAAGTCGATGTCTGCCTTCAGCAGGCCATTAAACTTAGTTTCCATCCCTGTTGTTGGATTTTTTAAAACACTTATGAGCTGCTTGTTTCTCTTGGGAGTAATTTCCTGTACATATTCATAACACTCTCCCAATTTCCCTTTCAAATTCCTCTTAAAGCCCTTCTCTTTTAGGAATAGAAGATCTCTGAAAATTGTTAGTGTGGTCTAAGTTCATGCTCCCCATACTTGGTCATTAGCCAAGCCAACCAATATTTCCTTAATGTCTCTTGTCCCCTTCCAAGATCTTTCACACGCACATACACATGTATGTACACATGCACTTCAGTTGCAATGACTGTAGGGCTATAATCTACCTGTTCTGTTTATGTGGAAACAAATTAATCTCCTAGGAACTGAAATAGTTGAAAAGTAGTGGTTGAAAAAAAATCTCTCCTTGTACTTTTCTAGTAGACTCCTTTAGAAAAGGTATGAGAAGTGAGACTAAACCATGATTCCTTGTTAAATAGGAACACTAATTATATTATCTCATTCTAAAAACCAATATTGCAGTCATGCATCTCCACCAAGCACCATCTTGTAATCTAGAAGGGATTTTTTTGTTTAAGCCTAGGAGCAAGTCTTGAGTGCTAGATAGACATGTGACAATAGTATTTGGTCACAAAATTTCTGTACATTCCTGAAGAAAACTGAATTCTCTAGGGATCTTCTTGTCCCAGTCTATAATTTTAACTGATACTGATTGCAGGAAAAGACGTAATATCTCATAACCTAAGTTTTATGCTAATTTTACTGAGTAGAAAGAAACCATGCATGTATTTAATCCTTCTGATTAGAAACAGGCTTGTTTCTGTGTTTGAAAATTAATCATGGGATATGATACATACATTTAACCCCAAGAAGTTATCTAAACTGCGTGGCTTCAGACATGTCACCTAGCAGAAAGGCTAAAATGAGAGACTCTGTATGTATTATATATGCGCATGTAAAGCTATATGTAATTTCTGAAGATTTTTTTCTCCTTGAATACCGAAGAATTAAAAGTGAACTAAGCCCTGACAATTTTAAGCAAAGCATAATAACATGTATATAGATCTCTAACCATAGAATGAAGTAAGGAGTACATAACTTTTTACTACTTCCACGATGATTTTCCACCAGTAATGACATCAATTCTCAAAATATTTCAACGTAAAAATTGCAATGTTACTGTTTGATTATGCCTGTTAGAAGGTATCATGGCAGCTAGAGCAGACATGACAGTTATTCTATTTTGTGAGAATGGGGTTTCCTCAACAAAGATATATATTTATTCTGTTGGTTTATCCTAGATGACCTTTTGTCCCACTATATGCATATGATACTTTAGCACAAATGCTATGTAAATATAATTATTTAGAGAGACTAGATAAACCTACTAGACTAAAAGAGAAAAAAGGAGCTGTTTTTTTTTAAGGCAGGTAGGTCTGACTAAGTGTATGCCTGGCAAACATCACTCTTGATTTTGGTTTCCCAGCAAAATTGAATTCCCTGAGAGATTTTATCACTTTTACTAACTATTAAGCACATCAGCTGAATATCCGTGTTCATTCAGATGCCGCAGATTAAAATTTGAAAGGATTTGCTTTGATACAGTTAGGATCATAACATGAGACTTTTCCCATCATAGTAAATTTGTAATTGGAATTCTATAAGTAATACATGTGATTTGAGCTCTTTTGCTGTGTTATTGAAAAGTAGTAAAAGTTGTGTCATTTAATAGTCGTGAATCTGTTTTTGAGTACTAATACTAAAAAAATAATAATAATAAAAAAATAAAAAAAAAATTGTTTCAAGTCATTTTTATACGAAATATACGAATCCCACAGATGTAACAAACATTGATTTTAGGAGGGCTAATTATTTTGATTTTTTTTTTTTTTTAATTTACTGTGTCAAGAAAATCCCTTTTTATGCTTTCTAATGATACTCATCAGTTTTGATTATCCTTCTATAATCCCAACTGATTGGTTTTTCCAAATGTTCTGTAAAATGCTCTGAAAGTTTAAAGAAACTGGGACTACAAGTAGTATGTTCTCCTCAATATTATGTATATCGTTGAATATTCAGAAACTTCGAGATACTTTGCCAGCTGAACATACAAGGAGTCAAATGCACTTATTTGTCATTAAATACATTGAAATGGAAGGGACCCACCAGGATCAGCAAGCCCAGCTCCTGTCTCCATACAGGACTACCCAAAAGTCACTCAGGTCCTATCTCTGTCAGCAGAAAGAAGAGATCAGTGTCTAACTCTTTGCTCTCTTGTGAGATACTGGAATATTGGAATGATGATGCATAATCCATCTTTTTTAGAGATACATACATAGACATCTACATTAGAAGGTCAGAAATCATACAGATGTCATTATTTTTCTAAGATACAAATAATTGAGCCTAGTAAGCATTTTTTTTTGGTCAAAAATCAATCAAGATGCAGTAAGAGTATATCTCATTTTCATGTGACTTGAAAAAAACATTTCAGTTATTATTGGACCTCTAGGCTTACCAAATTAAT